>NW_011888788.1:15820757-15825857 GCF_000151845.1 Pteropus vampyrus | reverse complement strand
TTGGCTCTTCTCCTCTTGGCTTTTCTGTAGAGCCTTGTGTTTTGCTTGAACACACACTCCAGCAGAATCAGCACCTTGATGTAATTGAAAAGAGATCAGGCAGTCCCTCAGTTGCCTACATTTGGAACTCACTAATTTTTCAACTGACATTTTTTTCATCTCTTTTGCTTATTTAACTTATTTCATTGGCATCATCTTTTCAGCCATTTAGGAATGTAGAAATGGAGGTACCTGTGTTTATGAATTCTAGGAATGGAATGAAGTTAAAAGTAAGTGCAGAGGAAGATGAAGAATACCTATATCAATGTTTTCTGCCAGGTGATGCCAGCCATTCAGACTATAGCAAAGGTGTGGGAGAGAATAGAGTAGGGACATAAGGCAGGCAAGCTGGAGAACTGTCCCATCCCATTGAGCCAGCTCTTTAAGGTCTTATTTAGCTTTAAGTGTTCTGCTTCTCAAGAACATTATAAATGTGCATGTTGTAGTGACATGACATAAATTCTCTTCAAAGCACAGTGTAAATTTGGAGGAAGATTATCTTTACATTGTTTCCATGGATAATTGAGCATTGATGATTTGGGCACTGTGCCTTATGGAATGAAATATAGTTAATAGAAAATACATAGCACTCTGAGCTAGGCACTGTTTGTTCTTACTCACTTAATCCTATATCTGCACTTTGTGATACATTTTGTTATCATCCCTATTTTACAGATGGAGAGACTAAGACATAGAGAAGTTAAGTGATTCTGCACAGGTCACAGCTAAGCTAGAAAGTAGTAGAGACTGCATTTGAACCCAGCCATCCTGGCTCCAGAACCCAAGCTCTTAACTCTTGTGCTGTATTGCTGCATCCTTATTTACTTGTCACTAAGTGAACTTCGTGTAGTACTTTAACAATACCTTTCACTTCTAGATTTTCTTTCTCAGAACTGATGCTACATTGCAGTGCATTTCTACAAATACATGTGTTTAATTTTGTTGCCTTTAATTTTGTTTTTAGATAAGATGTGAAGGAATCAGGCTGTTTCTTCTGTGGCTTCAGGCACTTCAGACAAACTGTGCAGAAGAGCAGGTGCTGATTTTTGCTTGCCTTGTGCCTGGTTTCCCAGCGATTGTTTCCTCCAGAGGGCCCTGTACACTGGAGACGCTCATCAGTCCGAGCCCTAGTGTAGCTGATGGTGAGTGATGTGAACAGATCTTAAAGGTTGAAATGACTCTTGAAGTTACATTGAGGATTTCCTTGGTTTGCTGTTTCCCTGAATAGAAATCTTGATTTCATAGATGGATTCCGAAGAATTATCCATGTTCATATTCATAGTAGATTCTTAGAAACATTAGAATTGAAGGACTTGAAACTTATTTTATATGAGATGATGACAGGAGAAATTTACTGAAATCGTCGAAACAGGAATGGAAAGGAGGAGACAAATATTAGCAATAGCAGAAAGTAGAGACACATGCTATGTCTGAGTGTTTTTTGGCTGTTAATGAGATTTAAATCCACTATCCAAAACTACTGTTTGTTGTCTCTGACTTTATTGTTTCTTAAGTAGGCATTCATCTGCTCACCCAAGCCCTTTTTGCCAGCTGAGTATTTTCATGCAGCATTCATAGAAGGATAATAGTGGCCTCATGGGACTATTAATGGCAGCCACTGTGTCCTATGAATTTTCAAGGAACTTGCCAATTAGGGCCATTAATTTATAACTGCATATTACTTAATTGACAAATGACAGGTATTTGACCTTAGGCTGACAAAAGCAGAATTTGAAAGGGAAAATAATGGTCCAGTGGAAAAGGTGGCTTTATGGGCATCTGTTATCATGTTTGTAAGGCCTTCATGCATACTTGCTCGGTCCGTGTGAGCAGGTCTAATGGATGGATAGATGTATTTTAATAGAGGCCATTTAAAAAAATCTTGTTTAAAATTTTACTTTAGTGAAAGAGTTCTCATTATTTTTCACTCTGCAGCAAAGATATATCCAGAAGAAATCAGTCCACTCCTGCCAGCCATATCGGGGGAAAAGATCGCTGAGGACCAAACATGCTTTTTTCTTCAAATACTGTTGAAATATATGGTCATTCAGGTAAGAGCAAATCATAGATAATTCAGTGATCGTCTTATTCTGAGTAAGGAAGAGAAAACATTGTCTCTTCCTGTTTGTTCACATTTTGCATTTTTTCTTTTTCTTTGGGGTGATTTTATGTGATATTTAACTAAACATAGAGTATGTGCCAGGTCACTTCGTCAAAGATCAGGTATACACACTATTTTGTGTGAATATGTATGTAAAGTGAAAAATCTAGTTCTCCATCTGTGTGTCTCTTTTGCTCTCATATTATTTCTACATTCACACAGAACACTCACTTATGACACTTATGGTCACCAAATGTGCAGGTTATTTCCCTGTAACAAGCAATTCTCTGCCACAACAGCTGGGTGTCTTACAGTTTATCTCAATTCTGAAACTATCTACCTGGAGATAGCATACAATCCCACATGTTAAGATCTCAGCCCCATAAAACTGTTTCCATCCCATTCAGATGCTAACTGTACATAGTAGGTCTCTAGGTTACCCCCAAAATCATAGGTTCCCACAAACCCCTCCTCATATTTATTTGCTAGAGCAGCTCCCTGAACTCAGGGAAGCATTTACTCATGTTTACCAGTTTATTAAAAAATATAATAAAGGATACAGAATAGCCAGAATAAGAGATACATAGGACAAGGTCTGGGAAAGTTCCAAGCACAGGAGCTTCTGTTCTTATGGAGCTGAGGTGCATTACCCTCCCAGTTAATCGATGTGTTCACCTACCTGGAAGCTCCCTAAAACCTCTACTATTGGGATTTTATGGAGACTTCCTCTCACAGGTATGATCAGTCAGTAACTCCATTTCCAGCCCTTTTCCCCTTTCTAGAGAAACGGGGTGGGGATGGGGCTGAAAATTCCAAGTTCCGATCATGGTTTGGTCTTTCTGATGACCAGCCTCCATCCACACATCATCCAGGAGCCCATTCAGAGTCACCTCAATAGGACAAATGATGCTCCTAATGTTCTTATCACTTAGGAATTCAAAAGAGTTTCAGGAGCTCTGTGATCTCTGTGCTAGCAAGACAGGATGAAGGAGGAGGCAGGCCCAGAGGCTGAATGGGTGGGTTAGGAGTAGGCAGAGCAGGTAGGGAGATTTGAATGAAAGCATATGTAATTATTTCATGTGCCTGCTTTATGTCACATACTCCTTCCTCTTATATTTGTCACCTGAATACAGAAAAAAAACATTAGTTTATGGTTTCAATTGGTTATTTATGTCCCTTGGTCTATATTTCTGAGCATGAATGTGATTCAAAAAAAGCTACTGAGTACTTTTTCCTCAGTGAACACTTTTCTCTCTCTGAGTTCCTCCTGGGTATCATCCATTTTCTGTCCTTCCATTCACAATCAAGTTTGTTGATGTAATAATCTCTGCCAAGTCCACTTCCTTACCTAACGTTCCTTGACACTCTCTGTTACTTGCCTCTGCTCTGTCATTGATAAGACAGAGGTCCAAAACCATGAAGGAGTTCTTGTGGTCAAGTCCAGAGGAAGGACACTCTTAAGTTTGTGTCATACCCAGTCTTTCAGATGATTTGAGAGTGTCTGTCCCTCCTTCACGAGAGTCCTCTCCTGATATTTTCTTCTGACTTCCTTCCTTCCTTCCTTTTACTTTTTTCCCATTTACTTTGGGAGATGGTTTCTCTCTGCTGTCCTTCACAATTCAGTCTTTGGTTGTCCTTTCTGACTACTCTGTCCTGCTGGGTGATCTTGTCAGCTCTCCACTCCCCTGTTCTCTTTAGTCAGCACCAGGAACACAAGGATTCCAATTGGGGTATTTGGTCATTGTCTAGAAGCTCCGCGTTTAGCTCTGCTGTCCCATTCTACCTGCATCTCGAGCTCTTATTTATTCAGAAGTGCCAGGGCATTCTTTATGTCCTAGATCAGCATAGAGTATCTTGAACCTGGATATGTTGGGAGATGGGTTTTCATTCTATATGTGTTACTAATAAGCTGTGTGACCTTGAATGAGTCACGAAATCCCCAGGATCCCATTAGAGGAAGGATGCATTGATATAGGTAGAGGTTTTATGCGGACTGTGAGCCCCTAAATTGTGTGCAGAATGGTATGTTCACATTTATCCCCTTCTCCTTCTCTCCCTTCTCTCTACTGGATTGAGTCTTCAGAGCAGAGTTTTGCCCTCAGCTCACCCCAGAGAACTTCTAACAGGTTACAGATACTGAACTCCTTTGCCCCTGGGCAGCCAAAGCCTCTCATCCCTCTACCTCAGACGCTGCACAAATATCATTTTCTAAGTGGGCTGCATCATGAAGGAATTTGAGAAGCTCTGCTCTAGAGAGATCTATGGTCTAACAAGTATTAAGAGCCACTGACAGGTATAGCTAGACTGGTAGGGCTGGTTTATTCTAGCCTGTGGATTGCTTTTAATCAGGAGAATTCTTTTTCCAAGATTCCGTAGCTTTGCCTTTTGATATTGATATTGCATATCGGTAACATTGGATGAAATCTTTGCAAGGGGTTGTTTCCTTAGTTCCTGTTTATTGTAAAGGGTCTTTTTAGAGTTAAAAAAAAAAAAGCACCTGATTATACCTGACTAGATGTTTTAAGGGCACAGGAATGTTAAATCATCATAAAGAACATGTGGAAAAAAATATGGGCATCATGTAGTAGAGCAAGTTTAAAAAAGAAATGATATTGTTGGGTGATTTTTTTAGTAATAAAAATGCTGTTTTTAACATAGTTACTATTTTGTTTTGAAATATTCATTCTTGTTATTTTTTGAGTTTTAAAATATGATTTCATTACATAATTATCAGTATTTGTCAAGTTTTTAAGTTGGGATAAAAATTTTAATAATATAAAGCATTTCAGTTTAGTATACATTAATTTGAAATGTAAATATACATATGTTCTTTTTTCACATATTATCCAAAGGCTGCAAGCTTGGAATGGAAGAATCAGGAGAATCAAGATACTGGTTTTAAATTTCTTTTTACATTGTTTCGAAAGTATTATCTTCCTCATTTATTTCCATCATTTACT
>NW_011888788.1:15818410-15820707 GCF_000151845.1 Pteropus vampyrus | reverse complement strand
GCTGTTTTTAACATAGTTACTATTTTGTTTTGAAATATTCATTCTTGTTATTTTTTGAGTTTTAAAATATGATTTCATTACATAATTATCAGTATTTGTCAAGTTTTTAAGTTGGGATAAAAATTTTAATAATATAAAGCATTTCAGTTTAGTATACATTAATTTGAAATGTAAATATACATATGTTCTTTTTTCACATATTATCCAAAGGCTGCAAGCTTGGAATGGAAGAATCAGGAGAATCAAGATACTGGTTTTAAATTTCTTTTTACATTGTTTCGAAAGTATTATCTTCCTCATTTATTTCCATCATTTACTAAGTTAACAAACATCTACAAACCTGTACTTGGTAAGTACTGATTAAGCCATGTATAGAGGACGTCCACAGGGAAGCTGTACAGTGTCTTTCAAAGTGACCTTTGATTATTTTTAGGTGAAATGGCCATGTTATTCTTATATTTAGTGGTAACTTTATTTTAAGAGTTTGAAAGTTTCCTAATAAATGATTTTTAACTACTCAGACTAAGATGTACCTACTCACAGCAATAAAGGGGAACTGTGGCTCTATACTAAGAAATCATTTGAAATGAATCATGATTTTTTTTGGTGTAATTATATTTAAAATACTTCAATGTAGAAAAAGCTTGCATTTGTTTACATCTTCTCTTGCTGGAGGCGGGGTGTGCTGACCCCAGACCTTGCTTAGTGTCTAGGCAGGTCAGCCCAGACCACACAACTTCCCACAGTATGCCCTTTCTTTTTTACTGGATCTTTCATCTGGAAGGGACTACTTACGTCTGCTTATGGAGCAGCAGATATTTGGACAACCAGAAGCATCCCTTAGAATGGTGGAGGTGAGGCAGGTTTTCCTCTGCCTATTATTTTAAAGTAGGTGAAATTGAATAATTAAGAACAATTTTGAAGGGGAAAGGATAACAGGCATTAATTCATCTGAGGAATGCGAATTAATTCATTTGTTTGTAGGTGTTTATTATATATGCACACAGACACTCAGGCAAGGAGAAAATAGCTGGAGCCTGGTACATTTTGAACAGTGTAGAAATCCTGACTCTAAGGGTACTGGGCTATGTATTTTGTTAGCTCCGTGGGTATTTTTTTCACATTTTGTTTCTGATTTTATAAGTAGTTTGTATTCATTATAGAAAACATAGTAAGTATATTGTTAATATTTTGAGACTAAAGTTATTTGCTAAGAATTTTTCTACCTCATCCATGTACTTCCAGGTGTACAAAAATTAGGAGTAGAGTTGGACTTACAGCAAGTAGTATCTCAAATTTAATTTTCATATTGATTATGGAATTTAAAGAAGGAGAAATGGACTTCTAATTAATTCTTTGGAAATGGTGGTGTCTGATACCTCAGAAATGAAACATGACTCTCTGAATTCTTACAGACATAAAGTAGATTATACTGATTCTGTTTCTTTGGATTCATCCAAAGGGAAAAGGATATAAAACTAAAGTTCAGTTGATTTGATCAGTGTAATGTTGGATGTTAAAATACCTTATATGATGGAAAAAATGTCTATACATGGTTTTACATTTGTTCCAATCATAAAATAAATTTAAATTAGTTATATATGAAAATATTTTTCGCTATTATAATTTCATGTAATTTCTCAGATTTGTTAAAAAGAGTTATTAGTTTACTTTTTCCACAGCCATGTACCACAGCTGTATGTTACCATAACAACCACCACCTCCCTGTCTTGTCAAATTGCAAGGCAGAATCAGAAACGAGTTTACCAAAAAATGACATTTTTAATCATTTCTGGTTCTTTAATTATAGTTTTTTAATTATAGTTGTTTTTCAGACAACCAAATATGTCTATTTACTTGAAAACTGAAACATTTGTAGGGGTTACATGATGTCAGGATTCACTAACCTAATCATTGTTCTTTTTGTTCCCAGACATCCCCCATTTAAGACCAAAGCCAGTGTATATTACTACAACTCGAGACAATGAAAACATTTACAGTACAAAAATTCCATTCATGGCAGCTCGTGTTGTTTTTATTAAGTGGATTGTAACTTTCTTTTTGGAAAAAAAGTATTTAACTACAACACAAAACACTAAAAATGGAGTTGATGTATTGCCTAAAATCATGCAGGTATGTCATTCATCATCTTTATCTCTTCATACTTATGTAATAACACACACTAACTTATATTTGGGTTATTGAGTTTATTGGGTTTTACAGGTTGTTTGTGTTATAAGGACTTGATTTTATTGGCTCACTCTGTAATGCTGAGGTTTCGTAAGAAGCTGTGACTT
>NW_011888788.1:15799709-15818360 GCF_000151845.1 Pteropus vampyrus | reverse complement strand
ATTTGTTTGTAGGTGTTTATTATATATGCACACAGACACTCAGGCAAGGAGAAAATAGCTGGAGCCTGGTACATTTTGAACAGTGTAGAAATCCTGACTCTAAGGGTACTGGGCTATGTATTTTGTTAGCTCCGTGGGTATTTTTTTCACATTTTGTTTCTGATTTTATAAGTAGTTTGTATTCATTATAGAAAACATAGTAAGTATATTGTTAATATTTTGAGACTAAAGTTATTTGCTAAGAATTTTTCTACCTCATCCATGTACTTCCAGGTGTACAAAAATTAGGAGTAGAGTTGGACTTACAGCAAGTAGTATCTCAAATTTAATTTTCATATTGATTATGGAATTTAAAGAAGGAGAAATGGACTTCTAATTAATTCTTTGGAAATGGTGGTGTCTGATACCTCAGAAATGAAACATGACTCTCTGAATTCTTACAGACATAAAGTAGATTATACTGATTCTGTTTCTTTGGATTCATCCAAAGGGAAAAGGATATAAAACTAAAGTTCAGTTGATTTGATCAGTGTAATGTTGGATGTTAAAATACCTTATATGATGGAAAAAATGTCTATACATGGTTTTACATTTGTTCCAATCATAAAATAAATTTAAATTAGTTATATATGAAAATATTTTTCGCTATTATAATTTCATGTAATTTCTCAGATTTGTTAAAAAGAGTTATTAGTTTACTTTTTCCACAGCCATGTACCACAGCTGTATGTTACCATAACAACCACCACCTCCCTGTCTTGTCAAATTGCAAGGCAGAATCAGAAACGAGTTTACCAAAAAATGACATTTTTAATCATTTCTGGTTCTTTAATTATAGTTTTTTAATTATAGTTGTTTTTCAGACAACCAAATATGTCTATTTACTTGAAAACTGAAACATTTGTAGGGGTTACATGATGTCAGGATTCACTAACCTAATCATTGTTCTTTTTGTTCCCAGACATCCCCCATTTAAGACCAAAGCCAGTGTATATTACTACAACTCGAGACAATGAAAACATTTACAGTACAAAAATTCCATTCATGGCAGCTCGTGTTGTTTTTATTAAGTGGATTGTAACTTTCTTTTTGGAAAAAAAGTATTTAACTACAACACAAAACACTAAAAATGGAGTTGATGTATTGCCTAAAATCATGCAGGTATGTCATTCATCATCTTTATCTCTTCATACTTATGTAATAACACACACTAACTTATATTTGGGTTATTGAGTTTATTGGGTTTTACAGGTTGTTTGTGTTATAAGGACTTGATTTTATTGGCTCACTCTGTAATGCTGAGGTTTCGTAAGAAGCTGTGACTTAGAAGCACTTGCTGTGCTCTATTGGAATTGTCATAACAAGGCAGTCTTGGGGATGAGGGAAGCATTCTGAGATGACTGTTCTGTGTATACTTCTGGTTTTCTCTCGTTTTCTCTCCTTCACTCTGGTACTAGTAACCTCTGAGCAATAAGACCAGGGCCTGTCTTGCTTTCATCAGTCCCCAGCACCTGGAAGGCCCTCAGGAATGATGTAGGTTGGCCATGAAGAGGACCTATAAGACTGCCAACTGCCCTCTGGAAACTCAGGGGAAGAGGTGGATCAGCACTCAGGATTTCAGGGTGGTTGAGCCATGATGGGATCCCTAGAGGAGAGAGAAGGCTGCCTCTCCCTAGGCCTTAGGTGAAGACCTCTTCTTGTATGGGCCATCTGTTTCTTGCTGGCTGTGGTCAGTTACAAATGGGGTTTTCAAAGCTGGTTGAATTGCTTAGGGGACTTTATGCTGGGTAGAGCAGGACCACTTGTGGAAGTCAGAGAGCAGCCACTTTATGGAAAGGTCATGGTTTTGTGAGCTTTTTTTGTTGTCTACAAGAATAGGGATAGGAAGTGTGATCCACTTAGTGCAGGTTTGCTGATACCCTGGAGTTCCCAGCAGTGTGACCTAGGCCTGAACTGTGAAAGTTGCACACACCTGAGGGGTAATTGATGCCTTGTTGGAGGAGCACCAAACCGAGATTCAGAGCATGTGGCCCTATTGACAAAATCTGACAGAAGAAGTGGAGAAACTTATTTTCAAAGAAGTTGAGAGAGATACAATTACAACAAGAACAACAAAAGACTTGCTGATAGGAAGTTTTAAAAATATCTTAAATTTCTTCGTATAAAAACTTAGTAGGTAAGCCGACATGGTAACAATCACTGCTGAGAACAAAATTTATTTTCTGAAGAAATATCCCATGACAATAAATAAAACCTCAGGACAGATCCAGACCTCCCTTGCAAATATTTTGAGGTCAGAAGTAGAGAAGAATGAGAAGTAATAATTGAACTAATAAAAAGAAAACTTCCAGACTGAGCAAAAAGAAGTAATGCCTTAGACTGAAAGGCTTTTGAGTCCCAGGAAGAATTAGCTACACAAATACAAACCTAAGCAGACATTCGACTTTCAAGGATTAAAAACTATACAGACTTCCAGACAGAAATAAGAAGTTCCTTCAGAGGAATAAGATTGAGACTAGCATTGAATATCTAATCTAACCTACAGCCCTGAAGCTGAAAGAACATGTCTGCGTGTCTCACTTTCTCATTCTTGCTTCATGTTACATACGTAAACTAATGTCAGATTGATTTAAGGCCAAAATTGATTTGAGGTCCAACTATAAAAACAAAATGATAAAGACTTTGGGAGAAAATCTAAGGGAATGTATAAATTTGGCAAGTGGTAGGCCGTCTTAGGTACAGATAAGACCCACAAGCCATAGAGGAAATGAGGTTCAACTTTATTTGAAAACATAGAAAAAGATTTATGTTTCAAAAGAGCATAAAGCCACACCCAAGAATAGACTGTGAAAAAGCATTTGTAACATCATGGCTGTTAATAGAGCTCATATCTCTACTATTTATTAAAATACAAATTGATAAGACAAATAGTCCAATTGAAAAATGGACAAAGGAGATGAAAGAGAAGTTCACAGAAGAGGAAATAAAAATGCCCCTGGATTTTACCAGCAGTCAGGGAAACAGTTAATTCTGAGCTGTGACAAGAGAACTTTATTCACCAGTCAGGTAGACAAAAGCTAAAAATCATCAGGTAGACCAAAATTTGTATCAAATTATATATAAGAAACTCAGTTACACTCTTTGATAAATTTTACATTGCATCTATGTGATTTTTCAGCGATTCAAAACAGTATTTAAAAAATGTAACTTCTTTCCTACCTGGTTTCAAAATCTCGAAAAACCACCTATATTTATTGAAAGTAAATTCCTCACCTGGATGATGATAAATAGCAAGAATAGCAGATTAACCACAGCTTCAAGTTTATAATTTTTTCTTCTTGTTGACTCTTCATACTTGTAAGTCATCTACTCTTATTATCTAGCTTTTTTTAGTGTCATAGGGGTCTGAACAACTCAATCAATTAGGATAGTTCTTATCATCCTAAAAGAAAAAAGACATCAGAGCTCAAACTGAGTTAAACATAAAAAGAAATATTTTAATCTCATGATTAAAGCTAATGGGGAGGCTAGCTGACAGTGGGGTTACTCATGGTTCACTCATGGAGGCTTGCTCTCTCTATGATTCTCTGTGGTTTTTTCTTTTCTATTTTGCCCTTTTCCCGCTGGCAGGTTTGTCTTCAGCTTTCCTGATGATTGGAAGATGGGGCACTGCATTCCTTGTTCATGTTCACAGATAACCCAGAAATACAAAGCCCTGCCCTTTTGTCTGAGTACAACAGCTTAGATTATCTGTCCACTCCTAGAACCATAACAAGGCACTGATTGGCTTAAAACTGAGTGTGTGAACTGCCCAGGGGAAGGGGCATGATAGACTCTTACTATTTGGAACACTCCCCTGGTACTGTGGATAGGGTCACCTTTGTGAGTCATGTGGGCTTCTTGGGAAGAGGCACACAGAGCCCTGGGATTCTGTGAGAGAAGAGGAATGAATGCTGGGCAGACAGCCATCTGTGCCCAGTGCTACTATTCCTTGCAGATGGATGCACCTAGAAATGGTCATTACCACTGTAGGGACTTTTATTATACCTCACAATAAATTTTTATATTAGTTTCCTATTGCTAATATAGCAAATTACCACAAACAGAATCCGTTTTCTTGCCTTGTCCAACTTCTAGAGGCTTCCTGCATTTCTTGGCTCGTGACCCTTCATCACATCACCTTTTCTCCCTCTGTTTCCATCTTTACATCGCCTTCTCTGTGTCTCATCTTCCTGCTTGTGATTACACTGGGACCACCCAGAAAATCCAGGATAATCTCCCCATTGCAGCATCTTTTATTTAACCATATCTGCTAAGTCCTTTTTGACATGTAAGGTAACATTCAAAGTTTCCAGAGATTGGAGCATGGACATCTTTTGGGGCTCATTATTCAGCTGACCAGTTGTCTCCTGTATTCCCCTCTCTGCCTTACAGCTGTGGTTCAGACCTCATCTCATATGTGTCTACTGTGTTCTGCATTTGTTTACATTGTACATGAGAAAAAGCAATTGAATATTAAATTTTGGAAATGGAGGTGCAGGAATAAAAGCACATATATTTGCATTTGTCTCCTGAAAGTTTTCGTTTGGAATTTAAAATTTAATTTTACCCGTGTAAAGTGAACATCCCTGCCTAAGTCAGGTGATCCAGAATCTCTTCAAAGAATATACTGCTCTTGTAAAAGCCCTTTAAAACAATATTGTCAGTGCTGCTTCCAAATAGAGTTCACACTTTGGCCACTATTACTGTGTTAAAAGTCATGTGTGACAGTTTTTGTGTATGTGTGTGTTATTTTTCCAAAGTGAACTTACTTCTTCTTGATCTAGAACTAATACCTTTGATAGTATTTTTTTGCCAGGAAAAAAAAGGAATTAGTACATTTTCTAGACTTAGCTAACTTTTACACTTGGAGAGTCTGGCTTAACAAATTTTCTTATTCAGTAGCATCATTCATGGTAGAATGAAAGTACATCCCATACATCCCATGGTATGTTGGCAATGACAATCAACTCCTCTTTTAAACCTGAACAGTCTTTGTTCATCATTTCAGCTGAAAATGTTTTCTGTGAAGAATTATTTATTCCTTAGTAATTCATTTCTGTATGAGGTAGTAGTGCTTCAACATGCATTAGAGAAAGCAGAGTGGTGATTTTAAAATTTAAGCAGCAATTTTTTTTTTTTTTTTACCAGTTCTATATGCACATTAATTAAACATTAGAACCCAAAGGAGTCCATTAGGGAATGAGAAAGAAAGTTTGAAATTGTAAGACAGTTGATCACATTTATTTGTATGATAATTCTTTAATTACATTATTGAAGTACCACTTTTACTAATTCTGGACTAGCCCTTTAATAATGAGTGGGTGGCATCAGGTAACACCAACAGAATAGTAGTTGCATCCTCTCGTTTCACACCTGATTTGTGGTTGTCTTAATTGGGCCTGACCTTTAGAATAAACAAGTCTCAGTATGAGCTGTAGGTTGAGAGGAAGCCATGATGGTAGGAAAGGTTGGGGGAAGGATTAAGTGGTAGCCTGTATCATGCAATTTCTTGAGCCCTGGCAAATACTAAAAAATACTAAATAAATAATTGAGAACTCCAGCTTAATTGTAGTGGGGAACGGGAATGGACCTCTCTCTGTGTTATCTTTTTCATCTTCTTGCTGTTAATCTTCATAAAAGAAACAAGAAATGAATAGACTTGGATTATCAGTTTGTTTTTACTCTTGTCACTTCCTGTAATTATAAATGTCTATAGAAACATGTACATATTTTTGGAAAGCAGCCTTCATGAAGGGAGTGTGGACTAGAAGAGGCTAAGAAAAGCATCATTTTATCAGGAGAAATATATTTTCTATCCACAGTTGGGAATCTGCATTTAGATGGTTGACTTAAGTTATATGCAGATTTTCAATTCCATGGTGGGTCAGCACCCCTAACCCTCATGTCATTGAGAGTAAGCTGTCATTTTCAATTTATGGCATGATGAGAAATCCATCTATGCTACTATTATGTTCTATTTGGATAACAGAGCTCATAACAGAGCTCATTTTTTAAATGACTGGATGACTTTAAACATAATTCTTTATGCACATTATTTTAGTTATCAAGTTGCTGTGTTACCTAATTAGTTATCTAATGACCTCAAAACTTAGTGGCTTAAAACAACAACCGTTTTATCATACTAAATATTTCATTTTTTGAATCAGGAATTTGGACAGGATTCGGGGGCAGTTCTTATGCTTCATGTGGCATTCATTGAGGTCTTTAGCTGGCAGCTGGTTGGTCTGGAAGGTCCAAGGTAACTTGGTACATATTCCTGTTACTTCAGTGGGTGCAGTTGGAAGGCTGGCCTCAGCTGGGCCTCTCCTTCCATGTAGTGTCTATCCGGGTAGTTGGACTTCTTTTCTGTCTGCTCAGGGATCCAAGAAGTAATGATTTGTCAACCTCTTGGGCCTGAGCCTGAAACTAGCACAGGTCTCTTCCACTCTATTCTACTGGTTAACACAGTCACAGAGTCCATGTGGATCAAAGGGAGGGGACATGACTTCACCTTTCTACAGAGGAGTGTCAAAGAATTTGTGGCCTTTTTAATTTGCTACGTATATATGTATGTATATGTTTTTTCTTTCCGTTTTAGGCCTGTCGGGAAAATGAAAGTTATTTATCAAAAAGTTACGGGTCATTGAGCTGCAAAAGAATTAGCCTTACTCCAACCTCCATGCTTTACAGATTAAAATAAAACATATATTTTTAACAATGAGTGAAATTTAATCTTTCTATAGAAGATAGTTGATTCATCAAAAGGTGATATAATTTCTATAGGGTAGCTCATCTCGCAGTGTGACAGTGCCTTTGATAAGCCACGTAGGCTTAATAGCTAAGGCATGAAGAGAAAAAATAATTATAAATATAATCTTCCATTAATTTCTCCTAGAGATTACTACTTTGATATCAGTTTTGCTTTCACCTGTCCTTGGTAGTTACTGAAATTACTATTTTGTACTACTCTTATCACTCCTGTAAAAAAATATTCACAGTGGGTAGAATTTTAGTGGTATTTGGGTTATATATTTTGGCACTTAAAAGAATAATGGAATTTACAAAGATGAAGAGAAATTATACATGTTTGGAGGAGACATTTAATTCTTTGGGGAAAGGAGAGCAGAAACCAGTGTTAAACTGTGACTCATTGTGTGGATTATTTTATTTCTTTGTGCTCTTAAAGTCTTCTAAATATTTAAAGTTTTATAAATATTTTAGTTAAGCTTGATCTGAGATTCTGAATATAAAACTCAGATCAAGATTCTTATACCCTTTGAAGTTCTTGACACTCCTCCAGCAAGGCGTCACTTAGTCTTATATATCAGATGATGCTTCCCAACATTGTGGCTTCAAAATTTCCACTTAATTTTCAAATCTCTGCAACTGTGGAGTAAGTACTGAAGTGTAGAGACCAAAGGTGATGATGATATAAATTCATTCACACATTAATATATTCTGTGATTTTATAAATATAAATACATATTTTAGGTTGATAAAATTTCACAGACTCTCTCCTTGTAATAATTTAATAGTTTTCCTGTTAAAGTAACTGAGTCAGGGAGGGGTTAGTTGGTGAATTGGAAACTTGGTAAGTTCAGGTCCTGGAGCCCTATGTGCTTCAAGCAGCACTGGATTCCAGCTAGCTGTCAAGTTAATGGGAACCAGAGTTCTTTAAAACAAGTCTTCAGTTTTGCTAGGTGTTCTCGAGTGTCAAAAAGGATCACTCCTTTGTGGTAATGACTTTCTTCCAGACTGTTGGCGGTGGTACATCACAAGAGAGAGTGCCGGAGCTGGAGGGTGGCGGGCCTGTAGAGGCAGATAAAAACCATTCTAACAGCAGCACCTTGTCCGACCGGAGACTCAGCAGCTCTAGCCTTTGTAGCATTGAAGAAGAGCACAGAACTGTGTATGAAATGGTGCAGCGGATCCTCTTGTCGACGCGTGGTTATGTCAATTTTGTGAATGAAGTATTTCGTCAGGTTAGTGTGTGTGTGTTTTATAAGTTCATGAAATTGAAGATTTTTGTTCTTGTTCTTTTGCTCATACTACTCCAGGTAATACTATTGATGAGTTGGGCTGAATTATAGGACTGAATAATGACCCCTCTAATCTTGCTTTTAATTTGTCATGTGGGGTGTTGTGATTTTGTTTCTTTTGTGAATTTTTAAACTGTGCTTTTGTAAAATTCCTATTGGAGGGAAAATTTTATGTTTGAGCAAAATCATCCCAAAAATACCTCGGTTCCATAACAAATTTTAAATCTAGAGGTAGTTAGGATGAAAGCTATTCCTGCATATGCATCAGCAGATACACATAACAAAGAAGAGCCCAAGGCTGGTATCATTCCCAGGGCCTTAGGGAGCTGTCTAATGAGCTGGAGCTCTCTGCAAACAGTCGTACTTGCCCTACAAAGACCTATAGCATCCGCATATGATAGAAGTACTTATGGCATGAGAAAAAAAAGGTGGGTAAATGAAAAGAAAGAAACGAGCCAAGGTTAAGACATTGAAATAACAGACCTATGGTGGAACCTGTGGTGAGTGAAAAAGCATTGAGAAGAGCAGAAGTGCAAATAAGAAAACAGGGTGCAAGCAAGGGAAGAAGACAGAAGAGATCAGAGGCTGGGGTAACAATTAGCAGCCATGAGCAATAATCAGGTATGATTCTGCTCCCCAGAGGACATTTGACCATGTCTGCAGACATTTTTGGTTCTCACAACTGGGGTTGGGGACAATGCAACTGGCATCTAGTGGGTTGCAGCCAGGCATGTTGTTAAATATCTTATAAGCACAGGATAGCTACCCCACTCCCACCCTACAAAGAACAGTCCTGCCCAAAATGTCACTAGTGCTGCTGTGGAGAAGCTCTGAGCTATAGCCATCTGACAGAGGAAGCAGAACCCTCAATGTAGTTGAGATGGCAACAGCTCTATAGTGTGGAGCCATTGGCTACCTGTGTCTTGATACTGCTACCCTAGAAGACAGAGATTATGGCTCTTTTTTGGGCATGTGTTTATGTTTGGGAAATAGTGTTTAGTCCATGCACCAGGATAGAGGCCGAGGCCCTTGAGTGGCAGAGACCAATTATTGGTGAGGAGAAGAGGCAGATCCTATACGCATCCTGAGCAATGCATGTGTACTATGAAGAGTTTTTATGGAGAGGCAAGATTTCCAGACAGTGGATGATCAACCCACTTTGGAGACTTCTGTTAAAGGAAAATCAAGCAAGAATCAAAGTCCCAGCATAATTCATAACAATCTAGAAGTTTTACTGCATTTTGTATTTTAATGACTAAAAAGTGTTTACTTAAAATTTTGTTTAATCTGTAATTAAAATTTCTCTTATAAAATATTTTTTTCTGATTCTGTGGCCCAGCACTGCCTTGGTTCTCCTGGCTCCCTGACTATGTCTTCTCTGTCTCATTTCTTGGCCCCAGTCTTTGTTTTACCCCAAATTACAGGAGTTGACCAAGATTCTCGACTTGAGCATTTTCTTCTGTAACTCCACACTCTCCTCCTTGAAGCCTTCAACTGCTTTTCCAGCGCTAGCAACCGTTGTGGCATATGACTTCCAATCAAGCCTTTTGTCCAGACCTTGCTTTTTAATTCCATACTTGCCTTTTAAAATGCCCACTTGTGATCTCATCTGACTTTCTTATGTTATCTTTATGATCACAAGGCCAAAGTTTAGCTTATTTTCTTCCCTAGCATCTAACTTCTCCTTCTGATGTGACTGACTGCTTGCTTGCTTGCTTGCTTGTTTGTTTACTCATTATTTATTTATTTATTTATTTTAACTTAACTAGTATGTTCACATTATTTTCCTTTTAATTAATTTTTTTTTATGGTGACATTGATTAACGAAATCCAGTAAGTCTCAGGTGTACAATTCAACAGTAAGGCATATACTTGTTACATTGTGTGTTCACCGTCCATAGTTAGATTTCTTTCTGTCACCACATATTTGACTGCTATTAATTTTAACCCTCCTGGGCTCCTTGTCTCCTTCTTCTCCTGTGAGCCATCACTGGCCAAGTCACGCAGGAGGCTTTCTCACTACCTTTATCTCCATTTCCTTTGACCATAGTTAGCATCATGTTCTTTGGAGCCCCACACCTTCTTTGTCATCCCTTTCTAATCTGCACTGTAGATATCATGCTGCTAGAACATTCTTTTATTATAATAGTCCATGATTTAAAAATCTACCCTATTTCCTCCATTAATATTGCCATAGTGATGCTTGTTGCACACATGGATGGTAATGCTTTAATTTGAATTGAAACAGTCAAGATCTTAGAGGGCATATGATAGAGGCAGAGTTCAGTATACTCTATACAGCAAAGGGCCAGATAGTAAATATTTTAGGCTTTGTTGATCACCTAGGCTCTGTTGCAGCTACTCAGCTCTGCTTTTGCAGTGCAAAAGTAGCATAGACAGTATGTAATAAGCATGACTGTGTTCTCATAAAACTTTATTTACAAAAATCAAGTGGCAGGTTGGATTTGGATTATAGGTCAAAGTTTGTTTTAAACTCTATATTTTAAACTGTTGGATGCAAATTCCTAAAATGAGATTAGATATCATTGACAAAGCTTTTGTGCAAGTGATACTAACTAAGTTGATGTGGTTTTACCTTTATAGTGTAATTATTCATTTATCATACACATAATTTGTACCCATTATTGGCATTCCACCTCTGGCGATAGTGTGCTGTGAATTCTAAATTCAATCTACATCCTAAATCCAATCTAAATTCAGATTTGAAGTAGCTTGAGCCATCGAAGTAACTGCAGACTACATATGACTGAAGTTAAAAGACATCTTTGTGCCCTGAAGCTCAAAAACATTTTATTTACATTTCATAATTAGTCTTAATCAAATCTTATTTAAAAAATACATATATATATAATTTAAAATATGAGTATTATGCATTGTTAAAATACTGAAATAGAGACATTTGGGAAAAGGCATGACTTTTAACACTGTGTTCTATTGCCCTCTCTTGGTCAATGATGATTTTTCTTTTATGGAAGACAGACTTCTTCCATAATAATTTATTTTTCAATTTTAAATTAAAGTGTTTAAAGACTATTTAAGCCTAAAGGCTATTAAAATGTAAAATGTGCATTCAGGAAGTGCAATTGTCAGTAGGGAGATGTGTGTATGTACAAGAGAACAGTGTGATACAGCAGAAGATCAGATGTCCACGCGTGTGATGTGGGAATAAATACTGATGAGGTGCCACTGGAGGCAGGGAGGCTCATAGCAGGGGCTAGCAGTGCAAGTCACCTTGGACTAGATGGTCCAGTTAGTTCAAGGTAATGGAAATAGATAGTAACTGAAGGAAGATGAGGTTTGGCAAGGCTCAGGGCAGCCTCAATTTACCACTATGCTTAGCAGGCAAGCTAGCACTGGTAAATGCTTCAGGTAGGGCAATTCTGGTCTTGAGTAGTTCCACTGGAAACTTGTCTTCTACTGGTGTTTTTTAGACTACCTGTTATAACCATTTGTTGAAATCAAATTGGGTCAAAACCAGTATTTTTTTTAAATGATGGAATGTAGTAAAATAGAACAGACCAAAACATTTTACAGTGTATTTTGTAAAGATTAATATTTCTTTATGAAACTTCTGATTTATTTATGTATATACTGTGCATATATCCTTCTATAAAAAGTCTCACTTAGGTTACGATCTGAAAAGTTCAGAGCACTGTTATAAAGGGTGTTTGTTCATTAGGTTTTGTTTGTTGTTGATTTTGTTTTAAAGAACAGCTTTATTTTTATTAAAACAAATGAATGTTCATTAGATAAACACAGTCTATCTATCTATCTATCTATCTATCTATCTATCTATCTATCTATGTATAAAGGAGAAAGTAAAAGATAATCACTCAAATCACTACCATCTAAATAAGCACTTTTAATGCTGGAAGAGCATCACTTTAGGTATTTCTATATGTGTATACATGGCTGCTGGCCTGGCTAGCTAGATAGGCAGATAAGATATTGGCAGAGAGGAAATGGTACAGAAAGGCCAGCTGGCAGAGATTGAAATGAAGTGTAGATGGATAGGTGGGTAGTTGCAGACAGAAAGGCAGACATAGAATTTGCCAGGCAAATATAAACGGACAGGCAGAATTTGCCAGGCAAGTATAAATGGACAGGCAGGCAGGCAGACAAAGGCAGAAAAAGGTGAAACCAGACAGAGTTGACTGAGGTCAAGGTAGGGGCAAAGGTAGGTATATAGAAGTGCCAGGGGTAAGGGCGGGGGACTGACAGAATAACTTTATGACAATGTAATCTTTAATTCATAGTGGATCTTTAATATATTTTAATGAAGAGTTGTGAATTTTATTAAATTTAAGAGAAGAAAACAAATTTGAAGGAATTGTTGAAATTCAAATAAACACTGTTTTACCACAAGAAATATTGCTAAAAGATTTGTCTATAATAAAACTATTATAATAACATTGAGGTGTTGGAGTCACCTTTAAGCTACATGTTGTTATTTTAGATAGCACTTGTTTATTTCTTGTAATGAAATACAAGAAATTAGCAGCCTTATAGCTTCTTTATCCTCTTCACTCATGTGCTAATTTCATTATATTGTAAATTTATATTACAAATTAATCATTATTTGCAGTCTATTTTGGAATCCTACTGTGCAGTTGTTTAGTCTTGATTCTGTATTTAGATAGATTCATTACTTCTGGTGTCCACATTCCTAAAATATTTTTTTTTTTGATTGACTTCTTGGTTAGCCTTGTTTTGTCATCACGTAGGTATTTTCAAAAAGGTGTCTTGGAAGCTTTATTCCCTGCGTCCTTTTATGAAAGGGAATGTTTTCCTTTTGCTTTTACATGTGAATAGCAGTTTAGCTGGGTATAGTAATTTGAGGTCACTCTTTCTTCCACTTAGGAATTTATAACTGAAAACTTTTCTGGGCATACAAATCAGAAGAAGCAAGAAAGCCTCACAGGGACTTTAGTTATACAATTAAGACTTTAGTATGAATACCTTTAAACATGTTTAAAGAAATAAAAGACAAGCTTGAAAATGTTTGCAGAAAACAAGAAACTTTATCAAATGACTAAATAGATTTGAAGTTCTAGAAAAAAATAACAATTGAAGTATTAAAGAAAAACCTCAATAAGTGTACTAGCAAATTAGATACAGCCGAAGAGAATGAACTGGATGACATAGCTAAAGAAATTTTTCTGGGGGAGGAAAAAATAAATGACGTAGATGATAGAGGCTCTGTTCTTCCCTCTGGCGACCAAATCAAAGTTTTGGTCGATGAATAAGCCATACAACTAGAGAGAAGTCCAAGAAATCACCCTGTAACAGCAGAGGGTAGGATGGGGAGAGGATGTGGGGCTGCCCAGTCTCTAGCAGCTGAGTGAGACAGAGGCTGCAGCAGTGGCAGTGGCAGTGGCAGAAGACTCTTAAAGGGGCCGCATCCGCAAGTGAATTTTCCTGGTGATGGACCTGCTTGCTTTGAGCACCAATGCCAATTTGGCTGTGTGCAGGGGGCACCAGGGACTTATAGGGAGATATTGTGGGAGTGAGAGCCAAGGTGAGACTTCCTCTGTACAGAAGTGCCTGCGCAATTCATTGTTCCCTATTGAGCCCTCCCCCATACCAGTGTGCAGGACGCAATGCTGCCATAGCCATGATGTCATCAAACTGGATAACAGAGGTCACTCTGCCCAGAGAATTTCTTGAAACACCCGCTCCCCGAACTCACAGCCCCACCCAAGCCACATCCAGGTATATCCTCAGCAAGTCAGGTACTCCTTGCCGAGCAGTGCCTAGACTCACACTGGAGGCAACCGGCCTCGGTTTCTGGTGTGGCTTTTTGAGGCAACTCTAAGCACAGCATCTGTGGATTGCTTGCTAAATCTTAACAGGTAGTCCCGGAGGGATAGAAGCTTGGGCTAAGTTTGGCCTACAGCTGAACCCCTCTCAAGACTGTGCCACTGGACACCTACTTTATAAATCTACACTAATAAGACCAGGACACTTAGGAGCTTTGCTTATTAGTACATAGAAACAGACATGGAAAGGCAGCCAAAATGGGAAGACAAAGAAGCAGAAACCATATGAGAGAACAGAACAGAGATCCAGATTTAATGGAGTTAAGTAATCTAACAGATGCAGAGTTCAAAATACTGGTTATAAAGATGTTCAATGAACTTTTGGGAAGTGTAGATAAATTCAGCAAAGAGATAAAAAACAAAAATGGAAACGGAAATTATAAAAGGCAACCAGTCAGAAGTGAAGAACACATTATCTGAGATGAGAAGTATATTAAATGGAATAAACAAAGGAATAAACAAAATGAACAAAGAAAAGTATCAAATGCCCCATCTAGAGACCAGGAAAGCCAAGGACACACAAGCAGAATGGCAAGAGATAAGATGCCAAGACTATAAAAATAAGGAGCATATGGGATACTATTAAGGGTCCAAATATCCGTCTGATCAGTGTAACTGAAGAAAATCAAGATGTTGAAGCTGTTTGAAGAAATAATGATGGAAAACTTCCCTAATCTGGTGAAGGAAAAGGACATAAGACCCCAGGAAGCTCAGAGAATTCCAAAAATCAGGGATCCAAAAAGGCCCACACCAAGACACATCATAATTAAAATGCCAAAGGTTAAATACAAAGAAAGAATATTAAAAGCAGCAAGAGAAAAACAGTTACTTATAAGGGAATACCCATAAGACTGGCAGCTGATTTCTCAGAAAAAAATATGTAGGACAGAAGGGCTTGGCAAAAAGTACTCGACAGGATGAAGACCCAGGATCTACAACGAAGGATACTTAATCCAGCAAAGCTATC
The DNA here is from genome assembly GCF_000151845.1 of Pteropus vampyrus. NCBI lineage: Eukaryota > Metazoa > Chordata > Mammalia > Chiroptera > Pteropodidae > Pteropus > Pteropus vampyrus. The sequence continues at coordinate 15,803,472 of NW_011888788.1, read as the reverse complement.
ATTTAGAGTTGAAGGACAGATAAAGAGCTTCCCAGACAAAAATAAGCTAAAGGAATTTGTCACCACCAAGCCAGTATTACAGGAAATGTTGGAGGGACTTCTTTAAGAAGAAAAAATGCAAAAGACTCACTTCAGATTAAAAGACACACACAGACTAAAAGGAAGGGGATGGAAAAAGATATTGCTTTGATGGACCTAGACAATATTTAAATCAGACAGAGAAAGATAAACATTATATGATCACTTATATGCAGAATCTAAGGAATAAAAAGAACAAACTAATCAAAAACAGACTCACAAATATAGTGGACAATTTGGTGTTGGACAGAGGGGAGAGGGTTTTGAGGGGATGGGAGAATGGGGTGAAGGGTTAAAGAAGTAAAAATTAGTAGCTGATGGATGGATGGTCATGGGGATGGGGAGCATGGCATAGAGAATGCAGTTAGCATTAATACATTGGCTAGGTGGAGAGTCAGGGGAGGGAGGGAGCACATGGGGGAATCGTTTTATGAACTATGTAGATGTCCAACCAATGTACTGTATACTTGAAACTAATTAAAATAAATAAAATTTTTTAAAAAGTAATTATTCTGAATACACCTCAGAGAGATGAAAAATATGAGAGGTCAAGAAATGGAAGATATAGTGAGAAGGTATGAATTATGTGTTCAACTCTTCTCTATCCTTATTATTTTTTGTCTATTCTGTCAGTTGCTGAGAATATCCTACTGTGACTGTAGATTTATTTTTTCATCAGTCTATCAATATTTGTTATATATATATGTTTGATACATAATTATTAGTTGCAGTACAGATTTAGAAATATTATATGTTCCTTTGAACCGAATCTTTTATCGTTAAGAATTTTCTATTTACCTCTAGTAATTTCTTTTTCCCTCACAATTGATCTTGCCTATTAATTTATCTCTACTGGATTTCTTTTGGGTAGTTTTTGCATGGCATATCTTTTTCTAACTTTTTACTTTCAGCTTCCTCATATCTATATGTTTTGGTATCCTTTTAAAAATGGCATATTGTCTTTTTAATAGTTTTTAAAATCCAACCTTATAATTTCTGTCTTTTCATTGGAGCATTATTCCATTTATAGTTAATATAACAACAGCTATAATTGTGTTTAAGTTTACTACCTTACTTTTTACTTTCAAGTTGTCTTGAATTCTTTCAGACTGGTTGTTTTTAGCATTCCATTTTTCTCCTTCAGATTAGTATTTTTACACTCATTTGTAATATTTTAATGGTTATTGACATCTTTCCTCATATTTTTGATTTTTTATTAATATACTGCTATAATATTAACCAGATTGTACATACAAATAATTTTGCTTTTATATGATTTTATTTTCTTCCAGGGAGGATTTATATTTGCTTTCTGGGAGGCAGATAACATGGTATACCTTGACATTAGGTTTGGGTTATGTAATTGTCTACATTTGTCAAAAATCATCAAATGGCTCATTTAACATTTGTGCATTTCATTGTTTATACATTTTACTTTAAGTATGATAAACAAATTTTTAACTCAGCAATTGCGTGCTGAAACATTTGGGGTGAAATATACTGATGTCTGCAGCTTTCTTTGAAATGTATCAAAAATAAAATGAATTGTAAGAAGGATAGATAGAGGGGTGGATTGACATTATGTGATAATGCAAATAGAGCAAATGCTGATGGTATATGGATATTCACCATAAAAAGTCTTTCAATTTTATGAGTGAAAATATTTGTAATAAAATTTTGGAGCAAAATTAGAATGGGACATCAGTGTACTTTGTTATACTGTTCTTTGTTGATTTTTCTTGCAAAATATATCAGAATATTTCATACACTGGTATATTGCAATCTTGTCATAACACAGATTCCTCTATTCTGGAATCTGATGGGACATGCCTTCCATCTATGGAGATTTATATTTTGCATGAAACCTTGTTAAACTGAAATCTACCTCTAACTTTAAGACGGTATTAAAACAAATCTTTGAAACTTGAGAGCAAGATCTGGATTCAGACTTCCAGTCAAGATAGTGGAGTAGGTAAACGCTGTGCTTGCCTCTTCTCATGACCACATCAAAATTACAACTAAACTACAGAGCAAGTCTCATTGAGAACCACCTGAAGTCTAGCTAAACAGAAGTCCTATAATGAAAGATATACAGAAGAAGCCAACTCAAGACTGGTAGGAGGGGTGGAGATGCAGAATGGGCTGGTCCCACACCATGAGTAGTGGTTAAAAATCAGAGCGGCGACTTGGCTATGGAGGTCCCTCCTGAGGAATGAGAGCTCCCAGGCTCCCTAGCCAGAGTTCCAGTTCCAGGAAGATAAGTCCCCATACCTCTGACTGTGAAAACCAGTAGAGAATGTAGCTGAGTGAGACAGAGCACTGCTGGAATCCCAGATGTTCCTTTTAAAGGACCTGCACACAGATTTATTGATGGACTCACTCACTCTGAGCTCCAGTGATGGGGCAGCAGTTTGAAAGGTGCCACAGACATTCAGGGAAGAACTGAACTATCTGGCTTCCGAGCAAGGGCTAGAGGGGCAGCCTTCTCTCAGACAGAAGTGCAGACTCAAGGGGGCACCATATCTGAGTCTCCATCAACTTGGCTAACTCCATTCGCCCTACCCTGGTGATTCTCTGAGACCCACTGCACCCTACTTGCAGGCTCACCAAAGCTGCCTCCAGTGGCTTTTCCATACACATGACCTGTCTTCCTATGCTGTAGACTTTCCTAAAACCTCTCAAAGGTTCACAAACTCCAAACAAGCAGCATCTGGTTTCAGCATGTCTTATACCTCTTTGCCAAGTAGCCCCAAGCCCAACACTAGTGGCTGCCAGACTCAGCTTGCAGCTTAGCCTCTCCCAGGCACTTTTAAGCTCAACACAAGTGGCATCTATCTGCAGATTACTTTGTAACTCATACTAAGTGACCCAGGCAGGGCACAGTCAACGGCTGACCTACAATAGCGCTCCTTCTAAGAGGCTCCAGAACTAACACACTCAGTGGCCAGTTTCAGACCATACCAGAGCACCACCCAGCTACCTCTACAAATGACATACCTGGGCAGACTGGGCAGGCTCCAGAGCCCCGCTAAAGCAAACCCTGCTCCATAAGGTCAGGCCCTGCACAATAGCTTCTCCACTGTAGTCAAAGCCAGTCCTCACAACCAGTCAGCTTGAGGGTCATTCCCTTCCAATGACATGCAAACAGCAACCAAGGCTCAACTAAAACAGGAGGGCACACACAATTCATACAAGGGACACACCTGGAGTACCTGGCTCAGGTGACTAGGGAGACTGTGCCACTGGGCCCTACAGGACACCTACTACATAAGGCCACTCTACCAAGACCGGGAGACATAGCAGCTCTACCTAATACATAGAAGCAATAACAGGAGATATGGTACAGGAGATAAACATGTTCTATATGAAAGAACAGAACAAAGATCTAGAAAAAGAGCAAAATGGAGACAAGCAATCTATGCAATGCAGAGTTCAAAACATTGGTTCTAAGGATGCTCAGTCATCTCAGTGAAAACTTCAACAAAGAGATAAGAAACATAAAAATAGAGATATAAAACAACAAAGAACCAGTCACAAATGAAGAATACAGTAACTGAAATGAAGAATACATAAAAGAGATTAGATATTTAGATGAAGCAGAGGATTGAATCAAAGATTTGGAAGATAAGGTAGCAGAAAATACCCAATCAGAACAGCAAAAAGAAAAAAGAATGCAAAAAAAAAA
>NW_011888788.1:15796416-15798689 GCF_000151845.1 Pteropus vampyrus | reverse complement strand
TCAGCCATAAAAAAGAATGAAATCTTGCCATCTGCAACAACATAAATAGACCCAGAAGGTATTGTCCTGAGTGAAGTAAGTCAGAGACAAGTGCCACATGACTTCACTTATATATGGAATCTAAAGAACAAAATAAGTGAACAAAACGAAACAAACTCATAGGTACAGAGGACATTTTGATAGATGCCAGAAGGGAACGGGGTTGGGGAAATGGAGAAAAAGAAGAAGTGATTAAGAAGTACAAATTGGTAGTTACAAAATAGTCATGGGAATGTAAAGTACAGCTAAGGAATATAGTCATTAATATTGTAATAACTATATGTGGTGTCAGATGGTTACTGGATTTATGGGGGTGATCACTTTGTAAGTGATATAAATGTCTAATCACTGTGTTGTACATCTGAAACTAATATAATATTGTATGTTAACTGTAATTGAAAAATGAAAATATTTACATATTGGGGTGACATTGGTTAATAAAATTATATAGGTGTCAAGTGTACAGTTCAATAATACATCATCAATAATACTCATTGCATTGAGTGTTCACCACCTAATGTCAAATCTTTCATTACTATATATTTGATCCCCTTTGCACTTTTATACCTCTCCCTTCCCCATTTTCCTTCTGGTAACCACTAAACTGTTGTCTGTGCCTATGAGTTTTCGTTCTTTTTTTTTTTTTTCTTCATTTGTTGCTTCCAGTTTTATATCCCACAAATGAGTGAAATTATGTGGTTCTCAAGTTTTTCTGTTTGACTTCATTTAGCATGATCTCAAGATCCTTCCATGTTGTCGCAAATGGCAGTATTTTATCTTTTTTTATGGCTGAGTAAAACTTCTGCACAGCAAAAGAAATCATCAACAAAACAAAGAGGGAACCAACTGAGTAGGAGGTGATATTTATAAACAATACCTCTTATAAGGTGCTAATATCCAAAAAATATTGTAAAGAAATCATATAACTCAACAACAGAAAAACAAAAAATCCAATTAAAAATTGGGCAGAGGACCTGAACAGACAATTTTCCGAAAAAGATACAGATATGGCCAACAAAGTTGTGAAAAGATACTCAACTTCACTAACTATTGGGGAAATACAAATCAAAACTACAATGAGATACCACCTCACACCTGTTAGAATGGCTATCATCAACAAGACATGTAATAACAAGTGTTGGAGAGGTTGTAGGAAAAAAGGAACCCTCATACACTGCTGGATGATTGGATAAAGCAGGTGTAGTACATATATCCAATAAAAATTATTTTAAAAAAATGGGTAATAAAAAATTAAAAAGAGTGTATCATTTGTTAAGTGGAAAAAATTGAAATGATGTAATAAACATTACTAAATACTTTTTAAAAGACCTAGATTCATTGTTAATGAACTTTGTAACTTTGGGAAAATATCTCAGGTGTTCCGAGTCTCATCTTAATTTTTGATCTGCGAAATTAATGCATTCATTGGAGTGTTGAGTACTTCTTCATGTTCACCCCTCATACAGAAATATTTCTTAAAGCTAATACTAAAAAGGCAAATGCATTTTGCCTTTACATTTTTATTTACATTTTTGAAATTATTACATGGAATCAAAACCTTTATGTGTAGATATGTAAGGGGATTCTTTACCATTAAGAAGTTCATATAAATATGCATAATGCTACAGCTGGCTAGTGTTCTCATTAACATTGGTATCTGTACTCAATGATATGCTGGTAAATATTGAAAAACTAGCTCTCAAAAAAACAGAAGGAAGGGAGGGAGGGAGGAAAGAAGGAAAGAGGAAAGGAAAAGAAGAAAGACAAGAAAAGAGAAAGGCAAAGACAAAAAAAAAATAAGCCTGATTGGTAGCATTTGTAAACTTCTATGGTGTAAATGCTCTCACAGTGGCCAGTTCAAGCTACCAACATGATGTCACTGAACATGGAGTTGGGAAGAGTTGTGACAGTTGGCTGCAACTGGCTGTCCTAGTAGGTCTTTTAAAATCTATATTCGATTCATTGGGAAAAGTTCCCAGTTGTACGATTATTATTTATATAGCCACTTAAAATACCTGTATAGGTCTGCGTTTTGGTTATTTTGTGGAAAAATTATTCAGAATAGAGAAGTTATTTTTAAATTGCATTATATTTTCTGGCCCAATTATGAAAATTCCTTTTTCCTCAGATAAGTTTGGTGTGCACAAAAAGATATGGGCCTATGTAGTATATTTACAAGCTGTATGTTTCAAAGGAAAGTCTGAAATTGGTAATTGGAAATGTCTTTTAAGGGG
>NW_011888788.1:15754819-15796366 GCF_000151845.1 Pteropus vampyrus | reverse complement strand
TTTTGAAATTATTACATGGAATCAAAACCTTTATGTGTAGATATGTAAGGGGATTCTTTACCATTAAGAAGTTCATATAAATATGCATAATGCTACAGCTGGCTAGTGTTCTCATTAACATTGGTATCTGTACTCAATGATATGCTGGTAAATATTGAAAAACTAGCTCTCAAAAAAACAGAAGGAAGGGAGGGAGGGAGGAAAGAAGGAAAGAGGAAAGGAAAAGAAGAAAGACAAGAAAAGAGAAAGGCAAAGACAAAAAAAAAATAAGCCTGATTGGTAGCATTTGTAAACTTCTATGGTGTAAATGCTCTCACAGTGGCCAGTTCAAGCTACCAACATGATGTCACTGAACATGGAGTTGGGAAGAGTTGTGACAGTTGGCTGCAACTGGCTGTCCTAGTAGGTCTTTTAAAATCTATATTCGATTCATTGGGAAAAGTTCCCAGTTGTACGATTATTATTTATATAGCCACTTAAAATACCTGTATAGGTCTGCGTTTTGGTTATTTTGTGGAAAAATTATTCAGAATAGAGAAGTTATTTTTAAATTGCATTATATTTTCTGGCCCAATTATGAAAATTCCTTTTTCCTCAGATAAGTTTGGTGTGCACAAAAAGATATGGGCCTATGTAGTATATTTACAAGCTGTATGTTTCAAAGGAAAGTCTGAAATTGGTAATTGGAAATGTCTTTTAAGGGGCTCTATAGTGATCTGAGCTTGTGTGGAGTTAAAGGGAGTTTTCTCTTTTCATTTTAGGCATTTTTGTTGCCTTCCTGTGACATAGCTGTAACAAGGAAAGTAGTTCAAGTATACAGAAAGTGGATCCTCCAGGACAAACCTGTGTTCATGGAAGAACCAGATAAAAAAGAAGTTGCCCAAGAAGATGCTGAAAAATTAGGATTTTCAGAGACTGACATCAAGGAGGTAATATTTTATCTCTTGTTTCAGTTGGGAGTATATATATTTTAGCAAAGTATACTTAGTAAAGGATCCCATTCAGTGGGACACAGGCAGTATCATCTTCAATACTCTTGAGTTGCTGAGTTCCCCGAGGACCTGCCTCAGTGAGGCTGCTTCTGTGCTGTATTTAAGATCATTGGTGGGCCATCTCCTAACTCTCAGGCTAGGTCCACATGTGCATTGCAGCTTCATTCAGCATTGCACAAGAGTTGTTTAATAAACTAACATATTTTAGATATCTCTGTGTGAGCATAAAAATGTCACTGCCTTATCATTGACATGTTTAAATAAATAGTATTTGAAAAACTAAATTTAGAATGTTTTGGCAATCTTTTCTTGTGTAGTGTCCTGTTTCAGAAGCAGTCAGGATGTTACAGACTTGAAAGAACTAAGTAATGAGGGTTATCTCCACCATAAGTAAGCTTAACTGTGGGGTTGAGTGCTGTCCTCAGAGTGGATGCTGTCAGAAAGGACCTCTTAGTCTGTATTTGATAAAGCTACAGGCTTGATTAATCTAAAATGGCAGAGTGAGACCTCTTCCTGAAACACAGAAGAAATAAGTTACATTTATATTTCTGGCATGCTATTTTGAAATCTAGTCTGAGAAATACTAAAAGTAGGTGTTTGTCATAGCAATTAATGACTAACATTTAAAAATATTTGTAACCAAAGGCATATCACTTTTAAATATCTGTATTACATAATTTTGATTTTTTAATATTGGCAAAATCATTTTAATAACTAGTCAGGAGGTCAGAATGAATAGATAAGCAAATAGAATTAATCACACATTTTAAAGGTCTGTATTACACATTCATTCAGTCACTGGATGTTTATTTCTTCAGCTTGTACTAAATGACGGGCACTATTTTAAGTGTTGGAGGTAGAGTGGTGAACAAAGTGGAAAAAAGATTTGCCCTCCTAGAACCTATATTTAACATAAGGAATTAAATATGTAAACAAGTGCTTCTTCACTCTCTGTTAACTGGCTATTATTTTCTAAAGACTGCATCTGAAAGTTCTGGTCATAAACGATCGTCCAGTTGGGGACGAACATACTCCTTCACCAGTGCTGTGAGCAGAGGGTGTGTGACAGAAGAGGAAAATAAGAATGTGAAAGCCGGGGCCCAGGCTATGCTACAGGTATGAGGCCTGTGGGCCAGAGACATAATAGTCTCCATTTGGAGTCAATTTAAACATTTGTTTACTTGAATAACATATAAAGTGTGATATTTTTAGCTGTCTGTCAGTAAATAGTTCTTAAATTCTCTTTTAAGTTTTCTTCCTGATGTCTCACTTTAAATTTGTAAAGATTTTTTTCTAATCAAAGGAGATATATGAGCTACTTGCAGTTTTTTTAGAAGGATTATTATACAGTGAATGTGAAATGACTGAGATTTAAATCTTAAAAGTATCTTCTGAACTCATATGGGTAATTAGTTACCTAGACTATAATTTGTAAGAGAAGTGTGATTGATTATATAATCTTGTAAGTAATATTCCTTTTAAAATTGCCTGTGTTTGTGAAGAATGATAGTTAATCCAATAATTTTTAGATATTTATCTGAATGAATTTTTGAAATGCCACTTGGGAACATTGGAAAGAACAACTTTGGTTCATCACTTAATCTCCCAGACTTCAAAATTTTATCTCAAAAATGGGGATTGGGAAATTACCTTTTGGTCCCATCCAGCATGAAAGTTGTTTGGCATCTGGGTGAAAACACAGGGTGCTTCTCCTTCCCATGCTACCTAGCAACCCACCCTTCATCTCATCTCTGAGTTTATAGTTGGGTCCAGTGAGACCTCCCACAGAGAGGACAGGCATGGAGTCTGGGGATGGCATGGGCATGGCATGCATGTTCCCAGTTTTCAATGACACTATGTTTCTATCATTTGTCTCTTGATAAGATTTCTTATCATGGAACCCTTTTTGTTTTCAGGTTAATCAGCAGTGTAATACACCGTAATTCAAGAGTTTTCTCATTTATTAATGAAAATCATCAAATGATTTGAAATTAACTTAAAAAAAATTAAGGTGATTTTACTTGAGTATCTTCAGAGAACTTTGGTTCAGCTCATAAATATACCCCAAATCCCTACCAAAAAATGCTTTCAGGAATCCTTGCCTTGAGTCCCTTGGCAGCTCCTTCTTCCAGGTGGATGCTATATTGCCATCATCAGCCTCCAGTGTCAGTTGGTGGAGGTTGTGGGTGCCAGTTATCCCCCTGGGTTCAGAAGAGTGTTATTTGTTTTCTGAAAGGATAAGTTACATCTAGTTGGCTGAAGCAAGAAAAAATTTTTCTACCTGATTTTAGTGCTGTACTTTTAAAAAATATTTAGTTTGGATTCAAATAGTTGTTTTTGTTCTCATTGTACCAGTTCCTTGGCCTTTTGCTTTGTTCATTGGTGAATAGCGCCCAAATGGAGATTTGATGAGGCAATACTCTTCTATAGTTGCTTTTGACAAGTACAATGTAGACTTATTTTGTTTTTACCTTAATTAATACTAACGTGGTCATAAGAAGTATTCATGTAGTTGGCATTTTGCTGTTTTTTTTTTTAAAGTAAAATGAAAGAAGTATAATATATGAAGATTCCTTACTTTTACATGGGAACATACAAAGATCTCAAATTCAAATCAAAAAGCCAAATATATTGAATTATAAAGGATCTATATTGCAATATATCATCTGAGGCATACTTTAAAGAACTTAGTCACTGAAACTGCTCTGGTTTGTTAGTCAAATGTTCTTTGTTTTCTTTTTTCTTTCTTCATCATTGCTGTTATTGTTTATCAACTATTATAGTGCTTATTTAGTGATTTCTTCCTGGAAAATTGGAACATGATGCCTTTTTAATATTGCATAAGATCATCGTAGAGGCTGTCAACATTTTAGTTCACCCACTTGACTTTTGAATATTTTTATTTCTTCGGTCAGTTTGTACATCTGTTTGAGATGTTGTATTAATGGATTTCATCTACAGGTGAGCCAGAGAAGTTCTGTGTGTTCTCAGATCCTCTGAGTTTGTGCTGTTGAACACAAAGGAGTTAAGAGGGAATATAACTCTAGATAGATGGAGCAGATCCGTTCCCACCTCAATTGACGACTCAGACAAATTAAGGGGTTGTGAGGATCATCTGTCTAAATGGATAGCCTGGGTCAGTGCTTCTCACAATTTTCTACTGAAATACCCCTGATAGTAGAGGACTGTAACTTTGTATACTAAAGGTTTGAGACAGAGCCTAAATTTTTTTTTTTTGAAATCCGTTTCTAAAGAATTCGCTTAGGTTTTTTCTTTTACTGCCCAATGTAGTTCTCATATTTAAAATATATGCTCCTGGGATATGTGTAATGTTAATCATGTGGCTTTGGCTATTTCCTGGCATTTCACCACTCCTAGAGGTCCACACCCTTGTTGAGTGGTTCTGGACGTGCTTCCTGTCACCAAGTTGTTCACGTACTGGGAGATTCAACAATAATAAGATAGTTCTTTTGAACCACTTTCTATCTTTTTTCTCTCTTTTCCTTTTTTTTTTTTTTTAATGGGATGTCAAAAAGAAGTCTTCAAAAGCTTTTCTAATTCATAACATTTCTAAGTTCCAATAATAATATGTAAGAGTAATTTTTTTTAGGAAAGGTCTTTCAGGTGTTTCAGTATTTAAGTAATTCTAAGAAGTAAACAAAAAAAGTCTTGAGTATGTGTTGGTACTACTTACCTTAAATGAACTAACTCAAAGGTGATTCATTGGTATAGTAATATTATCCTTAAGCAAAATTTATTCAGATTTATATCTTTAAAATATTTTCTAATGTAAAATTTGTCTGTTGTAAGGTATTTCTGACAAACGCTGCAAATGTCTTTTTGCTGGAACCATGTGCTGAAGTTCCCATGCTCTTGAAAGAACAAGTTGATGCTTGTAAAGCTGTTTTGATTATTTTTAGGCGCATGATAATGGAGCTTACAATGAATAAAAAGACATGGTAAGATTATTTCAAATTAATTAATATAAAAAAGATGTTTCTGTTTCTCAACATAATTAAATGTTACAGCCTCCACTTATATGGCTTTACAGAGTTAATAGTAAGAGATAATCAGTCTTTTATAATAGTTTCTGTGACTTATGAAGAAATTAAGTATCTATTACTTTGGTAATTCATTTATTTTCATTACTGATTTTAAAAATGTTCTTGAATTAAGAGTAAATGGACTTATTACTTTAATATTAGATTTCTCCAATTTAAACTGACATCAGTTTTGTGGAAAAGCAATATAACTGATATTTTATAATACCATTCTTCATAAGCCCAGGAGAGTTTGTAAGTGCTCCAAAATGCTGTTAACTGACTTGTATTGCTTCAAACGAAGTTTTAAATTGATTTTGGAAAAACAATTCTTTTAAAGGATAAATTGTCAGAGCAATGAACAAATAGTGTAGTCTAAAATATAATGGCGTTGTTAAAATATACTTATGCAAAGTGTTTTTATTTTCATTTTTTGTTTTTGTTTGGTCTTTCTGTAATATCCCTAAAGGTAAACAATGCATTAGGTTTTTTCCCCATGCCCTTCTCCCATAATGAATGTCTTCACATCACTCCAGTTTCTGAGGTGTTTTCAGAGGTTCAAAGCCATAGACCAGAGCGCCTCAGAGCTACTTTCCACTGCTCTTCCTTAATGCATCAGAAAGGCAGCCTCTCATTTCTGCTTTAAAATGTTTCTTTAGTCCACCCTTTACATGTTCCTCCGCCACAGCCACCGTCTTCAAGCAGACAAACTGTCCTCACTGCTTGCCTGGCAGTGGTTAGCACTCCTCTCATTGTTCCTTGGCCTCAGCTCTCAGTCCACTATGGCCACTGCAGACCAGCACTGATGGCATACTTACCTCCTGGAAATTCTTGGGAGTCTTTGTTACCAGGCTTTTGGTCTGGATGTCCTTTCTGGACATCCTTGAGTTAGCACAAAGGGTGCTTTGGAAGGGTCTGTCTGCAGGTAGCAAAAACCATATAAATGAGCAGGACTGAGCTGGCAGAGGCCTTTGGGGCCACTGAATTCAGCCCTTTCTTTCTCAGATGAGAGAAGTATAGGCCTAGAGGAATTCTGAACTGCAGAAAGTTTACTAATACAGAAACTTCAGGTATCACAATACTTATTTTAAGACACAAATTCCACTGTCATCTTTCCCAGCACTGTTTGCCAAGAAGCAGTTGTTAAAGTTGGAAATATTAGAGTGGTGAACAAAATGATTTAAACAGATGCTGTGTCAGTAATACTGAAAATGATGAGAACTGCTGGTATGCTTTCAACTGAAATATCTATTCCTTGATGCCACAGTTATATCAATAATATTTTTGATGGTTTTTTTTTTCCTTTTAAAACTATGAGTTCAATATATTGCTGGTATTTTGATATTTTTTATATTTTTTTTGTGGAAATTTTAAGAAATAAAATTAAGCAGTTCTTTGTTCTTTAACAATTCAGAAATGTCCAGGTAAAAGTATAAAAAAAAATTATAGAAATAGATGAAAATACTCACCAAGATATAGTCAATAGAGCATAGGAAGGGATGTGACCTGTTTCCCTAGAAGATTTTCTTACATATTTTAGTACCAGACAATCTATGAATTCCCTTTTTTCCTTCCCTCTTTTCCCCCTCCCCTCCCTTCCTCCTTTCTTTCATCCAGTAAAGAACTGTCAGGCTTCTGCTATGAGAATATAGGATAAACTAGACAGATACTATTCCTACCCTCATGAGGTTTCCATTCACATAGACAGACAAAATGAACACAGAAGCAATTTCAGTACTATTAAGTGCTAAGAAGTACAAGAAAGCTGGGGAAGGGGACAGTGTGGAGAGCACAGGAGTTTTTTTCATCAGTTATCAGGGAAGGCCTTCCTGAACAGAGCCCTGAGGGAAGGAAGGAATGAACCATGGGGAGGTCTGAGGGAAGAGAATTCCTGGTAGAAGGAACAGCAAGTCACAAGCACAGTATGTTCCAGGCAGGACAAGATGGCAGCCAATGTAGTGGAGCAGACAGAGGAAGAGGGATAGTGGGAGGGGATGAGATGGGGCCAGCTCTGGCCAGAGCCAGATTGCACAGGGCCTTGCAGGACACAGGAAGGACATTAGCTACCTCTCTGTGTGCAACACAAATCTGATTTATGCTTCCAAAATATCTCTCTGACTGCCATGTGTAGAAGAAACAGTGCAATGTGGACCACAAGGTCTATGGCCTTAAACAGTGGTGGTTTAGCCCAGGGCTGTAGCCAGGAAAGTGCTAAGAAATGGTCCCAAAATGGTCAATACGGATGTGTGAATGAGGACCAATACTATCTTGTGAAATCATGATAATAGAGTAAATAATAAAGTGCAGGAAAACCTTATTCCTCTGCCAACAAAAAGATAGCTTATGGGCATAATTTCATGTGCTTTGATAGAAGTTTGTTACACTCTTTGAGCAGTTCTCTTTTAACAAAGATGACAAAAGTCAGTGTTTCACAAAATAGAAGGGAACAAGCTGAAGTCAAACTGTTAGGAAAGATTTTTCCAAACTCGAGATAATTTTTCATCCTTTTTTTCTTCCAGAAGACTCTGCAAAGGAATTTCATGGATTTCTAAGCTTTCATAGGTTCAGAAATTAAATTAATCCTGTGTCTTTGTCAGTCATTGCTTCGATCAAGTTTGCATTTTTTTATACCTGTTCTCATGACTGAGGTCTTATTTGAAATTATTATTTCTCTTGTTCTCATCATGTCCACAAGATGGGTATATAACTATTGGTGTGAAAGGAGTCTTTTTTTCATTGTCTTAAGCATCATAATATGAGCAGGCAGTGGTGACACTGGGGGCTGCCCTTCCTCTGACTGTGAAGGGGCCTGGGGACCCTGAATGTGGTGAGAAACAGGCTATCCTCAGCTCTGTGCCATTGCTTCCCACCCTCTCTTCTTTTCATTCACTGCCCACTCCATGCACACTTGCCCAGATATCCTGTGACTTGATAGCTCTTCTTATTCTGTGCTCCAGAATCCATAGGCAGTGCATAGGACAAGCAAACAGGTAGACCAGAATGCTGTGAGAATTTTGCCAACAGATAACCCCAGGATGAAAATCCAGTGGGGTCAGCTGCAAATAAGGCAGGAAGTCTCTAGAGGTCATTAACCATGAGAAGTTTAATGAGATTCAGTATCTTGTTAAGAAAAAATACCATCTCAATATGTAAAAGTAGGAGAAAAGTATAAAGGAACTATGATTTAGAGATCTCATTATCTGACTTGGACTAGATGACTTTGTCCAGTTCTCTATTTTATCACTAAAGAGCAGTAAAACCAAGGAGAAAGTTAGAAAGATAAATGAATGGTTAGGGTGATTTCCTTCAGAGAACAAATAGACCTCCCTTATATACAAAAGATAACGTGTTATCAGTTTCTGTGGGATTCAGGAAAAGAAGAAATGAGCAGACATTCTGCTATGAAGAGTGTAACTTAGCCATAAGAAAGAAAAATACCTTGTGGCTGTTCTAAAGAACTTATTACTATTATAATTAATAGTGTTATTTTGTCTCTTTAGTGCTTTATAATCTTCAAAGGCCTTTTACATTAAAAGACCCTTCTGTGAGGGACACTGTAACTGAGATATCATGATTTCCATGGTAGAGAATCAGAATCTTCCAGGCACAAAGCTCCATGCCTCACAGTGACCAACAGTTACCTTTCCAAACCTTCCTACCGATGAGAGTACTGTGGAGTTCAGTCATACTATGGTGTTGACTGCATATCTCCCCAGAATAAAGATCAGAAAGTTGGTTTTGTTTTCTGTCACAAAGATAGATAGGGAGATTGTACAGGTTAAGTAAAATAATGGATGTGAAAATTAAAGAGTGCTGCATAAGGTCAAATAGATACAGCTGTTCACTGAGTGCCCACCGCAGTTGTAGAGACAATCTTGTCTTTTTGCAGGGGGAGAAAAATCAGGCTAGGATGATACCTGTTTTATCCTGCCGATTGAAGTGGACATAGGAGGCATATTTTTAGAACTGTTGTAACATAAGGTAGCTCATTTTGGTAAAATATGGTATTTATTATGTAATGGGCTTTCAGATTTTTAATACTTTTGAGTAATACATGTTTATTTATGTTGCTGAATTCCTAAGAGAATTCCTCATATGTATAAATTAAAGTGATTTGGAGATGTGATTAATAATATGAGCTTTTATTTTGGGTGGCCCAGGGAACAGATGTTGCAAATACTACTCAGGATAACAGAAGCTGTCATGCAGAAGCCAAAGGATAAACAAATAAAGGACTTATTTGCCCAGAGCTTGGCAGGGTTACTGTTTAGGGTAAGTCTTTTTCATTAAAACACTGCAAATGCAAAAAATGAATCAGATTTTACAGCAAATTAGTTTTAATCACTGAGAAATTTAAGAGTAAAATTAAACTAACTTTAAATTTCTAGAACTTTAATTAGAAATTTTTACTTATTAGCTTTGTCTTGAAAGTTGTAATCTCTTCTTTACAATTAGTTTAAAGCTTTTTTAGGCCTTCCTGCCTGTCTGCCATCTACTTCTTCTTTCGATTTGCTTGAGGGTGGTAGAGATTAAGAAAATGATAACAGCTGATGGCCTTGAGCTGCGGGCTAGGTGGAACTGAAGTGGTAAAGGATGATCAGAAGCATGGGAATGGGAATAAAGTCAGGGAGCAGTTCAGGCTAGAAATAAAAGGAGCCATTGGTGTGTTGGGCAATTGTATTTAAAGCCACAAGACCAGATAGGCTAACCTAGGGAGAAAATATGTGTCATAGGGCCAGTTCCATGAGTGGCAAAGGGGAGGAGCCAGCCGAAGATGCTGGGAAAGAGTGGCCATGGACCAAGGATAAGAGTGGCAGATACCCGGATAAGAGTATTGAGTAAGAGGAGAATGGACAGTTTACCACTGGCTTTGACAATATGTAAGTGGTTGAGAATGTTCTAGGAAAATGAAGTCCACTTGGACTGCATGGAGGAGAAAATGAGAGCTGGGCAGCGGAGGGAGTAGGTATAATCAAAGCTTTGCAGAGGTATCGACGTGGAAAGGAGGAGGAAAATTGAACAAGCTGGAGTGGGTGGCATGTGTGGAGTGCAGGATTTAAGGTGGTTGATATTAAAGTATATTTTCTTGCGAGTGGGGATGGTCCAGTGAAGGAAAACAAGGTAATCTGTTGGGGAGAGAGGAGAACTGCAGAAATAAAGTCCTGGATAAAGTCCTGGCCATAGGTGGAAGCAGAGAGCCAAGGACATGGCTATGTTTCCTGCATCTCACATGATTAGAAGAGTTAAGAACATGAGTAATCTGACATTGCCCTGAGGGGGAGAGAAGAGAAAGCAGAAGATAACTGCCTGTGAAGTGGAAGTTTTAAAGGTACTGAGGGTGCTAACCTATTGCAACTATTAGAAAGCACTAGTATTTATGGACACATAGAATTTATGAAGCATTTTTGAAAGAGAACAGTGTGAAAGGACTGGAAAAATGTGACTTACTACACAAATAAAGGCATGAGTACAATGGATGGGCCTGACTGAGCCCTTTTATAGGAGAAAGCATAGTGAATCATGAGCTGGAATGGACAGTTATAGGGAGAAGTTAATTTACCTCTTCAGTTGATGTGAAGGTGGTTTTGGAGGATATATATTAATAGCATATTTAAAATACAGGTAGGATATATTAAGGCGATAAAAAGAGAAATTAGTTCTTTAAATAAAGCTAATTACTCTCATTCATAAGAGAATGCAGCTGTTCATATTAATTTTTAATAATTTAATATGATTGGATGATCTCGACTTTATGAAAAATGTATGAGAGACCTCAGAAATAACTGGCATGTACTTACTTGCCTCCTGAATAGTACAATCACTTGTACTCTGATTGCCTTGCTTCGCTATTAGATATATGAAGTGGTCTGCACATAACTTTTAGTGAGTGTCCAACTTTGTTCTGCTTTTGCCTTATTGGTGGTACTGACCACTTGATTTGCTGCCTGCCCTCTTGGAAATACAGATACTCTGCTCACTTTGCTGTGACTCTCATGGAATATCTGTCAGCACCTTCCTGATCTCCTAGTTCTGATGGGACTGAGACTGCCATATGATATGGACTGAAGCCACGCTCAGACTGGCAGGTGCTTAGGCCTCATTCCTCACCAGTTGCCTGGCCCTGCATCCACGTGTGTTGGAATTAGAGTGAGAACTTGTCACCAAATCAAGCAAGACTGTTGTGGAGTTGTGTTTTTTGTTTGATTGGTTGGCTTTGGTTTGCAGGGGATACATTCCCTTCATTAATGAAGAAATCTTGTCAGGTCTTACTTGAAGATTGGTTTTGAGTCCAGGATTATTAATGATTTTGATGTTGTCCTTGTAGTTATTATTTTGTCAATGGTTAGATGGATCAAGAAGAATGCTTAAATTAAGAACTGACCATAAAATAATGGAGAGAAGATGAGCTTTTGGGAGTTAGATGGATTCTGGGTTCTGTCCCCAGCTCTGGTACTTCTAGCTATGTGGCCTTGAACAAATCATTTCAAAGTCTCTTCCCTAATCTGTCCCAATCAGGAAAGAATTCCTTCCTATCTTGCAACATTGTCATAAAAATGAAAGTGGATTCATTTGGAATGTATGATTATCTGTTGATCCCCCAAGTGCTTTTGTGAGATCCAGGGGGAGAGAAAAATGTGAAAGGTCTGGATGAACTGCCAGGCAATTAAGTGGGCATCATCTTCGTCCCATACTAAAATTAAAATGTGCTATCTAATTATAATTCATTTGGTCACATAGACTGTCTACAATTGCCAGGTACTTATTTTTTTTTGAATAAGGAAACTATTAAATAAGGAGATAGTTGAGTTTTGCAGTTTTAAATATTTACCAAATAATAGTGATTGCTCTAAATGATGTTTTAATCTGTCATCAGTGCTGTGACCTTATGCTTGAAGCTCTGAAAGTATATCAGGAAATTTGGACTATGGTCCTTTTATTCATAGTATGAACCATTACTTTAAAACTGTAGTGATTTGCGAGTGAAGGTGTTTTTTTTTTTTAAATACAGCTTGTATGCCAAGATGTATTTGATGAAACATGAATTTCAGTGCTATGGAATCTGGGAGATGGTCTTCTCCAACTTTTTTTTTTTTAACGAGAAATATAACTCCAGAAAACCCAAGTAAATTGTCCAGGTCGCAATTCAAGATAGTGACAGAACCCCGAGTCTGGGGCCCTCTTTCCTTCTTCCTCTCAAAAACGGGTAACTTGTTAAAAGGGTGCCCTTGCCTTCTCCAAAGGTGCCACTTGTCACCCCTTGACCATATTTTGTGATTTTTCTCTGTGTGGAAATGCTGTTAGTTGTGAATGATGATGATGATTCAGTAGTTCTGTGTACATGTTTGTGAGATTTGCAAAGCTGAATTTTGTAAGCTGCAGGAAGTCATTGTTCGTTCCTTGATTTATAATTAGTCAATAAAGTGAAGCCAATGCTAGATTCTCAATTTAGGGCATCTTACTACACCAAAACAACTGCGAATTTTATTGTGTATAGGCTCTTTGTGGTAATGGCCTCAAACACATTTTGAAAACAGGAGAGTAAGAAATGAACAAACAGAAGCTAGCATTTTAGTCATAATAAAAATATGTAATTATATAATAAAGTACTAATAATAAAATTATTAACTTTTTATTTTGCATTGTTCTTAATTTTTAAAAAATTCATTCATCTTAGAATCATATTTTAAGTGCAAGTGTTTAAAACGTTGTTTTCAATATACTTAACTAGTTTATCTCAACGTTAACATTTTTACTCCTTTAAAAAGTGTAATAAACATGAATCGAAACATAGACAAAAGGTACATTGTGTAAGGATCACTTTAAATGAGATTTTTCAAGTGATCAGAACAGGCCTGTCTAATTCAGACTTTTCTGTTTCTCAGAGTTTCCCTGTGTGTGTGTTAAATAAAATTTTCTCTTTTAATTAAAAAAGCAAATTTACCCCTATTCCACACATAACACAACTCCCAATAACAGTGGGAGCTTATTTGCTACTGGGTTGGGCAGAAATATTTGCAAGTTGGCACCTCAACAAGTACATTTAGCTCTGACAACAGAGCAGGGAAGTTATACAAGTTTTGGATATAAAGATTCCTCTACTAAAATTAGGAAAGCATCTGGGTCTTATCTGAGATGGACTTGGCACTTCTTTCAAGGGAGATAAATTTTGATTTGAATTTTAAAGGATGTGAAATATTTTGGCAGAGATGAGGAACTGGGCAATTTCAAGGTAAGGAAATATCCAGAATATGTGTATTATTATCTTGTAAGATTTTCCATGTGACCAGTTCCAGTGCTGTGGACCCTAAGACTAGAGGAGAGACACAGAGAAGTGAATAGACTCTTTAGGAAAGGAGTGATAAAGTCTCTATTTGGGGAAATGCTGAGAACTGTAGGAACTGAGGGCTACATACTGGAAGCTGGAAGTGGAGTGGCAGTCCAGGGACACCTTGGAGGAAGTGATGTCCAAGTCGTGACCTGAAGAATGAGTGGGAGTTAAAGAGGCAAAAGGGAGAGAAGAGAAGGAAGGAACAGGAGAAACCAGGTCAAGGAATTAGAAGAATTTCAATGGAAGAAATTGGATTGTTTTTACTATTAATGCTGCATTATAAGTGCCTATAGAACATGCAAGTGGAGCTATCTAGTAAGCAGATACCTAGGTCAGGAAACCAGCAAAGAGGTCTGGGCTGAACATGGAAATTCAGAATTCAATAGTACACAGATGTTAACTGGAGCCATGAGAATGGAGACCAAAACCCAGACAGAAGATGGAGTAGCATAGGAGGAAGAAAGCCAGAGCAGTTGGTTGACTGGGAGCTGAGGAAGTGCAGGTGGAGTGAGTGTGGAACATTCTTTCAAGAAATTTGACTTTGAAAAGAGAAGAAAAGGGGCTCTAGCTAGGAATCTTGGTTTAAATGAACTTTTTTGATTTTTTTTTTTTTAATAGGATGAGGAAGAATTGGAACATGTTTAAAAGCTGATGGGAGGAGCTGGGGAAGTAGGATGGATTGGAGATAAAGGAGAGGAGGGGTTAATGGAATCAAAGACTGAGGAAGAGATCCAGAGCAGAGGTAAAGACAAGTGTAGAAGAGCAGGAGCCCCTCTTCACTTAGAGCCTGCAGGTGGAGAAGAAGCTGGGTGAATGCGTGGGTCTTGTGGGCAGAGGTTGAGGGCATTCTTGTTTAATAGGTTCTGTTTTCTCTGAAGTCTGCAGTGAATTCATCTGCTAAAATCCAGGGAAAAGTTGGAGGTTTACATATAGAAGAGGAGATTTGAAGTAGCCACTGTAAAGAGTGTCTCAGGAAACAGAATAGTTATTGTACTGAGAGCTTTGTCTTCCAACCCAGTTATGCCAGGACCAGCCACTGAACTAGAATAATTTCGAATCAGTAGCTTTGGTCATAATGATAACTAACTTCACAGTTG
This sequence comes from Pteropus vampyrus, assembly GCF_000151845.1. Classification (NCBI taxonomy): domain Eukaryota; kingdom Metazoa; phylum Chordata; class Mammalia; order Chiroptera; family Pteropodidae; genus Pteropus; species Pteropus vampyrus. The sequence goes on along the minus strand of NW_011888788.1, from coordinate 15,781,908 downwards.
CTCAAATCCTGATTGCAATGATCAGAATTTTGAAAAATTAAAATAAAAACAATATCCAAAAGTACTTTTTATTTTAAAATTAATTTTGTTAATAGTAATTTAAAATATTTTGTTAAAAATTATACTTCTTCCAAAGGAGATGATGAATTCTCTTGTTCGGTTGGTTCTAGACGCTCATTGTGGCTTGGATCCGAGCAAACCTCTGTGTGTACATTTCTCGAGAGCTCTGGGACGACTTCCTTGGTGTGCTGTCCTCTCTCACAGAGTGGGAGGAACTCATAAACGAGTGGGCCAACATCATGGACTCCTTGACAGCTGTGCTTGCGAAAACTGTTTATGGAGTTGAGATGACAAACCTACCTCTGGACAAATTAAGTGAACAAAAGGAAAAGAAACAACGAGGCAAAGGTATTTCCACTCTTCGAGAGCAGGACCAGATATCTGAGACATCAGAGAAGCAGTGTGTATTTATACACCTAAACAATTAATGCGTGAAATTTCATAATAAACTGAACCAGCCATACAGTCAGTGTCCTTAATGGTGGCATTAGGTTGTATCTCATAGCACTCTGTCCATTTAATGAGGATGATGAATTTATGAAGAAGCTGTAGAAGAAGAAGGAAGATAAAGGGAAGTAGTAGCAGTAAAAACAATAATAATAATGGCTAGTGCTTTGTACATATTCTCTCTCTTCACCCTCATTGTCCCTGTGAAGTAGACATTTACTATCCATATATCTCAAAGCAACTGAAAATCGGAGTCCACAGACTCATTCAGGATCACATAGCTAAGAAGCGATAAAGCCAGAAATCAAAGCCAAGCAAGTCCAACTCAAGATGCCACACTATTAAAACATATCGTACTGCCTCCCTAGGAAAGGTGGAAAAAATCTGATTGCCTCAGATGGGAGTCATTTTGGCTTTATGTTTCTTGGTAAAAACAGTTTTGAGACTTAGAGTCAGATCAGGGTGGAAAACTTCAGTAGAGGTTTCTTTGGGAATAACATTTTGGCAGCCCCTATATTCATTACTGTTTTTAAGGGTGTGACACAGTCCTTGGATTAATTCACTTGTACTCCAGTGTACTATATAAAGATTTGAGTCAGCTTGTGGAAATACGTATAATACAATAGATAAAAGACATAAAGACATTGGGGCAAAATGAAGGGGATTTGAGCTACAAGAATGGTCAAAATGCCAAAATGCATTCCAGAGCCCCTCCCTCATGTGCATGCCAGGGAGGTAGGAATGGGGCAACCTTGGATTTAACTCTGATCTTCATCAGCGAATCACCAAGTACAAAAGGTAAAAACGGTCCACTTGCTTAGTGATACATAGCTTTCCCTAAGACCTGGTAGAAATTTCTTCAACAACTCATAAAGGGTACATTGCTTGCTGTGGTAGACTACAACTTCAACAGTAGCCTTATTATAAATTGTGTCATTTAGCTTTTGCTGTGTGACAAATCACCCCCAAACACAGTGGCTTAAACTAATGATCATTTCTTTAAATCATGATGTTATGTATTGACATTTGGATTGGACTCAGTTGGACAGTTTTTCTGCTGGATTCACTTATTTTTTTGCAGCCAGCTAGACTATGGAATCATCATCTAGGCAACTCTATTTCTAGGGGTTGGCTAGCTGTGAGCTGGGGCAAATAGGAGTAACTGGGCCATATATCTTTCATCATCCAGCATTCTAGTTGAGATTGTTTGTGTAAAAGCTCAGAGTTCCAGGAGCAGATAGTTGGCAAGCCCAAATTTTCAAGTACATTTCAAATATGTATTTGCTCAGTTTTGCTACCAAAGTAAGTCACATGTTGAAGCCCAGAGTCACTGTGAGAAAAGACACAAGAAGATATGTATACTGGGAGGTGTGAACCAATTATGATGTTTAATTAACCATAGAGACATGTAATTAACATGACTAATTCTTGTAATTGCAGTCTGTGAATGGCTTGCCAAAGCACCAGTTAGTAAAAGCAAGTTAGGAAGAAGCCAAAACAAAGTAGTTTAAGTACATAGCATTCTAGTGGAACAGTTTAATCCCAGATTAGATTTAGACTGTCTAATATAATGATTTTCTAACATATTTTAGCAGCAGATCCTTTTTTTCCCCCATTTGAAGCTGTAAGGAGCCCTTCCTAAAAAGTATATTAAACCAAAGATTTGGGATTGAAGTAGGGGCATGAAACCAAGAGCCTGGGCCCTTGGCCTTCTGTCTCATCCTCTGTAGCAGTTGTGAGGGACTCTGTGTCAACCCAGAATTTAAGAGGATCTCCTAGCCAGGAACTTGGCTCCCTAAGACTTTGGTTCTTAGCCCAGAAGAGAGTCTACCTGACTAGGGGTGCCTTTAAGAATGAGAGAAGTTGCTGAGACAGGAGGTAAGGATTTTCTCAAATTAAGCACATTCCCTGTCTCTTAAAATTTTTGTAATCTCCCCTCTCCACCAGCCCCCACAATATTCTCTTCTTTCCCACTGTTTGAACACATAGAATCATGGAAAAAAATAAGCTTGTCTTAGAAAGGTAAACAACATCAAAAACACTATTTTCAGAATACAGAAAAAATTTAATTAATGACTATGGCACATATTTCTGATTTATTTATAATATTGCTTTATTCTAAAAACATTTAAATATTCATTGTAGAAATACTTGCCTTTTAAGCACTGGACTCATGGAAACAAAATACACTCTCAGAGGAACCTGGGTATGAAAACAAGCCGCCAGTGGCAGCCACTGGCCATATATATCGATGCAGAAATTTCTTAGTGTCTCATTCTCTTTTTTTCCTGTATTTCTTTTGGATCCTTGACTACTCATTGAAATATTTGACCAGAGAAATATGAGAGGAAAGAAGAGAAGTTGAATAGCAGAGCTGTAATATTTTATTGTTTTGTAGCTTCACTAAAATAGGATATATAATTTGTAGATTTTCAGTTTTCTTGCTCATTCAACTGACTCTACTTATAATATATAGGCATATATGTCTCTTGGGAATTCATGGAGAGGTTGCTGCCTACAGGATGGAATATTGTTCTAAAATCAGGATCTCTAATATTCTGGCTTATAAAAGTAGTTTTGGGGTGTTCCAGGAGCAGTGGTATAACTTCATTTGACATTGTGCTTATATTGAGAAAAGTGCATTAATTTTTTTACATTAGAGTGACTACTATGAAAATATAATTTTAATGAGACTGTTGGAGATGCTTGAAAAATACTTTAGCAACAGGAATTTTTAGATAACTTCCTAAATTACAATATAAGGAAGTGGTACTAATTTGCAACAAGAGAAACTGCTGATTATATATAATCGTGGGTATGAAATTTGCCGAGCAACAGGCTATGAAATGAATAATAACAAATTCAGCCTTTAGATTCTTTTTCTTGTTTTATCATTTATCAGGCTGTGTTCTAGATTCTCAGAAAGGAACCACTGTGGGGAGATCCTTTTCTCTTAGCTGGCGGAACCACCCAGATGTGACTGAGCCAATGCGATTTAGGAGTGCCACCACATCTGGGGCACCAGGAGTTGAGAAAGCAAGAAATATCGTTCGCCAAAAAGCAACTGGTAAGCATTTATTCAAATATTTCCCAAAGGTTTAGTTGCTATCTAAAATGGATTTATAGGAGTAAAATGTAAAAGTTTTAAAATCAGACTCAGAACTTAAATACTAGAACTTTTATTAAATTGTCTCAATATCATTTAACTTTTATTCTGGTTACTTTTCAAATTGTAGTTTTTGATATTTATTTCTAAATCTTTCTTTGTGAAAAAAGAACTTGAGGTGTTAATATTATGAGAGATGTTTGTGTAAAAAGAGAATATAGGTGTTTTCTTTGAACCTTGAGGAAATAGATTCTTAGTAATCACACAACTAGTTGCATCATTGTTGTTGTTGGACATAATAATCTTGAGAGCATGTGGCAACTTGTTCCAGCAAGGAAAAGGGGAATAGTATACTTAGTTTTCAGGACTGGATGGAGACATTTAAATTTTTGCACCTTTGGAAAATTGAGCTTTACATACCTATAGATGATGTCCTTACAGCCTGTTAAAATTAACAGAAACTTGACCAAGAACCCCTAGTTAGTCAGACTGCTTTGCTACACTTTTCTCTTAAAACAAAAAGAGAAATCTTTAAAAGGTAAGCTTATATCCAGTATTTAATAAGAACATATAAAGCCCCCCACCCAGTGTTTTTGAGGCCTTAACTTAAGTTTAAAACAAATTTATCTGAGTTTTCTCTAGCTTTTTGCATCAATAATACAATGCAATTGTAATTGATATTCAGCATGTTGACTACAGAAAGTCAAAATATCCTCCGGTCATAAATCAAAGATTTATTTATACAACATATTTTACAGAGCTTAGTAAAGGTGACTTAGAATACTGTTGGAGTTTTATGAAAATATATTATACCTTAACCCTAACTGTCTCATGCTTTTTTTCTATAGCATTTGTTGGTAATTATCACCTTATTTACATTCACCTCCTATTCTACTTCTTCCTGCTTTCCTGCTTCCTCTTCCCTGAGGAAAGACCCTGTTCCTGATTAAGAGGCAACTTTTAGGGCGGCTTATTCACTGATTTCCTATCTCATCCCAACTCCCCAAAACTGCTTTCTTCCATTTCTGGATCTTTAAAAGAAAGAGATCAGAATAGAAGTTTATGATAAAGGTAGCATCCTGCCTGAGCTGCTCAGACTTTCTGCTGTCCCTCACAACCCTTGAATTACTATGATAATAAAACTGATCATTCAAAACACTTCTTAAAACTTTTTTCTCACATTTTAATGAGCAGCAAATTATTGGACCTGGCATGTTTCATATGCTACTACTTGGCTAAAACACAGCTGTAGAAGAGATTGCATCTTAGTTTTTCAACAGATATTTTAGACCAACAACATGGTAGAGACACCAGTACGTTTTAGAAAATCCTTAGCACATTTATGCCAGTGAGGTTCTGTTTGTTAGTGTCCTCAGGTGTCTGAAAATCCATAGTATAAAAACTTTTACAAAATCATGTAAAAGTATTTGTAGAATATGACACTTAAAAACCATAAACCTGGTCTTTGTGGGATCAATTAAATTAAAAAACACTTGAAACCATAACCTGTAAAATATAATGGAGATGAGAGCTATTGAGTTGGTTAGATCTATTATCTTTGTATATTTTACATATATATATGTATGTATTCATTATAAAATATTATGAATCTTTTTTGTTGCCTGTGAAAGCAGTGGTCTCTCAAGAATTTATTATATCATGATTTATAAAATTAATCTATAAAAACTAAATATTAGTGATTTTCCTCAGTTCTATTATTTTTACATTATGTAATAATTCACCTTTTTGTCCTTTAAAAAGGCCTAGAATGTTTTCATGGTAGATTTTGATTTGTGTTTAGGCCATCTTTTAATGAGAGAGCAAGCAGATCATGAAGTTAGTTTTTGCTACTTTTAGCATTAAGATATTTATTATGGAAGACTCATTTGAAAGTGACTTTTCCCCAATCCCAGTAAGAGAATAATTTAAGATTATTTTATTTTGATTTGCCTCACAGACTACACTTAGTTTGAGAAAATGTCTGTGATGGTGGCAAGAGGGAGATATAAAATAAACAATTGCAGGGTAGGGAAATGACAGTTTAACAGAGAATACACTAGTTTGCAACTTAAAAGGACTGTCAAGGAGAGTCTTAAAGAGTTATAAAGTAAAACTTTGTCCCTGAGTGTGAATTATGCTGAAATTTTAGATGTATAAAATGAGTGATTAAAACAAGTCAATTTCCACACAAAATAATTATTCTATAATTATATCTAAAATAACCAGTGATTTTGGGAAAACGCAATTATTTTATTTATAAAAGGAAAACTTTTTAAAACAATGCTGGAATAAAATGTCTCTGACATTGAGAGATGAACAAATCTTTTAAATCAGTTTAATGTTTACATGGAAGTCATTTTCACTTAAATATTATTTTACATGCCTGTGAATGATAGTGTAATTGCATTGCAGGTAGTCTTTTAGAATGGGAATTAGAATGAGGAGTACTGATGGCCACAGGAAAGGGGAAAGAGGAAAGTAAAAAATTTGTTATACTTTTACAAATGTGTCACTACTGTTTATAGTTCTATTTCATTAGTGTCAAAAATCACATAAAGATAATAAAATAGCAAGTAAACCTTTATATTTTTGTTTCAAGGATAAAACTGATTTTACTGATGGTGGTTTCATATACATGGGCACATTCTCTTCCTGTGTCCATCTATTTTCTCAAATGGTCATTTGATTAGCAACATATAAAAAACTTAAGAACACTATAAAGTTCATAATAGGAAATTATGGATTTAATAAGCATGAAATGTGATATAAAAGGGTGAGTTTCATGGAGATTTTTATCTTTTTTCCATTTATCAAATCTTTTAATGTTCGACTTGACTTTTATGTGTTCTTAAGTTTTTAGGATATTTAATTTGCTAAATGATTTGCTTTTGAATACAGTCAGCTCTCAGTAAACCAATTTTTGAATTATTATTTATAGAACAATTTTAATCTTAGACTTTATTTTCACTCCCTCACTGTGGTTTTTTTTGTTTGTGTCCTTTAGGACAGGAAAAATGATTTTAATGTCTGCTCAAATAAACAGCCCAAATGCAAATCTGATACACAGCAGAAAACAAGGAAAGCCTAAATATAAAAACATTCTAAAATAAGATTACTTGTGGATTGTCCATTCATTCTCCCATATCATCAGAATGACTGAGAGTTGGCTGTATTTAGAAACTATGATTAAATACTGTGCTTTGTACCGACTGCCTTTAAAGTTTAAAATGACCTTCTTCAAATATTTAAAGAGAGCCCAGAAAATAAAAATAATAATAATAAATAAGTGAAAGATCCTGATGTTATTCTGACATAATTATTACTTTATCTCTCCTGGAAGCTAAGCGAAGCCAGTCTATCAGCAACTGTGTCCACCTTTCTGAGGCTTTGCCTGCCACTAAAAGCGTCCCGCTCCTCCTTCACACCATGAGCGCTCTCTTACCTGGTCTTTCTTACTCCTCTTGCTCTCACAGGCTGTCAGGTACTGTAATGCTGTCTCACGTGTCTGTGAATGTCTCTGGGCTTCTGCTTGCCTCTGGGCCTTGCTTCCTTTGTTAAAATCCCCACATTACGCATGAGTGCTTGGGCATTGCACTTTGTGTTTATTTTCAATGAATATTAATAATCGTTTCTATGTAGTTAGACACTGAGTAGCACTTAGTCAAGAAAAGATTCTGTAACACCACTGATCTTTACATTTCCAGTTAAGGATAAGAGGAGTTTTTGGCCCATAGATTTTAATAGGGAAAACAGTGATGTCTGCCTCAGGGTACCTTCTATACAGTGCCTAAAGAAAGGAAGGAGATTTTCATAAAATTTTACAGCATGTCAATGTTAGAATGCTTACTGTGCCTCCCCCAAAATAAATAAACTGGAAAAATTATGCAGGCAAGGCTTCCTTGGAGTTAGTAAATCATAATAATGTATAAAGTAATGATCGGTTTATGCAGATGTATACTGACTATTGAGATTTGAGTTTAAAAAATTTGAGTTTATGCAGATGTATACTGATTATTGAGATTTGAGTTTAAAAAATACTAAAGAGTATTAATTTTTCAGACAAACATTGTTCCTGGGCTTCAGCCAATTGAAATTGAGTTTGGATACATGTGGTTTACACACAGTGTGTTTTGTGGTTTATTAAGACTTCCGAGCACCAAAAATGATTTTTGGCATAGAAACCTAAACAAAAGGATTTACTTTGCTCTACAGTGAATAGTTAGGTCTAATTCTACTTTTTTCCCAATGATTCTAAGACAAACTGAATCTTCTAACTAAAGAGAGAAATGTTTTCATGTTCTTTATATTCAGAAAGATGGCATTATAAATTAGTATTTATTTAATATTGGCAATAGCCTAATTGTGGCTTTCTGTATCACTAAATTATGTCATACTGTCGTTTAGCAAAGAAAAATTAAAGCTTAATTCCCCTAGAATACATAAAATATAATATTTTTTAAGTTATAGAATATGAGTGAAGAAGATAGTTTTATTAAAAGTCTATGGTTCTTAGAAAACTTTTTTTCCTAGGTGAAAAACAGTAAAAATGGTACATGGGAAAATGGCACCAGTCACTTAAATTACTGATGCCCATTAACTGCTTGATGATTTGATTTAAAAAAAAATACTACTGCCTAAAGATGATTAATAAAATATTTTAAATATTTTTGCTTTCTATTTGGCTGATAGACACCCAAAAGGAATTTTTTTGTGGTTTGAAGTTTTAAGTTTTTACTAGTTCGGAATATGTTCTTATAAGAAATATCTTTTTGTTAATAATCTCATTTTGGAAGCTTTTCTCTCATTCAGGATTATATTTTAGTTTACTCAGATTCTTGATTCTCATATATATGTACACAGTTTCAACAGAAGTTCGATATGATTTAGAGCAGTGGTTCTCAACTGAGGACAATTTTACCCCCCAGAGAACATTTGGCAATGTCTAGAGACATTTTTCATGATCACAACTGGGATAGTGCCACTGGCATCCAGTGGGTGGGAGGATGCTGCTAAACATCCTATGATGCACAGCACAACCTGCACCACAAAGAATTATGTGACCCAAAATATCATTAATGCTGAGATTGAGAGATCCTGATTAAGAGTAAAATGAAGCAGGCCATGCTGGGTCTGTGTTTTCCTGCCTTTGCCATCCTTATTTCTGATTTTATAGCACAAGGGCTAAAGGGACTTAGCAATATAGTGACTTTGAGAACAATCTGCTGTTTGTTCTTTCTCTTTCATTTGACAACTATAGTAGCGAGCTCTGCCTTAGTCTGATGCCATTTATTCTTTACTATTAAAGTGATGGCATTGTCCTTTGTGACTGTCTTATCAAGAGACTGGGCCCAAGAGTGAGGCATATCAGTCTTCAGTCTTAGATTGTACATTCTCCACAGTTTGACATACTAGATTATTAAATTTGTAGGATTATTAAATCCTACTATGTTGGCATATCTTGCTAACTTGTTCCTAAATATAGATCTAGCTAGGTGTACATCTACCTATACATAATATGCAGACACTTTCAATGTTGACTTTCTGGCCACAAGTTCTTTACTAATAAATATGATTGCTAATTTAGTTTCATTTAACATTTTTTGTTTTTGTTTTTAATCTATATGACTATTCAACCCACCAAATTTTGTTAGTAATATAAACAATAGAACATTACTTACCTTCTGATCCCTTTGTGACTCTATTTGGTGGCAGCAGAATTTGGGGAAAGTCACAACCACCAGTAGTCCATTAATATAAATAGCTACATAACCATGTGGGAAGTAGAACTGGCAGTTTCAGTGATTTCTCTTTTTCTCCTTTGTGGGAATAGTTCTTTCCAGCTATTTTGCAATTTTAACTGCTTTTATTTGGGGATATTTGCCAGTCTGTATTGCTTACAGGCCATGCAGATGGTAGATTTTATTTTTCTTTTAGGAACATTGTAGTAGTAATAATTAGAAGATTGGTGATCTTCCCTCATTCTAAAAGAGACTTAATGGAACCTAATTGAAAGTCTCACTTAGCTGCTTCTGCATCTGATTCTCTGGCTTCCAGGTAGCACTTCCCGATTGTCAGGAAGTATTTGTCAGGGTCTGGGCTGATTCACCTTTGGACCTTGTGGGAAACTTCAAGATGCTGAGTTGGTTTACATCTCTTGTGATTTTTGTAGGGTCAAGTTGGTATTGTGCACAATCGTTTTAAAGTTAGGAAATTACTACTAATTTTGCTTATGCAACTTTCTATGAGCGGTAAATGGAACCCAGAATTTTGGTAATTGAAGAATGAGCCTCACTCCATTTAAAAAGGTTGATTAAGGAAGCCTTAGACTAAGTAAAGAATGAGGGAAATTGTTTTGAAAAATAGTCAGACATCTGGAATAAATAGAAGTTTCTGAAGACTTTATACACTTAATTTAATCATGCCGAGACTTAGTGGGGAAAAATGAAATTAAGTAATCCTTACTTGATCATTTTTCTGGTGCTTTGAGTAGAGTTTTAGAAAGCAATGATTTAGTAATGATGCTGTATAACTTACACTATCAAGAAGCTAGAAAGTTAGTGTGTTTAAAGTTTGGATTATTGAATTAGTTATGCTTGAGAGAAAGTGAATAATGTACTGAAACTGAGGTAGAAATTAGCTCTTTGAAGTAAGCCAAAGAAATTGAGTGCTATTCAGAACAGAATGCATTAGACCTCCCGGAATTTATGATGTAATTTTTATATAACTTAGATTGTTCTTTTTAACTATTTTGAATATCAGTTAATCCTGTATCTTGATATTTGCATATCAGTGTGAAAATGGTTTTACATTTGCTATGAAAGAGTAACCCCTATGACACTGTAGAATGGGAGCGTTAACACTAGTTGCTCTTTCTTAACAAATAAAAGGCCAGCAGAGGGAGCTCAAGAATTGTTTTTTGTTTTTGTTTTTTTTAAGGAAAAATATCAAAAAAAAGTTTTTCGTGTTCATTTATTCATTTATACAAAATATATATTGAGTATATTCTTAGTACAAAGTGTGAGAAATGGCCAAGAAATGTACACTTACAAATCAGGAAATTGGATTTAAATTGTGGGATAAGAAGAATTCTAAATTCTTTTCATACTATATCACTTAACAGTTAATTATAGGAATTGCTCAGGGCACCAGTAGCACAACAGCCCTCACAGCACATTTGACATTGTGATTCTCCTATTCTTTCCCATCCTCATCATGGATGGTCCGTCTCACCACTTCTGGTGGTTTCTACAGGCTTGGGCTTTCTCCATCTGGGAAGCCCCTACCAACAGTTTTACAAAAACAAAGCCTTAAAGCTGCGTTAGACCAGCCTGTTGGGAAGGCAGACCAGCTGGTGATGGCAGGCTCTTCGTCCTGCTGTTCTGTTGAGAGCCACTGGGAACCTTGAATTTGGAAGCCATGGTGCTGTGACTGACTGTATTGCATCCCACCAGATGGCGATGTTCTTTATCTTTAAAAAGATGCTGCCAGTGTTGGCCAAGCTCTTGTTTCTGCTTATAGCCCAGAAACCAAAGTCTACCAGTTTTTGGCATCACGTTTAAGTGAATAAAACCCACTCTTCTCCCTATCCATAAAAACTGGCACTTGCCAATTATGTTTTAGAGAATTAGGAAGCTCTTGGGCTCCCTCTGCTGATATTAGATTAACAAGTAGGTTCATTGACAAATATAAACACTTCCCAGAAGTTTCAGTATCTTGCATAATTAGAATAAACAATGAAATAAGATAGCCAGAAGGGGTGGCCTGGTAATATTATTTGGCTTCTGTTGCCTAATACTGAGGAGCCTAGAAGTAGACTTGTGAAAAGGGCTTAGTTCATGCTTGGGGATGTGTGGATAGATCACAAATATGTACGTAGGTCTTTTGTTTCTCTGCGGGAAATTGGACAATTATTGCCTGGCTATTCAAGAGAAGAGTGAAGATAACCTGGAAGGGCGAGGCTTTAATGAGTCTGTCGCCTCTCGTACCCTGGCCTTCCTTTTGCTTACTCCCTAAACTCAGCTTCCCATCAGTATGTAAACTTAGACTGTGACCTAGTACCCTGAATTATAAGTGAAGGATCACACAAATGTCATAGTTTTGAGGTCTTATAATTTTTATCAATACTTTAAATGAAATTTTTATTTAGATAGTATAAACAAAATAGCAGTCCTTTGTTGAAATCCTGTCTCATATTTGGAATCTTCCTACATGACAACTTCTCGTTTAGGGTGAACCAGCGCTTTGGTTTATGGCTCATATTAAAGGGTTATCCAGAGAGTGACACATTGGCAGTGAGTCTCATTTCAGGCGAGGAATTGGGTGACACTGCCAGGTAAGATAATACAGACAGAATTTTGATCAGTCTCTTCTTAGAAGAAGTAAAACTCTAGCTAATTAATTATTTTGGAAAATATGGTGTTATTTGGATGTAAAGTTTCATGACTACATGAGTAGCGTGGAGTCTGCTGAGGGATGCAGTGGTGGGGTTCACATGCAGAACCACATGGCAAGTCCTATAGGACCAGTGCCCAGGCAGTATGGGAAGGAGGGAGAAGGGGACAGATGTGAGGTTTGCATAGAGGATGAGCAACAAGAGAGGAGAGCAACAGGTGTGCCAAATAGGCTAAGGTTGCTGGAGAGTAAAGTAAGCAAGAGCTCCTTGTGGGGGGATCAAGTCTGTGGGGCGAGATCAAGGAGAGCCCTGTATTCACTGTGAGGAGCATGGGCTTGACTGTACAGTAATGGGCTTCGGCAGGAGAGAAGTGGCGTAATCAGATCTTTGTTTCATAGAGAACTCTCTGGGGCCACATAGAGGATAGTTATGAGGGTGGCAAGAAAAGGGGGACAGTGACTAGTTAGGAGGTTATTATAATAACCTAGGCCAAAGATGACGTAACTCCAAAGCTGAGATTCTAGAGAAAGATCATACTTTCCATTTAAAGTATGATCTTCCAGTGCCTCGGGTTGTCTTTGGGGGTTAAGGTGAACCGTAAAGTTTAGAAATGAGCTAGGAGGGATTTCATTATCTAAGGGCATATAGTTTGCAATCATGCTAGCTGAGATTATCCAGTGGGCAGTACTCATCTGTGGTTTTCTGTTTTATGTCATATATATACTGATTCTCTAAAAAGGCTAGTGGATTTTTGTACGTTAGTGGTTAATTGAACATTGCACTTGGTGATATAAGCCATTAAATAATTATAGTATTTTATTTGGGGCAGTTGTGCATATATCCGTTAAAAGGAACAATAGATTTGAAATTCCCATGCTTCCATTTATCTTCCTTTAGAATGTGTTTGTGTGTGGTGTGGGCACACACGTGCACATGCTACTTTCTACTCCCTTTCAGTGTAAATGAGGCGTTCCACGTAGCTCCTGGATCTCTCTTTCCTGGGCATGCCCACCCCAGAAATTCCAACCATTTCTGTGGCTTTTTCTTTTAATTTTTTTCTTCACTTAAATTAAAAAGAAAATGTTTTGTAGAACTTAAAAGAAAAATGTATTTTGGGTGTGGAATATTACTATTAACAAGTATAGGAAACTTTGTGATGTAAATGAAGAAAGATTATCTTACTGCACAGTTATTGTGAAAAAAAAAATATATCTAAAACTACATTTTCAGAATCAGTTGTCTTAAGTAGTGAACTTATTTTTTTAAATCTTGAAATACATCCCTGCATGTTTTGTGTTAATGCCCACAGAAGTGGAAGAATGTCAACAGTCAGAAAATGTACCCGCAGTTGACTCTGGCTGCCTGGTGGCAGAGCAGCAGCAGCAGATCTTTCGGAGCAGCAGCACTCCTGATGTCACTGAGCTGCTGTGCTCAGAGTCTTCTCACGGTATGGAGGAGCTCCAGTTATTAGTGTAGAACTGTAGATTTTGCCTGGGAAGAAGCTGCACGTCATATTGCTTTCTACATATATTCTAACTCTGTTTATTTCAAGGGAATGTACTTTTTAAGTTGATTGCAAGGATGTGGTTTCTGGCAATGAAATGTTTTCAGTATTTTTTTTAATACATTTATCTAAATTATGTACACATATGTACCGTTTTTTCCAGTGTACATTTTTGAGAACTAGAAAGAAGTCCAGAGTGGCAAGAGTAGGCAGGAGGCAGAGAATGTTACATCACAAAGTCAGGGAGAGCAGCAAGTTTGGTAGAAGGCAGGGCAGGAGTAGGCAGATATGGAAGAGCCACAAAAGTTGACAGTGAGAATAGAAAACTGCTCAGACTTGTGAAAAATTTTATTAGCAGCTTGTGGACTCTGCTGAGGTTGAAAATAATAACTTGTAATAGCATTACTTTACATGCTTTCTCCAACAACATTCAGCAACAACAGTGTTTGGAAAGCAAAGAGGCAGATGATTTGACCTATAAACAGTAAATAACATTTTACAATGAAAGCACATGTTTAAATTGTAACTGGTGTCAATGAATATACTTATTTAGTTTAGTTTCGTGAGTTAATTAAGAAATAAACTAAGCTTATTTATCTACAAGTTATTTCACAGTTCTTAATGTCAGGGTCATGCTAACCTCATCAAATGAGTAGAGAAGTATTGCCTCTTGGAAATTCTCTTAAAATACAATTAAAAAAATAACTTGAGAAACGTATTACCTAAAGATTTTCTGTTCTCTGAAAGGTTTTATATAAGATTGTTGTGATTTTTTTTTTCCTTTACATATTTGGTAGAATCTACCATGTGCCTGGAGTTTTCAAATTTTAAAATCGTTATAAGACTATTCAGATTTTCCTTTCTTGTTTCAATTTTGTTAAGTTTTTCTAGGAATTTGTTAAACTCATGTATTTTTTCAAATTTATTGGTCCCAGATTATTTATAAAATCTACTTAAGATTTTTTTAATGTTTACAGGCTTTGTGGTAATATTACTGATTCTGGATTTGTTCTTTCTCTCATTAGTCTTTATTCTCGAGCAATACTGAGCCACCTCACTGGTTTCTTTTCCCCATCAGCTCACCTAGCTAACTCAGATAGCTCTTCTCTGAGATTCCTTCTCCAAGGCCCCCAGAACAGGTCTTTTTGCCCTCCCTTGTGCTAACATAATATGCTAAGTGAATCTGTTGGCCACACTGAGTAGCATTCTATCCTCTCTAAAAGCTCCCTATGGACCAAAGAGACCAGATCTGTAGTGTGGACTTGACCATCAGCTACCAGTTTGCCAGACTCCTGTTTTTAATGTATTTTAGAATATCTAAATTTAGTAATTACCTATATATAAAATTATTTTCCAACTTTACTATCTGAACTGTTGATTTTTTCTGCCAAATCTTTAGGTCATAAGGTAGAAAATGCACAGAATTTGAGTTCTTCAGAGCCTAAGCCTTTTCAAGAGAATAAAGGACATGTGAAGAATGAACATGAAGGAATAACAGTAAGATATTTTCTAACCAAATCAATTTCTCATTAAAAATAAACATGTAAGTTATTAGCACAATAAATTTATTAGTGGCAGTAATACTTTTCTTTAAAAATTTTTTTCCATTTAGACAGGTCATAAGCCTAAACAGTCTTGAAACCTTTTTAAAGTCTTGCCTGCTTTTTATGTAAACTTAGAGTCACATTGCAAAAATAGAAAAAAAAATTAACATGAAATGGAATTTACCACAGGATGTGTATGTGGCCACCTGAAATTTTAATCAGGTATCCTTGCTTTTCAAACATACAGATTCCTTGTTCTTGGCATCATTTAGGTAGTAGCCTCCATCTGACATGAGTTACTAGATAAGGGAGTGTTTACAAAGATCTGTTATGGTTTCTTTTTTTTTAAAATATGTAAAATAGCATTTTTAAAAACAAATATAAAGTATAAAGAAGAAAATTTGAAAGTAGTTCATAACTCATTTATGCAGATAACTCCCGTTTATTTATTTATTTAAAATGTGGTGCATATTCATAGAAAACTCAAACATTATAGAAGTGTTCAAAATAAAAAGAGAAAGCTTCTCCGTTGCCTGGAAAATAACCAGTGTAAAGTTTCTTCTGTCTTTATTTTTTAAAAAGGAAAATACCAGTCTATATATATATATAGCCTGTATGTATATGTGTATTATATGTATATATTCCAACAATTACATAAACACCCACAAACCTACCACTTAGCTTAAAAACTAGAACATTTCTAGTAGCACTGCTTTGGCATATAAATTCCTTCCTTGTCCCCTCAGAGAGCAGAATTTTCTTGGCTTTGTGTTTATCATGCCCTTGCTTTGCTCCGTCGTTTTGCTCTATGTGTATGAATCTCCAAACAATACACCCTTTAGTTTTTCTTATTTTTAAACTTTATAAAAGTGACAGTATTGCTTTATTCACTGGTTAATGTATTTCTAAGATTCATCCACATTATGACATGCAGCTGTAGTTCATTAAGTTTTCTCCACTGTATGATATTCCACTGTGAATATACCACAATTTATTTTCATTCTTTTGTTGATGGACATTTAGACTTTTCAATTTTTTTTAATGAAAGATGCAGCGATGTACATTCTTGTATGCATTTCAAGATTTACATGTTTAAGGTTTTCTCTATGGTGGCTATCTAGGAGTAGAATTCGTGAGTCCCAGGATAGAATAACGATCTTCTTTACAAGAGAATGTATGTTTTTCAAGGTGGTTGCACTACTTATATTTCTGCTAGCATTATGTAAAGAATTGCTATTCATCCATATTCTTACCAGCACTTGCTATTGTCAGATTTAAAAAATGTTATGAGTCAAGTGAGTGAAAATGGAATCTCATTTTTGTATTTTTCAGATAACTAATAAAGTTTAAATCTTTCCATATGTTCACTGATCATGTGTGTTTCATCTGTGAAATGTCTAATGATGTCTTTACCATTTCCTATTGATTCGTTTGTCATTTTCTCTTTAATTTATACTAATTCTTTATATACTCTGAATACTGATCCTATTTTGGTTGTTTCTGGCAAATATCTTCCAATGTGCAACTTATATTTTCACTTTCTGCGTGGTGTCTTTTGATGAACGTATGTTCTTAATTTTGCTATTCTTGATTATCGAACATTTTTATGGTTAGATTTTATGAAAAATTTAAAATACCAACTCCACAGGGATAAAAATATTACCTTATATTTATAAGTGTTTCAGTTTTGCCCTACTCATTTAAATTTTCCCTCCATCTGGAATTTATTCCTATGTATGGAGTGAGGTAGGGATCCAATTTTTTTTTCCCGAGATGGATAACTACTTGTGCTAGGTCCCATTTGTTGAATACATTTTTCCTTCATTGATCTGAAATGCCACCTCTCTCTCATATGTGCTGTTTCCTGGATGTCTGAGGCTTTATTTTAGTGCTTCTAATCTTGATTTATTGGTTACTTTGTTTCTCTGTAAAGTACTACAAAGAGTCTTAATTACTGTAATTACCTACTTTTTTCTCCCTTCTTCTCCCCCTTCTAGTGGAAGCTATTTTTCCACTATCTTTTGTCTTTCATTGCTGCTGTTGAGAAGTCTTCCAGTCATCATATTTGTTGTTCCTTGTTGGTCTTTGTCCTTGTTCTTCATTTGCCCTACAGTATATTTAGGTGCAGTTTCTTTTGGTTTATATATTTGCCCTTTTTGGTATATGCTATGTGCCAAGTATCTGTGGATTCTATCTTCCATTGTTTTTGGAAAATTCTTGGTAATCATTTCTTCAATATTGCCTCTTTTTTGTTCTCTCTGCTCTTTTCTTCTAGAATTCTGGGTAGAAATATATTTATACCTTCTCATTCTGTCTTCCATGTCTGTTAAGCCTTTTTCATATTTTTCGTTCTCTTTGGTCCTCTGGTTTACAGTCTAGGTAATTCATTAGCTCTTTCTTTCATTCAGTTTAATAACTCTCTTGACTCATGTAATCTGCTGTTTAATACTTCCATTGAGTTTTTTATTTTAACAGTCATACCCTTTGCTTCTGAAAGTTCAAGTTGATTCTTTTCAAGTATATCTGTAATTTCAACTAATCTCTTGTTGCTTGTTCAGTTTTGTGATTCTCATCTTTGATTCCTTTAAAAAATTCACATTACAATTCTAAATTCTTTGTCTGATTATCTGAAGTCCTTGAGAGAGGGTCTAAATTCCATTTTGTTGCTTTCGAGACTCTTGTGCATGGTGATTTATTATTTCCTTTGGTGTATGGTGATGGTTGATTGAGTTCCAACATAGTCAATCTTAATTTATAGAAAACCTGGATGTCTGAAGTGCTGGAGTTCCACCAGGACAATATTTGCATTTATTTCTTTCAGGAAGCAGGGAATGCTACTTTAATCTTAGAATCTCCATTCTTTTGCCACCGGCAATGATAATAGATTTACGCTTGGGATAGCCCCATTTCACTTCTCTGGTTTTTTGTTTTGGAGAGGGCAGGGTGTAGATCACTTGGAGTTTTATTTTACTTTCTGTGAGTCCAAAATTGTAATCTATATTTTTATGTAAGATCTAGTTCTATAGTTGGAGGACATTTCATTTCTCAGTTAGAAGCAGAAAAGACCACATTCTGCTTTTCAATTAAGGAAATATCTGGATATATTACTGTTATTACATTAGATATATTTCATCCTTCTTTAAGACTGTGTAATATTTTTTCATATACTGTGAGTCTTCTAAATATTTATGACTGACTTCTGTTTTATCGCTTAATAATTATCCTGTCTTTTAATTATACATCTTAGTCCTTCTCATTTGTTTGCTTGTTTAATATTCATCCTTTTAGCTGGCCAGTTGAATACAGGATTTTTATATATTCTATATTAGAGGACCTTAAATTTACATCTTCATTCCTGGCTCTATCCTCTGTCTCACAATCCTGGATTTTTGTTGCCTACTTATAGGACATTCCTTTTGGATATGCAACTCAAAGATGAAAATTAAAATACCAGAATCTCTCTCAGGTTCCTTTGTCCATCATCTTTCCTTCCTTCCTTCATCACCATCATTTTCATGGTCTGCTAGATTCATATTCTTTTGTCATTTATTTTTATTCCACTGTCATTTACAGCTTATTATAAGCTCTTTTCTGTCATTCTGCAGCATTTTATTTTTTTTTTCTCCCATCAGAAGCCTTTCAAGCTTATTCCTGAATTACCATAACAGTTCCATAGCAATTTTCTTCTTAATTCTGTCCCACAGATAACTACTCAGATTTTCTTTCTAGTTATCTTTTTAATCACAACAAGCTACTGTCTGGAAAATACAGTTGTTCATTTTGTCAATATTGGGTTGAAATTCCTAAACCTGATGCTGAAGGCCCACTGGCAGCTGCCTCGATTAGGAGGCAGTATACATTTTCTTTTTCCTCTTTACCTGTCTGCCCTGCATGGCCTGCTATAATCAGCTTCTTTTCCTGCACATAGAAATTGCTGGTTACTACTCAGTGCTTCCTGCCTTGAATCCCCTCCTGCCTTCTCTCTACCACTTCATGTCTGTTGACTTCTTGAACAGCTGTCCTGTAACTATGAGCCAATTAAGGTAACACTTTATTCTGCATACCTTTTAGAGAGAGTTTATGTGCATATTTTGCTTATGTACCTTGTTATCATTTTGTGTAATTTGTGTATGTTTTGTCTCTCGAAGCAAGGCATAAATTTTAGAGGATGCAGATAGCCTCCAAATGTTTTAGTGCTCTATATTTAGTACAAGGTCCAGTGTTGAGCAGTACTCAAGAAAATCTGTTGCACATTTAACAAGGAAGGCACTGAGTAACCTTTAGAGAAGTCTGGGTGGAGTTTATGCCTTTCCTGCTAGCACACTTACCATTCGTGTATAACTTAGGCCTTTTGGAGAATTGCATTCACTATATGTGTGTGCTTGCTCAGAGGAGCAAATAGAACTTTAAAATCAAATTATCCATATAAGTTGGCATTCCTTCTCAGTAGATTGGTTTAATTGGATGTCAGTTGACAAAGGAGAAGCCATAAATTTCAGATTTTGAGTAATTTATAATTCATTGATAGTCATTTGTGAACACATATCCTTCAAATGGAAAACTGGATTCATTTTTTGTTGTTGTTGTTGCTATTATAATTGTTTCTTTTTCTTTAGAAATGTGGGCTAAAAATTTAACAGTCTTATAAAAATTAAAACTTTCCTGTAACAAATGCGTTATTTCTTTTTGTCTGAAGATCTTAGTTCGAAGAAGCAGCAGCTCTGCTGAATTGGATTTAAAAGATGATTTGCAACAGACACAAGGAAAATGTAGGGAAAAACAGAAGAGTAAGTTCCAAGATATGTGGTCTGTGTTCATTCAAATTCTGAGTTCATATATTTTGTTTTCTTTTTCCTTTCTAACTTAAGTGATATCATGTGAAGAGACATGGTTGTGAAGTGGGACATATTTATTCCTGGAATCTCAGGACTGATAGACAGTTAGTACACACATACAAAAAAAAACCCAGTTCTAGTCAGTTACTTGTATCTTAGAGGCCTGTCTTTCCACCTCTGGGCCTTTTTCCAGGTGAAAGACATGACTAAGGCAGATGGCTAGGTGAGCAGACAGGCCAAGAAGGAAAAATGATCTTCCTCAGAAAGTTCCCACAGGCTATGAGGGGAAAAAAAAAAAGCTTCAAAAGTACATTGAAGTCAGTAGTATACGTATTGAAAAAATAAAGTTTGTTTGGAATCCTGACACATCATATACCATAAAATGTGGTTCTAATACTCTGCTTCCCTCAAGGCAGTTACTTCACAGGGAAGTGAACAACTCAGGTCCAGGGCAGTTCTTGGTGGGTTGTGGCGGGCTCCTCTTGGTTTGTACTTTCAGACCCTGTTGGCTTAGCGTTCTGTGGAAATGCAGTTAGGGACCTAACAGGTTGGTGATTGGGACAACTTTCAGTTCTTTGCAAGTTAAAAGAAAACAGCTGATTAGAAGCAGCAAGGCTGGGGACTGTCAGCAGCAGATATGAAAAGCAGCTGGAAGAGTGAGCAGACAGAGTAGACACATAAAATTGTTATGAAGTAAACAAGAGACGTGGAGGAATAGACCGTCTAGGTCTGTTTGGTGTCAGACAAAATAGTCCTATAAGGCTTAATAGCCTTTGAAAGTATCATTGTATTATGACAGCTTGCAACTTTTTAGTATATAAAAGGGAGAATTTCTGTTGAAGAAAATGTTTTGCAGTGACCCTGGGTGATTCAGCCTGGGTTGAGGTGTAGACATCAGGCTCCTTAGGTCTTCTAGCAAACAGAATAAGCTTGCTTTTGTGGTGGAATCAATTCCCACCCTTTTCTTCTCCCCAGCCCCATTTTAGTAGTTGAATAAGTTTCAGGAAAAAATTTAAGGCCTTGACGTAATCTTTAGGATACTTGGAGTAGCTGAGTTGAAGACCCCTTGAAAAGAATGCCACTTGAGTTATATGTAGTGCTCATAATGACTGAGCTCATAATGACTGTTAAATGCCCTGCACTTAGAAGATTTGTTTCATTGAGCAAGAGCGCCACACAGGTCCCTTTTGAGCTCCTACCCTCTGAATGATTCCTGCTATGTCAGCTGTTTACTTGCCTGTAGGTAATTGTGATTTCTAGCTATTAGTTATCTCACACTTTGATTCTTCCATTGTGCCAGGTGAAAGTGTCAGCAGTGACACAGCTCTGGGCTATAACAGCGAGGCAGAGCTGTCCATGAGCCCATGGCAGACCTGTGAGGAAGATGCGGAACTAAACACTCCTACAGATGTTGTGGCTGACTCTGATGCCCGCCATTGGTTACAACTGAGTCCCACTGATGCTTCAAACTTAACAGGTAACTGTGTCTTTGAAAAGGAGGCACTAGTACTAACAGTTGAGAGATCCTAGAGTTTCCTAATTGAAAGAACTCTGGGGATCCTTTAGTACAATGATGATGCGAGTGCCGCCTCCAACCAAATTGGTCATGGCAGACCCAACTACCGGTTCATAATCAGTGGTGAATTCTGAGCCGTGTATGGAGAGGGTTCTAAAAAAGTGGCCAGATAGCGGAGGAAGCATGCCATGCCTACAGCCACTGTCCACCACAGGAGGAAGTGATGATCCTTCAAGCCTTTGTCATCCCTCACCAAATTTGCTTTACTCTGGAAACAAGTGATTTATCCACCTTACAAAGGTTATCAATCCAGGATAAGTTTAAGACTTTGATTAGCTTACTGATTAATTTTTTTTTTGAAATTTTACTATGAAATACTTGATACATATAAAATAAGTTGTGACATATTTGTAAGTTATAGGCTACAATAATAAAGTGAGCACCAGTGAGCCTACAACACAACTTAAAAAAATAGAACAGCTCCTAAACAAGCGAGGTTTCCTATAGCGCCTTCTTAAGTTTCTCTCTTCCTCCTGTCATCCTGTGACCCTATCTCAAAAATTTATATAATAATTCCCTTGATTTCTTTATAATTTTACCACATATATCTGTGTCCTCAAGTAATCAAATATATCGTATTTTTAAACTTATAAAAAATGGTGTCATACTCTGTATTTTTGCACTTTTTCTCCCCTAAACATTGTATTTCTAAGATTCATGCATGGGCTATAGAGCCAAACTTTTTGGGTCTTCCTTCAGGCTCTGCCAAGACATTGCTGGGTGGCTTTGAGCAAGTCACTTAATCTCTCTGTCCTTCAACCTCTTTTATGTAAAATAGGGATATTAGTCTCTACTAAAGGTTATTGGAGGAATAATTGAATGAACATATAAGGGTAGTGCACAGAATAGTGTGTGTGGAAGCACTCTGCAGTTTTAGCTCTTCACATGCACGCATACATACACATGCACATGCACATTGGTTGACCCTTGGTATGCAAGCCTCATAAAGGCTCAGCTCTCTTACCTGTGTGACAGGGCTGATGAGAATGGAAACACCAAAGAGGAGTTGGATATTTGTTTTGCTTTGTTTGTTAAGTGTCAGGAAAGACGTGTTCTGAGGAACTCACTGTGGGAAATGCTGACCACAGCCAAGTCCTTCCTGGTCTACCATAGTCATGTTTACATGTAGATATCTTTCATGAAAACAAGCTATAAAGTATGTGTTTAATAAAAATGTTATTAAAATGCTAAAAAATTATTTTAAAATTATAAATAAAGGCAAATGTTTTACCTTAGTTTTTTTTTTAACCCAGCAAACTTTTGTTTTTATTATAATATAAAATTTAATCAAAGTCTCTGATATTTTGGAAATTCTTGTTGCAGTAACATTAAAACTTAATAAAATTTACATAGAAAAATGGATTCGATAAAATCTTTTATCTGTAAGATAGGTAAAACCAAGAAGTATGATCTTAATATGTATTTAATATGTGTGTATTTTAATTAAGAATAGAATAATAAACAAAGAAAAACAGACCAGTTGGCTATAAGTGAATAATGTATTGCCTTATAATGCTGTAGCGCTGTCCTTAAAAGACAGTGGACATTTTTGGTCTGTGTATTCAAAACTGCCAGTGGTAGAAGCCTTGCAAAGGCAATGAGAAAATGGTTGTCAAAATCATGTGCTTAGTTTTATAAATTATTGGGTATCAATATGTACTTCTCAAATTTTGTGTTCTTTTTAAAGTGATTTAAAATTCTTTATATACATATATATAATTATAGATAATCATTTTGAATAATAACATTTTAAATTTATATGAGATTTAACAGTTTACAAAGAACTTTGAATCCTCTTTGATTCCATATGGTAAGCAGGTCAAGTCTTACAAATTCTGTTTTAGAGATGGGAAAACTGAGACCCAGGGAGATCTAGTTGTCTAGCTAGATGATAAGTGCCAGAGTTGGTACCAGTTTTTAAAGTGTTTAGTCTCCAGATGCAGTGTTATGTGTACTCCTTTCCACTATGTTGCTGTTAAAATTACAGCTGTAAAACCCTTCAAACTATTTGAGAATCACTAATGTATTTATGGAATAAATAGCTTCTTTGGGCCCAATATACAGACTACCCAAGAGAAACTTATTGTTGTGGTACTATTGAAGGCAGTACTGCACCTTCGACAAGTTGACTTATTTAAACAAAAACTAGTTTTAATTATTTTTATTGAAAAGAAAAACAATTGGGTGATTACTTTTTTTGTCCTTTGGAAAGATTAGTTTTGATCTCATTTCAAAGTATACGTGGGACAGCTCACTTTAATAAACTTCTGTGAGGTAATTTTATATGATACACTCTCTGTTGTGATTAACTCCTCTAAATACTTAGTTCTTCTTTGAAATACTAATATAAGTCAGTACACTCAGTTCAATAGTTCACCTTGTCATCTGTGAAAAGGACAAACTGTAATATGGTAAGGTTTAAGGATTATCACAGTTCTGAATTTAACTTTCTTTTCTTAAGAGAACAATTTCTTTATAAATGTACAAAACAAAACAAAACAAAAACAAAAACAAAAAACCCCGCATGTTAGCCTGACCTTTAGGACACACAAAGAAAATGATCAAATAATTTCAGTATATCTCTGTTTCTCATTGAATAATCCTACCAACAGTTATCAAATGCTTAGAACAATAAACCCCTTCTAAAATCTCAAATTCCTTCATGACTGGCAAGCTAACAATTTAGTTTTATATTTGCTTTCTTATTTAAATCATTTCATGTTTGCTGAAAATAACAGCTAATTTATCGTGCTTTGTTTCAAAATGTGCCTGGCATTTGTTTTAATCAGGTCCAGTAATACATGCAGAAATGGAAATGATCGTCATGAAGGAAGAAGTTTATACTCACAGGTGCCTAGAAACAGGAGGCGTGGGGTTACACAGGGGAGGATTGTTTGGTCAGGAGGCAAAGGGAAATGGGAAAGCATGGGCAACAGCCTTTGTTGTCATTTCCATGAGAAAGGCAAAGCAAGACAGGGTAAGCAGATTTAGGATTGGCTAGTCTAAACAATTTCAGCAAACTCTGGAGCATAGATGCTGTCCCTGGTTGCTCTGTACCTGGCCCTGGAGTGACTATGGCAGGTGAGTATATTAGCTTGATGTGGAAGAGCTGGATAAAGGAGGTAGCTGGGAGGTACAGCTGTGGATTGGGTAGTTTGCATACGAAAGGTACACTTCCTGGTTAAGCTGTTTACTATCTCTAAGAATTAGTAGTTATCCATGGAGGGGCAGTCCCTTCCTGGTCTGGAGGCACCAAATGCCAGAGCATCAGGAATACAGAAAATAAAGAAATATTGTTAATATATGCATAAATTTTGTTCTGTTTAGGTAATGATTTTGAGGAATATTTATGATTCTATAGCTAAGAATCAGTATTACTGCTGATTCTCATTTAGCGAATAAGCTTACAAACCAGAAATATTTATTTTGATGCTGTAAGAAATAAAAAGATGAATAAGTCATAGCCACAGTTGACTTAAGAGATTATCAAGAGGACAGAAGACATCCTGATAATGACAACTAATGTGATAAGTGCTATGAAATTTATTTAAAGAAAGTTTTAATCACAGGGGTAGACAAGTAGACTAGTAGAATGTGTTATAAAATACATAACTGAATCCATAAAGGCACGGAATCATGATATTATGAAAGAAGTGGCATTCTGGATCTGGCAAGGAAAGGATTTATTATTTAACAATGCCCGTGGAACAAGTATTTAGCCATATGGGAAAAAAATGAAATGCAATCCCTACCTCACACCATGTTCATAGTCATTTCCACATGGGTAAAATACTTAAATATGAAAAAGAAATTCTAAAAACTTTTAGAAGAAAATATTTTCTAAAAAATGTCTAAGACCTTAGGGTGGGGAAGGTTTTCTTAAATGAAATTTTTAAGAAATTGATAAGAAAAGTATCAATTATGAATTCAACTTCAGCATAATTAAAACTTTATCAGAGAAACTAAGAATTCTGAAGGGTGGCAAAACCTTAAAGAGTAAAAGCCAGCTTTGGTGCTCTTTCCTTTCCAGGTTCCTGTCAGGTCAGTGATAGGTTTTAAGATAAGGTTTAGTAAGAAATGATGGCTAACATTTTGTTTTAGTGGGAGGGGTTCAGTGGTCTTCTCCCACTGGAATATAAGCTTGGTTGTGTTCAGAACTGATTCTTAGCTCCTAGAATGATACATGGCAGGAGAGGAACATTCAGTAAATACTTGAATCAGTGAATGAATAAGCTTTAAGTTGCAGGCTACTGTTTTATTTAGTGAATACAGAGATTATATTTTGACCCTTTTTAATAATAAAAGATTATATTTTGACCCTTTTTAATCTTACATTTGATAATGTAAGATTAAGTTTCAAAATCTTTTTTTAGTTATTATATTTATCACAGCCCTGCCTCCAAATGCTGTTATAGAAATCCTTTTACTACTTCTGCTTTTAATTATAGCTCTGCATGTGAGTTACATTCACAGTTACCTACTACCAAAACTGTTTTTGCGGGAATGGTTTGTCAGTGTTGTCTACCACTAGACACATTTTTGGAATTTTCATCAGGCTTTGATCTGCTCTGAAGACATGAAATATTATAAAGAAAAATAACAATGATAACTACCATGGGATTAGTTGCTCACCTTCTGAAATCTTTAAAATGAACAACAACAACACCGAAAAGCAGATGAGGAAGGAGAGGAGGGTCAGGCTGTAATGGTGGCCAACAGAATGCCAGCCAACCTGCTACCTCTCCCTTTGGATCTTCAAAGTCCAGGCCTGATTTTTTTGGTACCAGAATTAAGGTTTCCAATCGAGCCTTTCGGTTTGTGCCTTTAGATTTCAAGTGAAAAGAGAAATTTATTTCCAAAGTGCCAGCTATATTTCTTCAACATTCTACCAAGCCTACATAAAATTGCTCCTATGTGAAATCGCCATTTGGTCATAAGTGCCTATTTTACCAATTACCAAGATTTAGTTAATGGCTAAAATCCTTTGCATGTTTGCAGAGTTACAAACTTTATATTACTCTGTTAAAATCATATATATATTTGGAGAAAGATAATTTATTTACTTTCAAGGGTTCCCAGTTAAATTAAAAAAACATTTAAATACCCCTTTACCATTTAGTAATAAATAAATGAAAAGATACTAGGCTAGCATACTAGTTCACTCATGAAAAGGAAAATAAAACTAAATATTTGGTGTTTTTAGGGCGAACATGAAATTTTCTGAAATCTCTCAAATCCCCATTTTTAATAAAATACTGCTTCACTGTGGAACCATCTACATGTAAAATGTCAGCATCTGTTCTGTTACTTATGCCACGAGTAGAATAATTTTGGGTAAAAACATTTCAACTCATTAAAAAAATTTTGTCATGGTAATATTGAGTGTGCCATCATTTCAAATACTTCAAAAAGATGCACCATATTTTGATAATGTTGGGATATGTCACCTAAGATTTTATCATTGAGGTATAAATTTTTCAGAGAGCAAAATAGTATTGAAGCATTTTACACATGGAGTCCTTTCATAACTGAGAATGTGTTAGGTGGCAGGTGCCATGGAGTTGCAGGTGATGAGGTGCCTGACCGACGTTTACTTAGAGTTGCTACTCAAGCACAAGTCCAGGG
>NW_011888788.1:15751245-15753609 GCF_000151845.1 Pteropus vampyrus | reverse complement strand
ATGTACATATATATATATAAGAAATTTTGAACTTAATTAAAATATACAAGTGATTTTTTAAAAGTACATGAACTTTTACAGAAATTGATGAGCTAGATCTTTAAGCAAGTCTCAGCAAATGTCATTATTTGAAACTATATTTATCTTCTGTGAATATGATGAAGTAAATTAAGAACAAATGGATAATAAAACAAAAATACATTAAGAAACTAAAAACTGTACTTCAAATAAATTGTCCAAAAATAAATTAAATTAGAAATTAGAAAATATTTCAAACTGATTTACCGTGAAAACTACATATCAAAAGTTCTAAAATGTAAGCTGAAGACTTATATGGAGGAAAATGTATGGCCTTAGGTGTGTATATTAGAAGAGAAAATTATTGATCTATGAGTCCTATTAAAAAATTAGGAAAATAATGGCGGAATAATGTATAGATGTCAATAAAAAAGGAACTTAGAAAGCTAAGCGCATACACAAATATGATAGAAAGCAATAGAGAAGACAATCAAAAACCACTCTAAAAACATTAATAAAATAGATTAAGAGGCAAGATTGATCAAGGAAAAAATATTGGGGTGATGAGGGGAAAAGAACTACAAAAACTGTATAAATTTTTAAATAATATAGTCGGTTAATTTTAAAATATTTGTTAAAATAAAGGACAATTACTGGTTTTACTGAAACTTCAAATAAAGAAGAAACTCTTTTCCAACTGGTTCCAGACACTAGAAAGAAAGCTTCCTAACTTCTGTTATCTAATTTGTGTTACCTTGATAATGAAATCAGATAGAGTGCATATTAAAAAAGGAAAATTAGAGTCCATATTACTTAAAAGCATATAAGCAAAAATCCTATATAAAGCATTAGCAAACAAAATCTAAGAATATTGGGAAGGGATCATATATCAGAATTAAGAGAAGTTCATTCCAGGATCAGAAATACAAAAAAATAGTTAATCATGAGAAAAACATCACATAAATTTCAATTAAAGAACACGCTACAAAATATATGATCGCTGCTCCTTGAAACTGTCTATGTCATCCAAAACAAAGTCTGAGAAATAGCCAAGAGGAGGCTTAGGAAACATGACAGTTAAATGTAATGTGATATCTTAGATGGAATCCTGGAACAGAAAAAAGACATTAAGTTAAAAACTAAAGCAATCTGAATAAGTGTGGACTTTCTAATAATGTTTCAATATTGTTTCATTAATTTTAACACATGTACCATACTTATGTAAGATTTTAGTAATAGGGAAAAGTCAACATGAAGTATATGAGAACTCTCTATACTATCTTAATGATTTTTTATAAGTCTAAAATTATAAAATCTAAGTTTATTTTTTAAAAAGTAATTCAGGAAAAAACGTCAAATAGAAAATAAGGGCATTAAAACTAAACAAAAGTGATAAAATGAGAATCTGAAATAAGTGACTTTTAAAAGTGGGCTAAAGAAATGAGTGACAAAGGCATTTAAAAAATTATATTAATACATATGCAGTCAGAAATAGAATGGACAAACACAAATAGCCCCAGTTTTCCACAAAATGCCACTTGAGCCACATTAATGGATTTGCGTTAAATTAGATGTGAATTGACAAGGACAAAGATGGCAGGAGAAGCAGTAGCAACCAACTTATTTTTTTAAAAAATGAAAACCAAAAGGTTTTATTTTCAAAGTTAAAGATCAAAGTATTTAAGACCTCTTTGGTATTCTTTAAAACATTTTTTTAGTTTTCAATTATAGTTGGCATACAATATTATATTAGTTTCAGGTGTATGACATAGTAATTAGACATATATCTTACAGAGTGAGCACCCTGATGAATCTGACACTACACATACTATTACAATATTATTGACTGTATTCTCTGTGCTATATTTTACATCCCCATGACTATTTTGTCACTACCAATTTGTACTTCTTAATTCTTTCCCCTTTTCCCCCTACCCGTCAGCATCCCTCCCATCTCTGTATCTATGTTCTCTGTATCTATGAGTTGGTTTCTGTTTTGTTCTATTTTTTTTTTTTTTTTAGATTCCACATATAAGTGAAATGATATAGAATTTGTCTTTCTCTGTCTGACTTATTAGCATAATACCTGCTAGGCCCATCCATGTTATTGCAGATGGCAAGATTTCATTCTTTTTATGGCTGAGTAATATTCTATTGTATATATGCACCATTCTTCTTTATCCATTCATCTAATGATGGACATTTAGGTTGCTTCCATACCTTGGCTACTGTAAATAATACTGCAGTGAATATATGGATGCACATGTCCCTTCAAAGTAGTGTTTTGGGTTTCTTTGAATAAATACCCAGAAGCGGAATTACGGAGTCCTTTGTCTCTTGATACAG
>NW_011888788.1:15748554-15751195 GCF_000151845.1 Pteropus vampyrus | reverse complement strand
TCCATACCTTGGCTACTGTAAATAATACTGCAGTGAATATATGGATGCACATGTCCCTTCAAAGTAGTGTTTTGGGTTTCTTTGAATAAATACCCAGAAGCGGAATTACGGAGTCCTTTGTCTCTTGATACAGGCTTTGTTTTAAAGTCTATTTTGTCTAGTATAAATATTGGTACCCCAGCTTTTTTTTATCCTTTCTATTTCCATTTTCATGAAATATCTTTTCCATTCCTTTACTCTCAGTCTGTGTGTGTCTTTGATCTGAAGTGAGTCTCTTGTAGGCAACATATGTAAAGGTTTTATGTTCTTATTCATTCAGCCACCCTATGTCTTTTGATTGGAGCATTTAATCCACTTACATTTAAAGTAATTGTTGATATATAATGTATTGCCATTTTATTATTCATATTTTTAATCTTTTTTTTTTCTTCTTAAAGAAATCCCTTTAACATTTTTGTAATACTAGTTGGGTGGTGATGAACTCCTTTAGCTTGTTCTTTTCTGGGAAGCTCTTTATCTGTCCTTTGATTCTAAATGATAATTTTTCTGGGTAGATTAATCTTGGTTGTAGTCCTTACTTTTCACCACTTTGAATATTTCTTGCCTATCCCTTCTGGCCTGCAATGTTTCTGTTGAGAAATCAGTTGACAGTCTTATGAGAGCTCTCTTGTAGTAACTAATTGCTTTTCTCTTGGCTGCTTTTAAAATTCTCTCTTTGTCTTTCACCTTTGGCATTTTAATTATGATGTGTCTTGGTGTGGGCCTCTTTGAGTTGATCTTGTTTGGGATTCTCTGTGCTTCCGGGGATTGTATGCCTCTTTCCTTCACCAGGCTAGGTAGAAGCTTCCTGTCATTATTTTTTCAAATAGGTTTTCAATTCCTTGCTCTCTCTCTTTTCCTTCTGGTACCCCTATGATGTTAATGTTGATATACTTGATGTCCCTGAGGCCCCTTAAACTCCTCGTATATTTGGATTTTTTTTTCTTTTTGCTATCCTGATTGGATGTTTTCTGTTACCTTATCTTACAAATCACTGATTTAATCCTCTGCTTCATCTAAACATCTAATCTCTCTAATGTATTCATTTCAGTTACTATATTCTTCTTTTATGACTGGTTCTTTTTTATGTTTTCTATCTCCATTTTTATGTTTCCTATCTCTTTGTCGAAGTTCTCACCGAGATCACTGAGCATCCTTATAACCAGTGTTTTGAACTCTGGATCTGGTAGATTGTCTCCATTTTGTTTAGGTTTTTTTCTAGAGCTTTTTTTTCTTCTTTCATTTGGGACATGTTTCTTTGTTTCCTCATGCTTCCTTATGTTTGTTTTTATATATTAGGTAAAGCTGCTATGTCTCCCGATCTTAGTTGAGTGGCCTTATGTAGTAGGTATCCTGTTTGGCTCAGTGGTACAGTCTCCCTGGTCACCTGATCCGGATGTTCCAGGTGTGTTTCTTGTGTGGGTCATGTGTGCCTTCCTGTTATAATTGAGCCTTGATTGCTGTTGGCATGTCTGTGGGAAGGATTAATCCTCAGGCTAATTGGTCATGAGGACTGGCTGTGACTATAGTGAAGAAGCTGTTGTGCAGAGCCTGACCCTACAGAGCAGGATTTAGTTTAGCAGGGCTCTGATGCCTGCTTAGTTTGCCCTTTGGGTATGTTGTTTGTGGAGGTAGTTGGGCGATTCTCTGGTGTTGTCAGAAGCTAGCCACTGGGAATGTTGGCTCTGGAACCTTTTTGGAGGGGCTCTTGTGCAAGCCAAGGTCAGCTGCTGCCTGTGCCCTGCCTGTGGCCACTTGGTATGTGCTACAAAGTCATCTACTGGCAGTTGCCACTTGCGCTGGGCTTGGAGATACCTGGGAGATGTTAAGCTGCAAACTAAGGCTGGTTTCCACTAGTGCAGGGCATAGGGCTACTTAGAAAGGGGTACAGGGCATGCTGAGGCCAGATGCTGCTTGTTTTGGGTTTATGTACTCTCTGAGCAGGAGAGAGTCTTCTTCCTGGAATATGAGTTCTAGAAAAAACAAATAAATCTCTCTGTCTCTCTGTCTCTCTCTGTCTCTCTATCTCTGTCTCTGTCTCTCTCTTCCCCCTCCCTCCCTCCCCCTTTCTACCCCCTCCCCCCCATCTCCTCTCCATCTCTTTCTCCATCTTTCTATGTTTAAGGTTCTTTGAGAAGTTTTAGGAAGGTCTACAACATGAGCCAAGACTGGCTGTTTGTATGGAAAAGCCACTGGAAGCAGCTTGGTGGGCATGCTAGTTGGGAGTGTGGGGTCTCAGGAAGTAACCAGGGTAGGATGAATGTTGTTTGCCAGGTAGATGGAGATTCAGACTTGTTTACTGCCTGTACCTGCAGGCTGGGTTTGGGGAGGGCTCAACAAAGTAACAATGGCTTCTGCCAGCACTTCTGTCAGGGAGAAAGCTGCCCCTCCAGCCCTCTCCCTGAAGCCAGACAATTCAGTTCCTTGTGTATATACCTGATGCCTTTCGAGCTGCTGTCCCACTGGTGGAGCTCAGAGCAAGTGAGTGTTAGCAAGTAAGTTCATGTGTGGGCCCTTTAAGAGGAGCATCTGGGACTCCAGCAGCCTCTTGTCTCACTCAGCCACAATCTACACTGGTTTTCACAGCCAGAAGTTATGGGGA
>NW_011888788.1:15637629-15748504 GCF_000151845.1 Pteropus vampyrus | reverse complement strand
GGTCATGTGTGCCTTCCTGTTATAATTGAGCCTTGATTGCTGTTGGCATGTCTGTGGGAAGGATTAATCCTCAGGCTAATTGGTCATGAGGACTGGCTGTGACTATAGTGAAGAAGCTGTTGTGCAGAGCCTGACCCTACAGAGCAGGATTTAGTTTAGCAGGGCTCTGGTGCCTGCTTAGTTTGCCCTTTGGGTATGTTGTTTGTGGAGGTAGTTGGGTGATTCTCTGGTGTTGTCAGAAGCTAGCCACTGGGAATGTTGGCTCTGGGACCTTTTTGGAGGGGCTCTTGTGCAAGCCAAGGTCAGCTGCTGCCTGTGCCCTGCCTGTGGCCACTTGGTATGTGCTACAAAGTCATCTACTGGCAGTTGCCACTTGCGCTGGGCTTGGAGATACCTGGGAGATGTTAAGCTGCAAACTAAGGCTGGTTTCCACTAGTGCAGGGCATAGGGCTACTTAGAAAGGGGTACAGGGCATGCTGAGGCCAGATGCTGCTTGTTTTGGGTTTATGTACTCTCTGAGCAGGAGAGAGTCTTCTTCCTGGAATATGAGTTCTAGAAAAAACAAATAAATCTCTCTGTCTCTCTGTCTCTCTCTGTCTCTCTGTCTCTGTCTCTGTCTCTCTCTCTCTTCCCCCTCCCTCCCTCCCCCTTTCTACCCCCTCCCCCCCATCTCCTCTCCATCTCTTTCTCCATCTTTCTATCTATATCTATGCTTAAGGTTCTTTGAGAAGTTTTAGGAAGGTCTACAACATGAGCCAAGACTGGCTGTTTGTATGGAAAAGCCACTGGAAGCAGCTTGGTGGGCATGCTAGTTGGGAGTGTGGGGTCTCAGGAAGTAACCAGAGTGGGATGAATGTTGTTTGCCAGGTAGATGGAGATTCAGACTTGTTTACTGCCTGTACCTGCAGGCTGGGTTTGGGGAGGGCTCAACAAAGTAACAATGGCTTCTGCCAGCACTTCTGTCTAGGAGAAAGCTGCCCCTCCAGCCCTCTCCCTGAAGCCAGACAATTCAGTTCCTTGTGTATATACCTGATGCCTTTCGAGCTGCTGTCCCACTGGTGGAGCTCAGAGCAAGTGAGTGTTAGCAAGTAAGTTCATGTGTGGGCCCTTTAAGAGGAGCATCTGGGACTCCAGCAGCCTCTTGTCTCACTCAGCCACAATCTACACTGGTTTTCACAGCCAGAAGTTATGGGGACTTCTCTTCCCAGCACTAGAACTCTGGGCTAGGGAGCCTGGTGTGGGGCTGGGACCCCTCGCTCCTCAGGGAGAACCTGTGCAGCTGAGATATGCCTCCCTATTTTTTAACTGCCACACGTGGATATGGGACCAGCCTATTTCAAGTCTCCACCCCTTTTACCAGTCTTGAGATAGCTTCTTTTGTACGTCCTTAGTTACAAGACTTCTGATCAGCTAGACTTCAGGCGATTTTCATTGATGGTTGTTTTGTATTTTAGTTGTAATTATGATGTGGTTTTGGGAGGGTGCAAGCACAGCATTTACCAACTTACTCCTCCATCTTGACTGGAAGCTGTAACCCACTTTTAGAAGTTGCAGATAGGTGATGTATAGGACTTGGCAGATCTGAGAACACAAAATCCTTTGTCAGTAGTGGAGAAAGCCGGGAAGCAACCTGACTTTGGTTATTACAAGTTTCCTAAAAGAGTTAGAAAATTTCCTACACAAAGTAGGTATGGAAGTAGGAGGTAATGATGGAGCTTAAAACATGAAGACTGTAAGTGTATTTAAGAAGTAGTTAGAACCTCACAATAGAAGATGGAAAGAGTAAATTAGTTGGTTTCTGGCTTGGAGTCACCAGTGCATGGATGAATATAGAGGTACTGTCTTGGAGACAAAGGAACTAAAGGTTTTCATACCCACTGATAGAAGAGTCTTCCTCTTGGAATTTGAATTCTAGAAAAAAACCCAAAACGTTGTCTGTCCGTCCGTCCGTCCATCCATCCATGTATATGTGAGGATCTCCAAGAATATGGTGAAACCCACCAAAGACCATGCCTGTGGACTAAGCTCCCATTCAGCATTTTTGTAGCCCATTCTTAAATTTGAGCAGATAACCAAGGCTCCCAATTATTTGAAGAAGTTTCCTAGTATGAAAATATGAGTTAGATATAAGAAAATGTGGGTGGAGTAGGGTGGAGCACATCTTAATAGAAGAGACTACAAAAAGAGAATTTTAAAACTATGTATTATATGAAACAAGGGCCAACGATATAAAAATGTACAGAGAGTACAAGAAAGAAGTTTTGGATAGTCAAAATATGACAGTAGAAATAAAATCAAGCCAACAGAAGAAAAGGAAGACGAAATTGGAGTTGAAGTATAATAAAAATCAAAAAGATGGGAAATAGGAATGGAAAGATAAGAAAATTAAGACCTATGTAAGATATTGAACCTTAAATAGGAAGTTGAGAAAGAGAAAAATTAGAGAAGGGAATTATCAATGCAATAATTAATTAAAATTTCTCAAAATTGAATATTATAGCTGAAAGGACCTAATGAATGCCAAATACAGTGGTTGAAAATAAATAATACCAAGACACATTATGAATCTTGAGAATATTAGATGCAAACACAGGATACTAAATTTTTCCAGAATTAGTAATTTTTCATTAAAAAAATTTCAAATATCAGAATGCTGCTAACTTTAAAATTACAAAGGAAACTATTGGAAAGTGTAGCAAAGCATTTCCAACACAGAATTCTGTACCTAGTCAAACTATGAATTATAAGTCAGGGACAAACTTTCAGATATGGAAGGACATGCCTCTTTCTCAGGGATTCACTAGAAAATATGATCCACAAAAGAAAGAATAAACAAATGTGTTTTGTTTTGTGGTTCTGGACTTACAAAAGAAAACTATAAACATATGTTCACACAAATACCTATATGTAAATGTTTATGGTAGCTTTATTTATAATCACTAAAAATAGGAAATTATCTAAATGTTCTTCAGCTGGTGAATGGATAAACAAAATATGACACATTCATAAAATGGAATATTAATTTTCAATAAGAAGGAACAAACTGATGCACACATCCACATGGATGAATCTCAGATGCATTATGCTTAGTGAAAGAAACATTTTTTAAAATAGAAAAGCTACAATACTGTAGGATTCCATTTATATGACATTCTGGAAAAGGCAAAAAAATAGCAGTGGTTGTCAGGGCAAAGAATAGGAGGAGGAAACTGACTAAACGGGCACTTTTGTTATGATGAGGCTCTTCCATATCTCAGTTATGGTGGCAGTTTAAGGTGACCGTTACATCATTGTATATACATTTCTCAAAACACCTTGAATCTAAAAAGATAATATTTGTTGTATGCCAATTATACCCCCAATAAACCTGTTAAGATTAACAACCACTGCAAATGTCACTTCAGCAATAAGGCCTTCCCTGGCCACCTATTTTTCATGGGCCTGTTTCCTACCCATTCTACTCAAGTTCCCTTTCCCCTCCCCTCCTTTAGAAAACTCTTAGAAGGGTTTCCAGGAAGTGTTTTGTCATCTCTAGGTTGTTGCCCTTTTAGTTTGAAGAATTAAAATCATTTGACCTTTCTCATTGATCCTGATTTTATATCCTTTCAAATTTTCAGCTATTTTATACTTTTCATCTTAATTATTTTACTCTGAATACAAAAATTTTCAAGCATAGGCAATTTGCATTAAAGAAAAAAAAGGCTCTAATGATGAAATCAAGATTGTGTTTCTAGGGTTAACACACATGTTTTTCTCCATAGATAGCAGCGAATGCCTTGCAGATGACTATAGTATAATTGCTGGAGGGAACCTCACTGGTTGGCACCCAGACTCTGCTGCTGTGTTGTGGCGAAGAGTCTTGGGAATCCTCGGAGATGTAAATAATATTCAGTCACCCAAAATCCATGCCAAAGTTTTTGGCTACCTGTATGAACTCTGGTACAAACTAGCAAAGGTATGTCTTGCTATGTTAC
Source organism: Pteropus vampyrus (assembly GCF_000151845.1). Taxonomy (NCBI): domain Eukaryota; kingdom Metazoa; phylum Chordata; class Mammalia; order Chiroptera; family Pteropodidae; genus Pteropus; species Pteropus vampyrus. The sequence continues at coordinate 15,744,530 of NW_011888788.1, read as the reverse complement.
TTTTTATTCTAATATGGGAAAATTGACTTATCTTTTAACATGAAAACTATGTTGCAGTTCACTACTGAACATATTCTGGAAAAAAAATTAGGTATACAAAGTATGATTATCAAAAATAAATAACACTTATATTTTGGTTATCTAATACAGAAGAGTTATTTAATGTATAAGAATATTGCTATAATATATTAAGAATAGGTTATTATTCAGTAATTTTAATTACTCTATAAAAATGGTACTGGCTTTATTGTACAAAATTTGGAAAATGTAGGACAATACTAAGAAGAACATTAACATCACCATCCTGCAAGGTAACCAATAGTAATATATAATCTTATTTCTAGGGATAAACACATTTTTACAAAAGTAAAATCTTAGAGGCCATACAATTTTCATTCTGGTTTTTGTTTTTGTTTATTACATACATTTTCCCCATGTTACTGTATTTAAAAAAAAAAAAGAAAAAACATGATTCATGTTTATACAATGTAACTTGTTGAACCATTCTTTTTCATTTGGAGTTCAGGACCTCTCCAAGCATTAACAGTCAAGGAAAAACAATGCCCTGGTTTTGTATTAAATCTAAAACCACATACAGTAAGTGAGACATAAAATTCAAAGGACAATAGATCTCACCAAAAAAAGAAAACTTGTAAATATTATGGGTTTTCACTCAACTTTTAGGAATTTAATTGGAAACAGCTATTTGACAATGGAACACAATATTGAAATGTCATTGGGATAAACCGTCTTGCCTTTCCTAAAATTTTCCTCTTTCTGAATTAGATACGGGATAATCTAGCAATAAGCCTGGATAACCAATCTTCTCCATCTCCTCCGGTCTTGATCCCACCACTCAGAATGTTTGCATCATGGCTATTTAAGGCAAGTGGATATGTGTTTATTCCTTTATTGTAATTTCCTCTTCCTTTCTGAAATTGAGTTTTAAAAATGTAATTGCCCAAGACTGCATGTTTTGAAGACAGACGGGGTCTTACTAAAGCCAATATGTCCCACATCTCCATAAACAACTCTTATGGAAAACTGAGAAGTAAATGAAATGTCGAAATGCTGTGCATCTGGAGTTGATTAAATCTTTAAACATCATCTCCTTGGCAGGCGACAACATTGCCAAATGAATATAAGGAAGGCAAACTACAAGCCTACAAACTGATCTGTGCCATGATGACCAGACGCCAGGATGTTCTGCCAAACTCAGACTTCCTGGTGCATTTTTACCTTGTGATGCACCTGGGATTAACCAGCGAGGATCAGGTATTCTGTGACTTCTTTATCATGGTAGCCCATTATTTGGAAAGTGCATATCACTCTTTGCAGGTTAAATTGAGATTGATGAAAATATATCGGAAGTGTTAAAATTCTCAGTAGTTTCAGCTCTTTTACACATGGCAACATTGGTCTTTCAAAAACGTAAATCAGATTTTATCACATCCCTGCTCCTCCCCACTGATTTTGCATTGCACCAACCAAATTTGAATATTATTCTATGGCCTATACAGTTTAATATGATCTAACTTCTGCCTATGTTGTCAATCTCGAAAATGCTATTTCAACCTCTTTTTGTTGGGATTCTTCATTAGATTTTGTTTAAAGAAAATGATTCTGGTCATTTAAAAATGTTTGAAAACTATGGTTTTAGGAATTAGGACTTTTTTTTTGGAAGACCTCACCCATAAATTAGGGGTCCTGACATTTCTTTATTATAAGGAATTATTTTAATTTCTTCCACAAAGAAATAGAATCAGTGGTTAAGTTGAAACAGAAAGGCCAAAGGAGCCTCTTGCGACAGCCCCTCCTTGCAGACCGAGGGTGTACAGTGTAGAATGTGGCCAGTCCCTAGACTTCCTTCCTTGTGGAAGTCCCCTGCCAGTGGGCAGAGGATGAGGAGGGGCACAGGATCACTCTGACTCTTGATTTGCTGTCTGAATATTAAGCATACAGGTGATGTGATTGGTTTGTACTTCACAGAGATTATTCTGCACTCTGGAGGATGGATTTAAAAATGTGACAATGGTAGCAAAGAGTAGGAGGCTGGGCCTGCAGACAGGGAGATTAATTAGGAAGTGGTTAAATGAATATAGATATTTAAAATGATGCGAACTAAGATGGTAGCATTGGAGAGGAGAAGAAGGAATAGGAAAGATTGAAGAAATTTTAAGCATTTAATTTTATCACTAGGTCTTCTTGACCAATTAGAGGTATGAGGAGTGTTTCAGAGTTTACCCTTTAAGTTGTGGTTACTTATCAATGAACTTGAATCATTCATGGACTACAAGTAGCCATCCTATCTGTATTTCTTTTGTTCTTTATAAATGCAGAAGAGTTATTTCATTTAATGAATAAGTAGAATTAAAGAATAAAAGAATTAAAGAATTAAAGAAATAGTAGTATTATTCAGTAATTTTAATTACTCTTTATAAAAGTGATACTGGCTTTATTGTACAAAATTTGGAAAATGTAGAAAATACTAAGACGACTATTAACATCATCATCTCATGGAATGTTTGATGCAGACACACAGAACTTTTAATAATCCTAGGATATATGTAGGTCATTCTCCTGATTAACCAGCTTTTCTTTGTTGCTTCAGAATGCACTTAAACCTTCTCAACCCTTAGGTCCTATTTAAAAATCTTGCAATATATTCCCTGATAAACACTTTGAGCTTTAATCATTGAACATTTATTAGCCATATTGACTACTGAGTTGTCAGATTTGCTCCAATTTCAGCAGCATATAAAGGTCGTCTATATATCAGGCTGGACTTAGATCCATAGTCTTGTTTATTTCCCAAATAAATGTAGAAATAGAGATGTGAAAGTAGAACTGTTAGTGCTTCGTGCTTAGATATTTTGCAGCCATCATTGCAGGTGGAAGCATCTTTTACAGAATGATGTAACTCAGAGCATGTGGAAGATTAAGGGGTATAAATAGGCAAGAGAATTAACTCTCACAGATAATAATGAGATCCCTCAGTGACAGCCAAGAGAGGAAAGTTTAGTTAACAGCGGTACTTGAAAGCAGTGTTTTGATAAGATGTTGCAGGAAAAAAATTTACTTGGAATTAATAACTGTAGAATTTTCTAATTTAATAGAAAAAATTTGAAGTCAGCAATAAACACTTAGTATTCCTAACATCTAGGTGTGAGTTTAGAATCTTTCTATTTTAAAGTGTGTTGGAGTGAAAATAAAACTATAAAATGAGATAAAATGAGTATATTATTAACATTTGAGAACCCAAAACATTATTTCGAAAAATAGAAATTTACAGTGTAGAAAAAGGAACTTTCAAATTTTATACCTAAAATTATTTTCTCATTTTAATGGATGCCATGTTTTTCTGTTAAGTTTGATTTTTTGTTGTTCATTGTAAAATACGTAAATCTTAAATGGTGGCCCATTGCCAGCAGTATTCCCAACGTCCAGACTTCTAAGAAAAACAGCAATATCATAAATTTCTATTTTATAATCTTCCTATTGTTTAGGCCATTAGAAGCTTGAATTTTTTCTGTATGTTTAATAAAATTGACTTTCGCTTTAACCTTAATGGTTATTGGTATGTTTTAGCAGCCCTGACTATCTGCCAAACAGAATTACTCTAAATAAACTATTACTTTGCCGGAAGAAAATTATGCAGAAGATCTTCTAATGAAACTTCTCTCACTTAAGAAATATCTCTGGTAATTAGTTTAACTTTGGGTCCATGTGTCTAAATAGATCATGATAGTTGTTCCAGATCTCATATGTACTTCTAGAAACACATGTAATGTCAATTATTAAAATAAAAGAAATCGTTTGCTGTAAAGAATACAGTTAAATTCAAATTTTTAATTGGCAAACTGTGTACCTATGACTAGTACCACTTCAGGGCTTGTTTCTATGCTATGAGAGTTCTCAAAAAGCCACAATTTTATGTAGCTTGGCACTAAAAGACTTAATTCCTGCAGAGAGAACCTTATAACTTTTTTTTATTTTTGAATAGATAAGTAATAGCAAATAATTTAAAATTTTTCTAATGTTTATTAGTTTTTGTCTTACAAATAAAATCCAAGGAGAATTTCCTCTTTTCTCCTCCGGGTGGCACACTTGTCTACACAACTTGCAGCTGTGTATAAGGACTACCACTAAGCTTTAAAACTGCCTCATGACTTAGAGCCCTGTGAGCATTATGTTGTGGCATGGTCATTTTACAAATGTTTTCCTAAATCTGAGAGTATCAAAATTATATTAGCAGTGGCTAATAAAGTGTTGAATTTGAAATACGCTCTAAGATTCTAATTTTTTTTCTGCTTTTAGTAATTAAAAACCTTTTTTTTAAATTAAAAAAACTATTTGTGAAATAGATATCTTACAGATTGTGTCCTATAATGCAGTCATGTAAAATCTTGGTTTCGTATAATGTGATAGCGAATTATTTATGTAAACAAATATAGTCATCTCTATATTTAAAAATAATAATACATATATACTGAATAGTCAGAAATTAAAACGTTACATTCCAAACCAACTGTTTTCGATATTAGTTGGACCAGTTTTAACTATTCTAATAACAATAATTTAATAGCTAAAACAATGATTTTGTCAAATAGCATTTCCCACATTGCAAATTTATGGTTTGTCAGTATGAGAAAAATGCTTTAAAATCGCTTTATGTTTCCTACGAAGTTTTCAAAAATTGATCTTGTTACTGGTTTAGGAAAATAATTAGGATCATAAAGATTTTCAAAATAACTATAAATTATTAACAAAATTTGGATGAATTATGAGACTGCAGAGCCTGCTGTGAAGGGGTCTTCTGCTTGGCTTTCCTCTGCCTGGCTACTTTGTGTCTGCTGGGCTGGCAGGGCAGAGGATCTTGTTTCCCCAGCACCCACAGTGCCAGACTCTGCTGGGAGCTGTGTGAGGATGTCCCATTGATTATTCCTTGCAGTTCAGTTAGATAAATATCATGACCCATTGTGTAAATAAGTAAGGTTCAAAAAATACTGAGAACTTTTGCCCAGTGGCACATCTTTTAAAAAAGGCTGTTAGAGTTCATAGGCAAGTATGAATTATCCACAGGGTAGTCTTTTTCATTGATTCACAGCTAACAATTTGGTCAAAATTGGTTGTATTCTTCTCTTCTGTCTTGTTTTATCTAGGCTTTGGCCTTGGTCCCCCCACCTCAGAATCCTTATTGGAGTACCCTACTGCATCCAACCTTTCCTTCCATAGTTGTCTTCCCAGTTCATCACCATTTTTCAGCTCCTCTTCTAAAGCTGTTCCTGGTTCTTCTTAGGTTTTCCTAATGCTTAAGCAGCTTTTCACCTCAGTCTTCCCTAGAATATTTAGACATGAAAGGAATTATGATTTGGATTCATTAAAAACAGTTCCTATTAATTTCATCATTATTTAAAACATATGGAAAGATCAATATGTGTGAAATGGAAAAGGACAGTTGAGGAAAGGAATTTTATTTTTGTTTTTAAGAACTTATATCAAAGACTGGAAAGTTTTCTTTGCTTAAAATAAGTAAGCTATTTTTTAACAATGACTTACAGATTTAACATTTTAATGTAATTTGTCTGTTATACATCAAAGTTAAGTTTTCTTTTAAATGAAAAACTTACATTAATGCAAATTTATTGTTGCAAATCTGCATGTAGAAATTTTGGGAAATGTAGTTCTTTCTTATTTTCATCTATAATAGCCTATTGTTGTATTTGCTAGCACACCAAAAAAGCATGAGGCCTGTCTCAGCTGGAGGAATATGTATTGTTCTGCCCTGAGGTAATAATCCAGCTACAAATCTGAATCATGATATTATAAAGTTATGATACAGTATAATATAGTATGAAGTAATGTAACAATTAAGAACATGGATTTCAAAACAGCTTGTCTGAGCTCCAATCTTGGCCATTCCCTTAATATCCAAGTCATGTGACCCCATTGTGCCGAAACGCAGGCAATTATAGTGCCTACTTCAGAGGGTTGTTTGAAGAGTTTGATGAGGTAAAACATTTAATACACTCATTTTGGAGTCTGGACACAACAGCCCTCAGTAAGTGTGAGCCCTTGCAGTATACCAGAGAGAGTGAGGAGGACAGCAACAACTTGAGTAACCAAATTATTTTATTTTTCTGATATCTTAAATGTTGTTATTTTTCCTTCATGTATTTTCTTGCCTTTGAACATAATGATTTGACTAAAAATGAACTACATATTTCTACTTCTTGACAGGCAAGAATTCTTTGGGGACACCCAAAGAATTGTAGCATTTCAGAATATATGGAGAAATAACCTCTCTCCACACTGTGGGTCAAATATAGTAATGATATGTTTAACCCTTGTGTGATTCAGAAACGTTTCTTGTGTGGCCATGGGCTCACTTTCCACCCATTCCTCACCCCACCCAGTGTGCCTTATGAATGATGGAAGCCAGAAAGCTGAACTCTGTGTGTCCCCAGCTCCTTGCAGCTGGGTCGACATCAACCCAGGTTCCATCTGGCAGAGGCACCTACATGGTGCTGGAAAGCTGACATGGGGAGTGGTCGGCAGCAGCTGTTGTGAAGTTCTCCTCAGGCACCTGCATCTCTGGCGGCAAGAGCAAGCCATGGAGTCTCTGCTGGAACTGCTCTGTGCTGTGCCTGGCTGTTTCTGCTTGTCACCTTGTTCCTGGTGGTAGAAGGTTCATGCTTGGTTCCCTGGCACTTCCTATGAGCCATCTAATGCCCTGATATAAATCTCTTTCCTCTTAATCTTAGCAGAGCAGATTGTTGTCCAAAGTAAAAACTTGCCTTTAGATGTTGACTACTGTGCAAGGTATTATGCTGGGCACTGGTGATACACGATCAACACTGGTTCATATTTCAACTGTTAAATGCACTCGGAGCATTTCTCCCCCACTCCCCTCGTACCTTAATTTTGGTTACTTGCTTTGTAGCCAAGAATATTTAACTTGTTTTAGGAACATTTTGCTTTTGTTAACTTTATATTTTAATGAATATTTCGCCACACCAGTATTAAAGAAAAAATAATTTTAAACATCATATATACAGTAATATTTTATCGTAGAAGTCAGATTAGTTCATGATTTTCTTAACGGATGTTACAACCGCCTCTCATGAGGTATATGATGGAATAATATTATAATAAACAGTCGTTTGTAAAAAGATCCCAAGGGGCCCCTCAGTGAGCTTTAGACTCAGCAGTGAGCTATGAAAGCAAGGTGCAGGGGTGCTACTTGTAAATTGGCCATACCTGACTCTTTTAATAACCCCAGACAGCCTGTATCATGCAGTGATATGTAATAATTGCATCACCTTTTCTCAGACAAAGAATTGTTCTTCACTGAAAATTTATACTTATAACTAGAACAACTATTTGTATTAGATACACATAAACTTATAAATATATTTAAGGTTAAAAATAAGTGAGTATTCAGTTTCAGAGAATGAAGGATTAAGATGGCAAATTAGGGAACTTGTTTACCTCATATCCAAGGAAATCTAATAGATCTCTAAAGTGCTTACTCTGTATAGCAAGTTGTTTTTTTTTTTTTAACCAAGGTTTGAATTAATGGGATTTTAATTCAGGACTCATAGAACAAAGTGCATATATATAAATTTAAAGGTCCAACTGATGTTTAGAGGATTAAATATTAACCTTGATATGTATCACTAGAGAAACTTTAGAAGGCTAACTTAAAAGTTTCATCTAAAAACAATTTTTAAAAAACCATTAGGGTCGTAAGTGAGTAAAAAATAAGACTAATTCCAAGCCTTATTCCTAAGATTTTTAAGAATGGGCAAATGTATCTCCCAAGATTGTAGGATACAGAGTGGCTTTAAACATATACAACATTTGACTTTTATGATAACAAGCATCATATTGGAAGCTGAAAGACCTGGGTGCTAGATTTAGCTTTGTCACCCACTGGACACTGGGACTTGCCTGGTCACAGGTGGTCAAGTGAATGAGCTGGACCAGAGGACCTCTAAGGCCCCCTCTTATTGAACATTCTTGTATACTCTGATTTATTTTTAGGAGTTTTATTATTAGGGTCGCATCATTCTTTACTAAATATAGCGAAAGGTTTGATAAACTTTTCACGTGGAATATTTTTCCTCACTATAGTAAAGACCTCATCAGGTTCTAAATATATATACAGTAGTATGAGGCTCATAAATGAATATCTGTAATATCCATCAATTTGTGCAGAGGGCCAAATGAGTGATACACATGTTATAGGAATTGCACTGTGTTGAATACCCTTCTAGTTAAGTTGATTTGAAAGCAGCTCACAGGTGAGGTTGCATCTGAGCAGGAATTTCAAGGATAAATTGAATTAAGATGGTATCACAAGAAGCAGGGTGGAAATTTACATGTCAAAGACACAGACTTTCTCAGGCCATGTTCAAGGAACAGTGACCATCGTGGTTTTGATTTAGTGTCATATATATGTGTGGAAATAATGTATGGACATGAATGCCGGCAGCACTGTAGAGAGCCTTGATTCAGTCTTTTTCATCCCATAGATACTGGAAGCTGTTGAAAGTTTTTGAGCACAATACTCAGCATGACCAAAAAGTTTTTTAAGAAGCTTAAATCACAGTGGTTTTGCGAGATGGATTATAATCAGGAGAAAATGTTCTCAATAAGCACAGAAAGGGAAATTGTAGTAGCCTAGGGGCAAGGTAATGAGGGCCTACCTAATAAGGACTGAGACACAGATGGATGAGTGTGTGTGTGTGTGTGTGTGTGTGTGTGTGTGAGAGAGAGAGAGAGAGAGAGAGAGAGAGAGAGAAATACTTTGGACAGGTAAGACATAGTACTGCATGGTAGGTACGCTGAAAAGGTAGAGCCTCCTGGCACTACTCTCATTATCTCTCAAAGCAGAAGTCAATTCAGAAAAGCAAGAAGATGAATTGAGAAAAGGCGAGGGGCAAGGTAGGATGTGATCCCTCTCTTCACCATGGACATCGTAGCACAAGGGCAGACTAAGCAGTATATGAAGGCTACACCAAGAGGTGTCCCCAAAGAATTCTTGCCTATTAAGAGGTAGAAATATGTGGGAAAGATTTCCAGGAACATTTTTTCTCCACTTAAGGGAACATACTTTCTAACTCTTGGAATTCAAATAGTCGATGTGCAAACTATAAACATATTTATAGTTGTTAAACCAGAACTTCTAAAGGTCTTTGTTATTTTATGTTTTTGTTAGCCATTTAAATTACTTTTTGTTTTTGAAAGTAATTTGACATTAAAAAACAAAACTTATTTTTCTTTTTTTTAAATTAATTGTTTTTATGGTGGCATTGGTTAACAAAATCCAATACAAAACTTATTTTTCTGATAATACAATTTTTATTAGTTCGAATTTACTTTATTCATTTTAATGGGAATATAAAGGTTTACTGAAGCAATAAACAAAACTTTCAAGTTTGACTTAGGTAAGATGGAAGAATAATATTTACAAGGATTGATGGCGTACATCAACTCTCTCTTGACATATATCATTAAGTAAATGATGATTCTTATGTGCTTATTGTATAAATTCAGAGTGATAAAATGTAGCATCTATCATTAGTTAGTGTTATACCATCAAGCAACATCCAGTGCTTTCTGAGTGTTTTCTGTAATGTTTCATGAGAATATATAAGCCATAGTTAGTCGAAGTTTTATCAAAAAAAAAAGCATTATAACTTTATTCAGCCGCCAGTGGCTGTAAGACTTAAGGTGAACAACTACATCAGAATAATAAACTGGAAGGTTTTTTTTTTTAATTTTACAGCTGTGAAACCAATAATTATTTTTAGTAGGCTACTGACTGAGCCCACTTACACCTAAATAAGGAAAGTAGAAATATGGAGAAGATAACAGATGGTGGAGGTTTTGGTTATGAGGTTTAACACATGTGCGGTGAACTCGTTACACAACTTTAGAAAGGGTAAGATGATGGCATGGGAGGCTGATCAGGACAGGAAGACTACCTGAGAGGCCAGGAACTAGAGTTTGGTTTGATTTTCCCTTTTCAAGTTAAAGGTGTAAAGATTTTTTTTTTCAAGTAAATGCTATCAGTGAAGAAAATGAACTTTGTATATTTAGTTATAAATGTTTAATAAATACGTGCTCCATGAAATAAAACATTAAAATGCAATGTACTATCAACTCAACATATGTGGAAAATTGAAGGACTTTGTTCTTAATGAACCGTTAACCATATGATATAGTGTATGCAGTGGGCTGCATTTTTCAGTAGAGAAAATGTTCTTTTGCCCTGGGGTCTCTGGAAGGAGACTGTATTGTGATATCTTGCAAGGCCCAAGTCTTCAGAATCTTCCTTAGTAGACTCACGGGAGTATATCTTGCTTTTCTCAGACCGAGCAGGCATTCAATAAATGTGTTGATTGATAGAAAATTAAGGAAAAAAAGGAAGACCTTAAACCACGTTCATTGCCTCATGGAGAAGAATGGGTGACCAAAGTAGCTGAGCTGAACTATTCTGGTTGAGATTCTGGCTCCAACTATCAACTTTAAAGCAGGCATTAACTTTCTATAGTGGTGAGCTAGCCAATGTTCATTACCCTGGAACAGTGATTCCTAGGACACAAAGGGATTTTGCTACCTTCCTTTCTCTGAGGACACTGGGCAATGTCTGGAGACAATTTGGTTGTTACAAGTGGGGATTGGGGTGCTCTGGCATCTAGTAGTTAGAGGCCAGGGATGTCATTAAAGTTCCTACTATGTACAGGTCCACAACAAAGAATTTATGATCCCAAGTGTCAATAGTGGTACTGTGGTTGAGAAACCCTGTTTTAGTAGATGACACCAAGGAGAAGAGGCAGGTAATATAAATTATATGACAAACTCAGTAATCAAAAAAAGTATGAATGACTAGCTCTCTCAGTTTAACCAAGGAAATTAAAACATACAGAAATTCAACCAGGGAGATTAAAGTTAGAGAGGCAAATGTTTTAGGTTAAACTATACAAAAATTGCCATTATTGAACTGTTTTTTCAAAAAGTGGGGATGCAATTTCATATGGTTCAACTTATAAAATTCTGCATTTATATTTTATAAATCAATTTAAGAAGTAAGACATGGAGTGCATTTGATTAATTTAGAGTCAACATGAAAAATATCTAAGATTTTGTCTGGAAGCCTAATCTGAATAAGTAATATAGCCTGTACCTGCAAAGCTCGAGGCACTGCAAGACTGATTGGAGCCAGGGAGGGGTTCAGGGTGGCTCTGCTTCCCCTATGCACCTGCCCAAGTGGCTGAGAGGATGAAGAATGGCAGGAGAACAGCTTGCTTAGTGAAGAGTCAACTCATGGGCAGATCATTGCTTTCTTCAAATGTCTGGAGCCCTGTCTGTGCTGGGAGAAGGGTCAGACTGTCTTACTTCCAGAGCAGGGCCTGAGGGAAGACTCCAGCTCATCACTAGAGACACTTTCTAACCCAGCGTCCTGTTCAGATATGGCTGGTGAATGATTTGGGGTTTGTAAGCCTCTCAAACTTTAAAGTATCCATCCAAGGCTCTCTGGCATAGCTATCTCATGGCTGCATGGGTGAAAGGGACATCTACTTTGGATCTTTAGCCCTGGCCTTGCACTTAAAGCTCTGCATCCTTGAGTCAGTGATCACCCACATAGCCTTTTTTAGCTTGAGCTTATTGTTTTGTGAAATGGGGTCATTGTGACTCTTTTTGGGGACTTGGAAAGGTGAGGACAGTTAGGCCTTCAATAGGTGGTGGTGTGGTCACTGAAGAAGGGATTCTCTGTTGTTTGAAATACCACTTGTTGACCTGCAAGATTATCTATTCCCATTTAGAATTCTACGAAGGTTTTAAGAGAATTTATGTAAAGAAAAGCTGAGAGAGAGATGGCTTCTAGTGGTATTTCAGGTTCTACTCTGTACTGAGGAGCAGGGGTGCTTTAACTCCCATTTGGAAAGGAGTGATTTTGAATATAAGAGATTTTAAATGATGGCTATGGTTTATAATCCATAAAGGATAGGTTTGGATACAAGGAAATAACATCAGGCAAAGCATTTTAAATTGCAAGTTTTGTTTCTGTGAGAAAGTGCTCTCCTTGTGAGAAATGATCTCTTTTTGTCTGTTGATTTCTTTTTAATATATAACAATAAGTGATAGTGTGCTAATTACAGATTATTCAGCTATTAATGCTATTTACTGGAACTCATTTTAAAGAGAACACTGTTTTCTGTAGAAACAATAAACAACAGTATTTCTTTTGTTCTTCAATAGAAAAATATTCTTCGGCGTAGGTATTTGTGGGCTAGAGAAACTTTAGCAAATGAGAACATTTTAGAAATAAGACATTAAAATTAAATACTTACTTTTTCCCCCCTATACTAGAGGCCTCCATTGAACATGTTCAGCATGATTCTTTTGTCAAGACCCAATGCCTTTGTGTTACCTATTTGCTTTTCTGTCCTGGGTCCCCATGGAGTACTGGCTGTCACACTGCAGGCGCCCTGTGCTCTTGGCCCATCCTCACTCTGCATAGCTATCGCCTACCCCTAAAAGTTCATTGCTGGAGGCCGGGGCCATGCTTTATTCTGCCTCAAACTCTTCCCAGCAGCAGACATGGTACCTGCAAACCAATCAATGCTCAAGAAATTTGTCAACTTACTGTTAAATGTTTTTGTATAAAATTATCAGAATGACTTGACTTTCATTTCACATTTTTATGATGAGTAGATTTAAAATCAAGTCTTAATTTTTAGTTGGTCCTTCAAAAATTAATATTTTGGGTAAGATCATGATTAAAAATACTGCTGTAATTTAATAAAAGCAATGACTTATAGAGTTCTAAAATTTACAAAATGCTTTCAGGTCTCCTTTGCCTTTTGTAACCGCATTGTGGGGTCGATTGCATTTCTGTTCCCATTTTACAGATGAGAAATTGCTTGCTTGGGTAACAAAGTATCTGCCCAAGGTCAGATAGCCAATTAGTGGTATCTTTTAGGAAGTCTTATCTCGAAATCCCTCCTCTTCCTACTTCCTCATCCCCTCCTACATCTGCCTGAAAGCAACTTTGTTTAAAGAAAAAGGAAAGTATTTTTGAAGCCCCCCTAAATGAATTTTATTATGTGTAAATTAAAAATCAAAATGTCAAATAGTTATTCCTAGAATTTGAAGCTGTTATTATTCTACATGGTCTAATTGCTTACCCATACCTCTTTCCTTGTTGCTATGGTGGGATTGGCATGTAATGGGCTCTCCATCATTTGATGGTCAAACCAGGTGATGTCTCAGGTTTTTTGATACTGCTACTTTGTTAGTGGTTCTGGCCTGAATGAGGTTGATAGAGCTGGCTCCCCTTGGGATTTTTCTCTCAAATTTCAGCTGTTCTTGGAAGCTCTTTGTCTAAATACAGCTTAAATTACAAAAAAGAAAGAAGTAATTCTGTCGCCCAAGCAGAAACTAAAACGGTACCTGTTGGACTGTTCTATGTAACTCATCCAGACCTTCAGCCCTCATCGGTGGTATGGTCTGTACACTCCCAGAATTGAATGAGCACTGAATATATACATACATACATATATACATACACACACACACACACACACACACACACACACACACACATACATACACACCTACATACAAATATATACACACACCGAACACAAAAATGTTGCTCATATGTGCAGGTGGATACTTTTGCTTTTAAGGAAACAAACTGTAGAACATGCCTTTTGTGTTAGCCTAGAATGAAAAGAATGAATAATAATCATATTCCAAAGTTTATTTCTTCTCTGGTGTGAGAATCCCCAGAAGACAAGGGAAGCTGCAAAAGAAATAGTTTTTCCCCTTAACTTGTTTCTGGTCATAGGCTAGGAAACAGCCCAGCAGAACTCCGTGCCACTAAGCAGGCTCACTCTAATCCAAACCTGAGAGCCAGGTTTCCCAAATTCAGCAAGTAAGGAGGAAATATTTTTAAATGCAGTGGATACTAGTCTTAGCAGCATCAGAAGCCCTAAAAGTCTTTCAAGCAGAGTTGAAGCTATAAGTAAATGAACACAGAAGCCACAGCTGGTTTGGTTTCTCTAGTGATCACTTTGAGGGAAAAATAGATGTCTCGATTTCTTGTTGCAGTCCTGGGAAATTTCTTGGTGTTTTTCTATAGAATATTTCTAACCACTACCTCCCCACGTTCTGTGCCCACACACATGCACACATGCATGCATGCACACACAGTTCCTTTCTAGCAGTTTCCTAAGAATACTTTGGTGGGAAGCTCATTTTTATTTTGAAGATAGCATTTTATGACCCAGTTCCTTCATGTGATAATGTTTCTATGCGAGTACTAGTTATGCGTGTATTTTGGAAGCACATCTTTAAGCCATAGCAGTCATTTGTTGACCTCACTTGCAAGTATAGCTTTAAAAGAGTATTATTTGCATTTTTAAATGATAATTAGGCAAAGTGAATGAGATGAAAGAATAATCTGCACTTCAGAGGTAGGTAACATCTTCAAAATGGTGTTGTGCTTTATATATAAGGCCGATCATTCATGAATATCAAAAGGTGCTTTGTTGACACTGAGTTAACCTTTTCTTTTCTTATAAGGAGGAGGAGTGTGTTTGGGTTTGTGTCCAAACCTTAGGGCAATTTCTGGCCTTGATTGATCTACTTCAGGTCTATAAAATGAAAGGATGGATGGTGATCTCTTATATCTTTCCTCCCTAAGTTTTCTTGGCTCCAAAGGAACAAATTAAATACCCTTGTTACCCAAATTCAATAGAGATGTGTTTTCCCTACTAAATTTGTGTATCATTCTACGGTAACACAAGTGTGTACCAGATCCTTAACTGGATTCCAGCATGAGAGTGTGTTGATTATTCTGTTTGGTGTCATCGATGATATTGATTAAACATCAGTGTGTTAAGCCTATGGTTTTATCCTAGAATTTTTTAAATATTCTAAGAAGAATATATTTCTAGCTGATGCATTTCTTAGACAGGATGAACAGTAAACCTGGGAACAGTATGGCTGCCTGTCTTTTTCGTACCTGTATTAATTGTCTGTGTGTGTATTTCAATCACTGTGGTAATTCTTACCTTAGATAATATTGCTTGTATGATTACTCACCATAAGTGCTTTTCTACCTATCCTGTTATCTGTGATGGCAGTGACTCTCCTTTTACTTTTGTAGAGGAGAGAGTAGAGATTTCATTCAGTTTAGTCTCTTCTGAAACAAGCAGCTGGTTGCCTCAGAAAAAGCAGATTTTAGTATCCTCCTATCCCACCTTTACCCACGCTGCTCCCCAGCCCCTTTTTAAATTCTCGAGATGTACAAATACCATTCTGTGTAGACTTGTCCCTCAGCTTTGGCCATGAGGGTTGGTCTTCTTTCAGAGTGCTGCACTGATGTCTAGCATTCTCAGAACACTTTATGCACATGTGAGTCTGATGCAGCCTCGATGCTCTTGACTGTCATCACTTCGCAGGAGCAGTTCATTGAAGCCCTCATTTATTAAAGTGTCATTGTGAGGAGTTAATAACTGCTCTAGAGCATCTGCATCATTCTCGTTAAGCCAGACTGTTGTACAAACTATAATGTTGTGGATTTGAGGCTGATCAGAGTCACAACTAAGACAGTCATTATATACTCAGGTCATGACATTTTCAAGGCATGATAGGTACAGCTGGTACGTCACTTCTTTCTACGACCCTCCAACATTTTCCCCATCTTAGGGAATCATAAATGTCCCAGAATTTCCTGATGGGTTTGCCATCTCCCTGTGAGTCTCCCAATTAAGCTGTGAAATTCCTATTATAGGAAGAACATATGAAAGCAGCCCCTGTGATCCATGGGCTGCATGTAGGGTGTTGTGCTGATCAGAGTAAGTGGGGGGGGGGGGGGAGGTGGCGTTAATAATTTGTTCACAATGCTGAGGACTTGGGCCTGAGGGAATGACCCAATTCATTTGACAAAGGGTAAGTTCTTTCTCAGAGCTTCTGACCTCTAAGTACCCTGAACATCCTCACATTAATTCATTAATCTCCAAAAATATTTTGAGAGAAGGTTACTCTGGGTTTGGATGTCATATCATAGGCTCTGGCTTTCTTCCCACCAAGGAAACAATACGAATATCCCTTTTAAACTTCCATGTTCCTCCTATGACCAGGAACAGTACAAGGATGTCCATTCTCAAAGCTTCTATTCAATGGTATATTGGAGATTCTAGACTGGGAAATTAGGTAAGAAAATGACACGAAAAGCATTCAGATAGAAACAAAAAAGGAAAGCTATCTGTATTCACAGATGACATGATCTTGTATATAGAAAACCCTAAGGAATACACACACTAATAGAATAAATACATAAATTCAACAAGGTTGCAGGATACAAGATCTACATAAAAAAATCACCTATATTTTCTATACACCACAGTGAACAATTTGAAAGTGAAATTAATAAAACAGTTCCATTTACAGTAGCATCAAAAAGAATAAAATTTTTAGGAATAAAAGTAGCCAAGGAAGGGTAAGATATATATACCAAGAACTATAAAACATTGCCATAAAAAACTAAAGAGGACCTAAATTAATGGGAATATACCCCATATTCTTGGATTGGAATATTGTTAAGATGGCTATAATTCCCAAATTAATCTACAGATTCAACGCAATCCCTATCAAAAGCCCAATGGCCTTTCTTGCAGAAATGGAAAAGCTGATCCTAAAATTCATATGCAATTTCAAGGGACCTTAAAAGGCCAAAACAATCTTGAAAAAGAACAAAGAGGATTCACAGTTCCCTATTCCAAAACTTACTCCAAAGTTACAGTAATCAAAACAGTGTTGTACTGGTGAAAGGTTAGTATATAAATCAGTAGAGTCCAGAAATAAACCCATACATCTGTGGTCAGCCAGTTTTCAACAAGGGTGCCAAGACATTCAGTGGGGAAAAGAATAGTCTTTTAACAAGTGGTGTATCCTTTTTCACATGCAAAAGGATGAACTTGGACTCCTACCTCATACCATATACAAAAATTAAAATGAATCCAAGACCTAAAGAGCTAAAAATATAAAACTCATGAAAAAAAAGATAAGAGTAAATTGTTGTGATCTTGGATTTTGCAATGGATTCTTAAATATGATATCAAAAGTACAAGCAACAAAAGAAAAAAATGGATAAATTGTACTTCATCAAAATTAAAATCTTTTGTGCATCAAAGGACACTTTAAGCAACTAAAAAGACAACCCACAAAATGGTACAGAGTATTTGCAAATCATATCTGATAAGGGTCTAGGGCCAAAAATATATTTTAAAAAGTCTTACACATCAACAACAACAAAAAAGCCCAATTCAAAAATGGACGAAGGACTTAGACTCCAAAGGATTTAGACATTATTTCCAAAGAAGGTATAATAATGGCCAATAAGCAGATGAAATGATGTTCATATCATTAGTCACCAGGAAAATGCAAATCAAAGCTGTAGTGAGATACCACTTTATAGTCACTAGGATGGCTATAATGATTTTTTTAATGATGGAAAATAAATGTTGATGAGGAAGTAGGGAAATTGGACCCTCATATATTACCGGTAAGAATGTAAAGTGGTACAGCTGCTACAGAAAGTTTGACAGTTCCTCAAAAGTTCTGTAAACATAGAATTACCATATTAACCAGCAATTCCACTCCTAGGCATATACCCAAAGAATCAACAACAAGTATTCAAACAAAAACCTATACACAGATTTTCACAGTAGCACTATTTACAGTCACCAAAAGGCGGAAACAACTCCAGTGTCCATCAGCTAATGAAAGGGTACACTGAATGTGGTCTGTCCACAGAATGGAATATTACTGGGTCATAGGAAGGAGTGAAGTATTACTACATGCTGCAACATGGCTGAACCTTGAAAATGTGGTAAGTGTAAGAAGCCAGATTAAAAACGCCATATATCACATGCCCCATATTCTGAAATGTCCAGAATAGGCAATATCCATAGAGATAGAAAGTAGATTAGGTTGCCTGATGGAGAGGGAATGGAGAAACTGCTGTTGCAATTTGAGATAATGAAAATATTCTCAAATTAAATAGTGCACAATTCTTTAAATATACTAAAAACTACTGAGTTGTACATTTTAAAGGGTGAATTTTATTATGTATAAATTGCACTTTAATAAAGCTCTTACAAACAAGGAAAAAGAACTGTTAAGATAATCTGGTGACATATCAACTCCAGTATAAAATGAAATTCATATTGTTTTCTTAATATCCACTAATTAATCAGTCTCCTTCTTTCCCTGTCGCAGTCTTCATCATTAAAAAGGTTAGGACCGTCTTTCTTCACGGATGAGGGATTAATTGTAAAGCAATCATAAAAAATATTCAAGTCTCTCCTTTAGGGCTTGAGGTTTGCAAAGACTTTCTCAATGATCTGCCTGGTTGTTCTGTCTCTCCTGAAATCCTGATGGCATGCAAAGAGTCAAAGCAGCTTCTTTAGCCATCAGAAGTTTGTTTTATGCTTGTCACTCCCTTTCTCCTTTACATGCTGCTGTCAAGGTCTTTTCCATAACATTTTTCATGGTAAGAAGTACTAGGCAGTTTTGTTTCTCCAGCCACAGTAACCAATTACTCTATCTTGTCATATTTCTCCCGGCCTTGATAACGTAGTTATACTCTGAGAAGTCACATTTGTCCGGCACTTATAAAAAGTATCTGCTTTTTCTCCAAACAGATTACACAATACTTGGCCATTTTAGCAGATAGCAGTGGTTCCTAATCTTTCTACCACCAGGGACCAGTGCTCATATGAGGCTCTAATGCCCAATGATCTGAGGTGGAGCTGAGGCAGTGATGCTAGTGCTGGGGAGTGGCTACAAATACAGATGAAACTTCGCTTGCTCACTTCTCACCTCCTGCTATGCAGCCGGTTCCTAACAGGCCGCAGACCAGTACTGGTCCACAGCTCAGAGGTTGGGGACCCCTGATGTACAGGACATACCACATATTCCTTTAGTTTTGTCCTGCTATATTTTTATGTCCCATTACTTTTCTATAAGCAGAATGCTCATGGCATGATCTGCTGTGCTTTTTTTTAAAGGCCATATCATAAAGGCTGTATTTTTGTCAACACAAACTGCTACCTGAACCAATGTAGAGCATGAAGAGGCCAGATAGCCTCTCATGGTATGTGAAGGATTTCTTTGTGCACATGGTGAAAGAGTAGAGACCCACTACCAGAAGTGAAAGGACCAGGCCTTGGGACTTTGAGGGCTCTTCAGATCCGTTCTTCTGCTAACTAACACCTTTTTGTCACTCGGCATTTCTGAGCTTTGCCAATAGTACCTCACAAATATGTCCTTGAGGTACTGAGGATTGTGACTGCCTTTTGAATTGTTAAAGAAAGCTTAAATTATATCCAGGCTTAGTGCTAAAAGTATCCCTTTGCATTCAAATTTTTTGAAAATTAGTAATTCCACTTGGGTGTGGAATAAGTTGTACTTTTTTATTAATCAGATTACTGGGATAACTAGATCTGAACATTACCCCATTTTACCAAACAAAACAGCTTTCTATGGAATTTTCTAGATAAAAGGTATCTTCTCTGAAAATAATAATGAAGTCATTAATTGCAAAGCATTTTAATTTTCTTAAACTAAAAAGTTAAAGTTCAGTGATTTTGCATACATAGATTTTATTTCTTCACAATTCTGTTTGGCCTGATGGAAGGTCTGAGAGACTTTAGGTGGAACAACCAGATCTGTTTGCTCCTGAGGAGCAGGCGCAAGTCCGCTAAGGAAAGGCAGGGAGACAGATGGCTGGCTATTGTGTTACAGCCATCATCTGCTGGGCCATGAGCAAATATTAAGTGTATAATATATATGTAATTGGTGTGAAAGTACAGTTGCAACATTTCTAATTCTGTTTGAAGGATGGCTACTTCTTGAACATTTGTATTTCATAGAATATTATATTGAAATGTTTTTTGTTTACAGGGTTAATCCATTTTAAACTGCTTTAAAGTGAACATTTTCCTTCATTTTTGACACCACTGTGCAATATTTTAAATTGAAATGGCCTGTAATGGCCCTTTTCTTTATTTTCCATAACAACATGAGCACTAAATTATAGCTGTGCAATTATGTAAACAATGGAAATGCTTCCAGAATGAATCCTTCCTTTTAAATTTTCATTTTGTGTAATTGTTGGAAGGTTTGGAGCCATAATAAACAAAATTATTTTACACATTTATCGTTCTAAAGGTCAATTATAAGAGAACTAAAGAAACAACACTATGCAAAATGAATAAACCAATTTCTGTTGCCATCACCATATGTTTTTCTTATCACTTATGGTTTTTCCAGTTACTGTGTACATAGCATTCAATTAAAGCGATTCATTTACCAGGCTGAATGTGGTTTGTGTTTATAGAACTGTGCTTTAGAGGAGAGGAAACAACATGCCTCTATTTGAATTACCTGATTTTTTGTAAGATCAGTGATAAGAGACAGATGTTCTCACCAGTTACTTTCTCATAAACCTGAATCTTTTGATAAGCTGCAAATTCACAATTATCATCTTACAATCTAGTTTTCACACTCAGTGGGTAGTAGTAGTGTATGCGTGGACTTTTAACCAAAAACAACAGAAAAATACTAGTTTTGTGGTCTGTTCACTATATTACAGTATTTTGAAAAATGAATTTTATTTCTTTTAAACAAAAGATTATGAAAGAGTTTTATCTGTTTCAAATTGTCAATTTTCAGGAATAAACCATTCCTGTTTTAGAGCCCATGTTTCACTGAGCTTATTATTTAGCTTATTGGTTTTAGTCTGTGTAGAGTGTGAAAAAGAAACTTAATTTTTGCTACCAGAGTTACTTGTTTGGGGTAAATTCTAACTCCTTAGAAGAATGGAAGTTAGAAAATCTAAAAAGATCATTTTTCTGTTTTTATTTCACTTACACACTATGGTTAATTGTTGTAATGCTTTGTTAAGGATGTTAATTGAAAGCATTACTTTCATTCTTTTTTAATTTCTGGGGTAATGTGATCTAAGAGACTTATTTGTGCCACCTTTGAAATATTTTTAAATGTTTTTTTCTTAATATTGGCAAAACAATAGTTCACTGAATCCTACAAAGCAAATTCTAGAAAGTAAAATCTTTCATAGTCCTCCCATTTTTGCAAAAAATTTTTTTACTTGTTACTATTTACTTCTTTTTCGTCCTTTTCAGTTTACAGAGGCACGAGTTTGCATCTGCTATTCCACTTAGAAACAGCTCTGTAAAGAGAAATCATCCCATTTTGTGCAAGAGAAATGTGAAACTCTAGGAATGACATGATCTTCCCATAATCACATACACTAGGCCTTGAACCTAGGCCTTGTGGTCCCAGTTCTAGAGGGGTATTTCCTACTGGTAGTCACAATGGAGGTAGCACTAAGTAGCATCAAATTGCACAGTGGGAATAATGTCCCCTTTCCAGTCCTTGTGACTCTTCCCAGTCAGGCCGACTGGAACCGGTACAGAACCTCTCTCACACCACCCTAGGATGCAAACCACCCTTTTTAACAGGAGAGCCTCCATCAGACAGTGACATTTAGCAAAAATTCTTGTTATGGTTGTCTTGGTTTACTGTTATTGTATTGATTTAAGGCTTATTTTCTATATATGACACAGGATACTAGTTTTCCAGAATAATCTCAAGTTCAAAAAAGTAAATCACTTTGAAAAATAAATAATGTTCACTTTAGATGTAGACATGACAAAAAGCATGAGGTTGTACATGAATGTTTGATGTTTGGGAAGTGCTGTCCTTTGCTATGTGTATGTAAAGCCTTGGAGACTGTGAAGAAAGTTTCAGAGTCTCAAGATTTTAATTTTTCCAAAGATTCTAGTTATGGCTGTGATCTTAATGTATCAAGGGGACGCTGAAAGAAAGGTTCTACTAGAAATGAATGTACATTTTGTCCCTCTATTGGGAATATGCAGCTGCTCTGTTTTGACTACCACACAGTTATTCCTAATTTTAAAATGTTATCACAAAGATATAATCTTTGGGTCATTCCATTTCAGTGTGGATAAGCAAAATAAGCAGGCATATGGCCGTAATTTGGCTTACTGACCATCTATTTCCCTCTTTAAGCCCCACCTTAATCCTACGCTAGTGCCATCTTTAACTGCACAGCAGCACAGGCCCCACTTTTCCTTGGGGCTCCATCTTACGTGGGTGGCAGGGTAGAGTAGGCTAGCCATCTGTTATTTTGCCCTCTCTTTCCAATCTTCTTGCCAATAGAAATAGGTTTCATTGAAGTGACTGGCCAAGATCCAGGGGTTGGGGAGCTGTGTAACTTAACCTCGACTACACAAAGTTTTGCTGTCTTTAGCATCAGTGGCAACTTAGTAATTTTTTGTGAATGCCCACTTTACAGATCACTGTCTTTATACATATGCATGATGAAGCAAAATGGATTTCATTTACACATTCTAACTTTAGCTTATTAAACGATTTAGTTCATAATTCCGATAAACTTATTTCAGAAAAACATTTTTTAATTAAAACTCTAAATTCCAGTTGTGAAAATGGCTTATTTGATTTAAGTATGTGCTAAAGATTTTTAAAGACTATGAGGTTCAAGTCTTAGTTCCTCATCTTACCAGATGGAATTAACATAAACAACAAAGTTAACATCATGGTTGTTTGCATTATTAATCTTCAAATGCATGGCATTCTGCTGCCTTGCTAGCTAGGTTTGCATGAGTCCTTTCATTGCAGCATATGTCAACAGAAATGTGCTTCCATCTGCTGCCGGATAGCTTGATGCCTGATATTCCGAGACAAGGCCCAGCACAATGCGTACCTCTGTGAGTAATTACAGGTGTGTGGTGAGGAGCCCAGGGCATTAATCAGAGGCTTAATTATAAAAAAGGTGGATCTTTTGTTCCACTTTTGGAGCATGAGTTTACCACACACTTTCTAAACTGCAGCATCCATCTGCTCAGCCCCTTAGAATGTTTACCTTGGCTGATATGGACCCTAAAGTGTATCAAAGGACGTGATTAAAGGAGGTTTAAACATTAACTTGTAAGAAGTTTGGTTCAGGTTTTTCTTTCCTTCCTTCCTTTTATCTGTCTATTTATCCATCTATATTTATTTTTGGTATAAGAAAAAGTCTGCTGAAATGCTAACACTTTAAATTAGTACTTGCTGAACTATTTATTGTATATAAGCTCTAATATGGTAAGCATTGAACAGTCACCTTTAAGGATATAAACAGCACAAATTGTAGAAACTGAATGATTCACTATGTAAGAAAAAATAAGGTTTTACTTAAAAAATGTTTTGTGAACACATAAAAATCCTCTTTTATGATAAGTTGTTAAATGAGGTTATTTTGAATACAAAGGACTTAACGTTAGAATTGAGCATGTAGCTACTACTTTGCTCTAATCAAATTAAAGTGGGATTACTTTGAAGGATTTTTGAAATAGCCACACTGAAGTCTTAGAAAAGAAACCAGATTGTTTCTGTATTTTGCTTCTTGTATTTTGAGACCAACTATAGGTTGTATAACTGTAAGTCACATAACTGTAGTACATCAGTATGTTTGATTAATGTACATGGCCTAGAACTGCATAAAAGAAGTTTTTGGTTTTCTTACCAATCCTCCTTATACACACACACACAGTACACAGATGGTTTCATAGATGTGGCCTGGCCATGGGTGACATAATTGCAGTCCAGTGGTGTAGTCTTGGTCTGATCTGCCACAGACTGGCATGGGTGACTGCCTCAGAAAAGAGCTGATGGGCAGGGGCCAGCCTGCTACCCACCAGAGAGAGGCTATTCCAGACACAGGAGCACCAGCTGTCTGGGCAATTGATGGTCTTCATACAGCACACTGCAAAAGATGACTGCTGCACTGTGCACCCGTACCTCACGATCATACTTACACTCAGAGCCACACTGACTACCTGACCTTAGAGTATGACTGATCACAACATTATCCTAGCACCCCATACATTCCCATTGTTTAACATACAGAATTACCCAGAGAGTGAAAATTTCCATCTCTTCACCTACTTTAAGATATTTTAATGTAACAGCATGATTAACTTTTGAAAATTGAAGAATATGGAAAGTGATGTTTGAAAGTTTTATTTGTGTATTTACCCTAATACTCTTCCTGTAGCTTTTCCAAGAAGCTCACCTTTAGGTGGAAGACAAAAAGAAGTGTCTGGTCCCAATGCCACAATTTAGATTTTGGACAAGTCATCTTATAGTTTAGTGTCTCCATTCTCTTACATATAAAATGGGTACAATAGCCTTTGAACTAACTCATCTCCCAGTAACCCTTTCACTGAGAGATTTCTGTGATCTATGTTATCTTAGGTTATATACAATGGCCATGTACAGACTGACCCCTTCAGAATTTTGTTCTTGAAGATTACAACTGTGTTTTCTTCCCTTTTAGGATATCTTAAACACCATTATAAGGCACTGTCCACCCCGCTTCTTCTCCCTGGGTTTGCCTGGCTTTTCAATGTTGGTGGGAGACTTTATCACGGCTGCTGCCAGGGTCCTCGGTACAGACATGCTGGCGGTGAGTATGACAATGCTCAGCATCTAAACTCCCAGGAGGCTTCACAATCGCTAACAAGGTTCAGATTTCTCCACTCTTAACAGGTGTTGACTCATTAGTGCAATGTGAAACTGGGCTCTCGGGTAGATGCCCTGGCAGCTGATGTGTGAAATTGTAGGATAAGATGACACACTAGTATTGGAAAGGCGTTTCATCAAAAGGCCAGAGTGTGAGAAATCATATCCTCACTAATATTTCAGAACATTTACACAGTCAGAAGCAGGACTTGTCTCTTAGAATCTTATTAGCCTTTTCTAGTAAATGATGGCACAGACATTGATGTCTGTAATAAAGAGAGAACTTTAAGTGTACATTACCAGTAAGGTTTTTTTTTCCATTATTGTCTTGGTTATTAGTAGTAGAAAATATTTTCTTAAAATGTTAGTACACTACATTTTTAACCAGAAAATTGATATTTTTTTCTTATTAATGTGCAGAATTCTCGTACTAAAAAAAAAAAAAAAAAAAAAGAAGCAGCAGCAGCAGCAAGTGGACCACATGGGCATTAAGGGCTACAAAAAGTATTTATTTATCTCCACATTTACCTTCACTATTAGGGCAATGTCTTAATGCCTTTTGAGAGAATACTCTTACACATTTAAATTTAAAGGGCTTCTCACATTTGTGCTCTCTATAACTGTTACTAGCTCAGACTCATTTTTTTCTTCTTCAAATGGTATAAATAAAATTAGCTTTACTGTTTGCCAGGGGCTTATATTGAAATGGGTAGGAGTATCTAGCTACCTAAATTTTGTTAGACACATTGTTACTATTTCACTCCACTGATTTCTTCTGTGCAGGGTAAATTCAAACTCCAACCCTGGGTTTTAAATTAAATTGCTTTTTAATACCTCGTATAGCTGGTATTTCATTCTGGTATTTTCATGCACTAACTTTTCCACTTAAGGATAAATTTACAAACAAAGGAAAGGGAAAAGAGCTAGGAGCAAAAGGGAAGGATGAGAGAAAAAAAAAGTAAGAAAAATGTTGGTCTGTCATTCAACTTTTTTTTTGTAAAAAACATGATGATTTTAAATACTTCATTAGACTTTAGGATAATCATCCTCAAAGAACCTTCAGATTTATCTTTAACCATTCAAATCAACATTGAAAAAACTTAACAGGATATAGGAAGGAAATCATACTTCTTTATTGAAATTTTTCTTACTTGCTGTGAGAATTTCCTCTACAAATGCTGGCACCCTTTCTGAAGTAATATCATGCATGGAGGTTATTCTCTGTGAAAACTTCTCTTTCAGCTAGACGAGCTGTTAAAGTACCCTTCCAAAATACTTTTTAAGAGAGAAAGAGAGAGAGAGAGTGAGGAAGGGAGAGGGGAGAACATGTAAGAGTTACATATAAGAGAATAGTAACTCTTTAAATTACTTTGAATTACTCTCTGTTTAAATGAGGTTTAAAATTGTAGGGAAACTGATGAGAGGTGTTTAGGTGGGGCACACCTGCTCAGTCAGAATTTTCAGTTAACATGGTTAATTAACAGGTTGGAAGTACCCCAGCTCTGTAAGACCTGCTCTGCCAAGGCAATGAGGGGAAGAGAAATGCATGCACAGGTCACCAGAAGATAGGTAGAAGCTTGTGTTTAGCAAACATTCATAATAGCCAAAAACTAGAACCAATCCAAATGTCCATCTGCAACAGAACAGATAAACTGTGGTGTGACAAAAGATAGAGTATTATAATTCGCTTCTCATCCTTGACCCTGGAAGTTATCTGTCCTTTGGCAATATTCTTAAACACTAGGGCCTCATTTGTCTGCGAGTAAATTGTGACTCACTATAGGCTTAGCGCTTAGGGAAAAAAAGTTATCTAGATTTACTACATTCTTTGAATAAAGCTGTGTAACAACTAACTATTTTATTTATGATTGAATGTTTTATATTTGGTTGTTATATAGTCTAGCATTCCCTCTGAAAGTCCACAGTGCAAGCCAGGCTTACACACTACACAATAGTTAAGGCTGCTCAGGGAAAAGAATCAACTCAATGAAGTCTAAACTAAGACTGTCTGGTGGAAAGAACAGCAGTTAATGACGGTTACAAATCTGTTTGAGAAACATTTACCATGGACCTACTATGTGCCAGGACCTGGTCTGGATGAGTATGATAGAATCCCTACCCTATGTACAGTAGTAGCATTTGTACATAAGTTTGTAGCAGCCACTGTAGAATCACATCTAGTTAATTCTGCTTGGTAGAAGGTAGAGGGGAAGACATACATTAGAAAAGTCTTCATGGAAGAAGTGATGCTAAAGCAGAGACCTGAAAGGTGATCAGTGTTCCTCCAGTAAATAAAGTTAGCAGCAGCCATCTTTTATCTTAAGGCAATTAATTGAGCATCACTGGGGTGGAGAAGTGATGAAAACTGTCTAACTGCTGCCTTCATGGGGGGGTAAAACATTAAATGAATATGCAATGCAGCAGGAAATAATGATGAAAAAAAAAAAAGCAGAGATGCTGGAGAACACAGAGGTGGAATGACACAATATCCTGAACTGCTTTAAAATATTGAAAGTGGAAACTTTTCAGTGAATTTTATATCTTGAAATGAAAAATGAAAAGGAGACAGATGAGGTAAGAGTGGTAAAATCTTGAATCTAGGTGTTGGGTATAGAGGTAAAACATTCTCTCTCCTTTTAGGTTTAAAGTTTTTCTTAACATAAAAATAAAGAAAAGTAAAGGCAGAAGATAAGACAGAATGATGGAGGCGGGGTAGTGTTATACAGAATTGCAGAACTTTGTGGTAGGTAAAGCTCGTCAGTGTGAAATGCCTTCTCGACCCCCAAGTGGAGATGTCAAACAAGCAATCACATTTACAAATCTGGACATCAGGAAGGAAGTCGGGCTAGAAAGATCTGTTGGGGAGTGAGCAACATGCTGAAGGCATTTAAATCCATGGGTCTGGATATCCTGTAGGTAGTGACCTAAGAAGAGGGCAAAGAACTGTACTGAGAATCCCAGAGTTTAAATCCTGAGGAAATAAGAAGCTCCAGCATGGAGACTGTCAGACCTTCTTGGGATCCAAAAAAGATATCCCAGAGGCCAAATTATTCCCAGGAGCAAGCGAGCAATCAACTCTTTCCAGTGCCACTGAGGGGTCAGGTGAGGTAAGGACTCAATGGTGACCATTGAGTTTTGCATGATGGAGATCATGTAACAGACTGTACACTCACTGACCAACTTCAGCAAATTTTAACATTTTGCTGTAGTAGTTTCAAATCTTTGTATTTATAAATGAAGCAAAACATTAAAGATAAATATCTCTATCCCTGATGCCATTGCCCCATTCAGAGCTGTCATACTCTTGCCACCACTATACTTCAGGGACTGTATGATACTTGCATCACATTCCTGCTGGGGTTAGGATGGCGTCACTCCTCAGGTGGAATGAGATGAGCACTGTGCCACGTGGCCTGTGGGGTCTCTTCCTAGATAGCTCTGATGCGTTCAGAGTTTTGTCCCACTGTAGGACCCCCTAGCCCTTGCATGCACACTTGCATATTCTCTGGGCTCTGTGCATGTGGGACCTTTTACAGTTCCGTGGGTTCCTTGAGTGCCTTTGCCTTTTCCATTTCCATTGCCTACAACATGCCTGTTGCCTCCTTTCCTCACTCTCTTGCTCTCCACCTGCCTGGCTGACTCATACCCCACTGTATGACTCTTAGCAGCAGTTTGTTTTAGTGCTTCCTTAACATCCTGAACAGAGCAAATATTGCCTCGTCTTGGTTCCCATAGAGTATCCCTCTCTGTGTTTTATATTGTCTTTTATTTACCTGTGTGCTAATGAGAACCATGCTAGGTAAAAAATGAATGTACTGGGCTCCCATGATATCTATAGAGTGTGGCTCTTGTAGCACCTGCTTCCCTGAATTGTATGTAAGTGTTATTTGCCTCTCATCTCCCACCCCACACACCACACTGACATCTGTGTGTGAGGGAAGCTCTCTTTCATTTCATACTCAGGTACTTAACAGTATAAGTCCAACATGGACCCTAGAGTTAGATGGCCTCAGTTCCAATCAGAGTCTGTCACTTGAAAAACTACTTAATTTCTCTAAGCCTCAATTTTCTCACCTATAAAATTGAAATGATAATAGTATCCACTTCATTGGGTTGTTGAGAACATTCTGTGAAGAAATGCTTGTACAGTACAGAGTGAGAATTCCATAAGTGTCAGCTGCCATTGTTATTAGATAATAGTGGATAGACAGAGGGGATGAACAGATGAGTGAGTAGATGGATAAAATACCTTAGTAATTCTGGTGCCTGCCCCCATTCTTGGCTAATCATATAACTGTTGACTAAGTTGAAGTCTAGTGAAATACCGCCTTTAATAGATAACCAAATTCCAATAATGACAAACAAATGATTTTGTATCTCACTAGGTGTCAGATACTACATGTTATTTTGTAAAGTAGTTCTTGGAAACAAGAAATTGGTAGAGGATGTCTTCGCTCTTTTTCTACTTTCTGATAGCTTCAACCCTTCTTTAGGAATATTCATTAACTATCTTCACAGCAAAACTGAGTTGATATCATTTGACCTGCTTTGTCAAGAACATTAAGATTAAAAAAAAGGCAAAACGGTCATGACCGAGTCAGTTGCTTTTCTGACTCTTAATGACTCTGCAGACCAATTTTTACAATGCTTGTTTATTATATCTAAGTGTAGTGATATTTTCCATTCCTTGGAAATTTCCTTTTTCATTTAGGCAAACCTCTCTTCCCTAAGTATTCACCTGGGGAAAAATAACCAGGCATAGTTTGATAGGCCTTATCTAGGATAAAATAATTATAAAGATTCTCTTTCAAAATTATTAAAAAGTAAAACATGTTGTCTCTTATCTAAAGCTTCTAACTTATGAAAAGAAAAATGTGTGTTTCACTTTTTTGTGTGCAGGCACCTCGTTCAGAAGCTCTCACCATTCTTGGTTCTCTTGTCTGCTTTCCAAATACCTACCGGGAAATCCCTTTGCTGCAGTCCATGCCGAAAGTTAGTGAAGTCATTACAGGAACTGAAGATGTCAAGGTACATAATGCATTTTATTGAATCTCAAGTTTAACAATTTATAATTCTAGCTATATGGTTATCTCTTTCATTATTATACTATAATCTAATCATCCCTCAAAGTTTTGCTGTATTGTTTAAATGTTTCAATAATCGTATTTTTAGAAGGCTGTTTTAGGGGGATTAAATGTATGAGATTCAGAGCATATTGCAGTAATAACTGTTAGGTTCCTCGTTTATCATGCCTATGAGTCATAATTATGTAATGAATCATCCTTTATAATAATTTTATCAGTTTAATTATGCTGCATTAGTGCATCAGATGAATTTATAAGACATAATGTAAATAAGCTTAAATATTCAGTCTCATTATTGGCCTGATTAAATGCTACTAATAATTTGAAATTCCTTGGAGAATAAGAGTAAGCATTTGTTCTCTCCTCAGCTGACTTTGGGGCAAACAAAAATACTTTTCAAATCCCAGAATCGATCAGTCTGTCTGTCTTTCTGTCTGACTGACTGTCTATGGTACATAATTATAATATAAAATTCAGTGTACAGTATATAATCCAATTAAAGTAAAAGAAAACTGAGATTTTTCTAGCTAGAAGTCTCACTTGCTTTCTAGGTTTTTATTGTATACCTGGAAATACTCTTCTCTAGGCTGGCTTAATTGCTCAGGGGACTCCCCACGAGCCCTGTGTTTCCTTCCCCAGGGGTATCCCTGATGGGAGCCCCTCCAGAGCTCCCTCATCCTTCAGTACCTCCTGGCTGCTTGGTACATGGTCAGAATATGTGAGAAACAAAATTTTTAATTTTATTTAACTTTGTGCTTTTAGCATTACCTCATAAATATTTTACTGAAGAATGCCACAGAGGAACCAAGTGAATGTGCAAGGTAAATGTTGAATAAAGGTAAACTATTTTACAATTTTAAGATACACATTTATGTGTAAACACTTATTGTTAATAAACACTTATTCTTTCACATTACTCTTACACTGAAAAGTGTAACAAGAATTAAGAAAATGCTTTACTAATTTTTTCATTACAGGTTTTTTTTTCCAATTTCCATTTCTATTCCTTCATTGAGTCATGATTTATTTAGAAACATATTTCTAAATTTCCAGGCATATTATTTCTATTTATCTTTTTGCTATTGATGTCTTAGTTAATTGCTTTGTGGATCAGAAATATTGTCTGCCTGATAATAATTGCCTTAGAAGTTGTTGAGATTTGCTTTATGTCCCCATATGTAGTTAGTTTTTGCAAATGTCTCATGTATGCTTGAAAAGAATTGTTTTTTAGTTGTTGGGTGTAGTGTTCTAGATGTATATATTTTCTTAATTCTTTAAATCATGTCCTTTATTCCATATCCTTTATATTTTTTTCATCATTTTAATTATTCACTGAAAAAAAACATGTTAAAATCACTCACTATTACGGTACATTTATCTATTTCTCCTTGTATATCTGTCCATTACCGTTTTATATGTTTTGAAGCTATCTTATTAGTTGTAGAGAAGTTGAGAATTATCATATCTCTATAGTGAATCAAATCTTTTATATTTATGTGATGTAGTGACCTTCTTTATCTGAAAGGGTGATTTTTTTTTATCTTAAAGACCATTTGTTTGATACTGATCCAGCTATTTTTAAATAATATTTTCTATCCTTTTAAATTTAATCTTTCTATATTCTTTTAAATGTCTTTACAAAAACTGTATATACTTGATTTTATATATTTATCCTGTTTGATCTTTATTTTTTAACTAAAGCTTTAGTTTATTTACATTTATTGCAATTACTGATATATTTGGATGTATTTCTTTCATCTTATTTTATACTTTGTTATTAATGTGTCTCAACAGTTCATTTTCTCTTCTTTTGCCTTCATTTTTTCCCCCTCTCCTTTTCTTGCTTCCTTTCTCCCTTCTGTGCTTCCTTCCTGACTTCCTTCCTTTCTTCCACTCTATTTCTCTTTCTCTCCTTTTTCTTTTTTTCAGATAATTATTTTTTCCATATTCCATCTATTACATCCATTTTTTTTAGAAGTCATAGATACTCTTTCAGTTCTTTTAGAAGTTACCTTAGAAATTGTAATATGCATACTTATCTTACTAATTCTGAAGTCAGTCTATCTTTACCCTCTTTCTGAATGATGCTAGTTCCTTAAAACATAATCTTCTGATTTTGCTTTTACATCAGCTGCTCCTTTCCTGTCTTCCTCCTCTACCTAATCTTTGAATGTTATTGGGACTCGAGGATTAGGTCTGGTCTTCTTTGCTCTCCATGACTTTCTAGGTGCTTTTATTCGTTCTAACCAGACTTTAAATATCACCTACCTGCTAATGATACTGAATTTACTTACATGGTCCCTTCTGTGAACCCCTTATAGATTCAGGCTTATATTTTAAACTGCTTACTTGATATCTCAACTTGGATGTCTTAATATATGCAAACTTAACACAACTGTAACTCAACCCTTGAGTCTGCTTACTGTCCCTCAGACTTCTCCTCAGTGAATGGCAGCGTCATCTACCGAGATTTTCAATCAAGAAGCTTGGGGAAAATCCTTGATTTCTCCTTTTCCCATACCCACCACATTCAGACTTTCAACAAGTATTGACAATACCTTTTTTTCAAACCTCTTTTCTTTAGTGTAGAAAGTCAAATTTCTGTGTACTTAAACATGGAATGGAAGTGTGTACAACATGGTCAGTCTAAGTTGTATAGAAAAGGAATTAGACAGTGAAATTAAGGGCATGTAAGTGTACATAAGCAAGCAGACTGAAATATGGTCAAGATCTGAACTAAATGGAGGAGAATTAAAAGGAAATATAATTGTGAGTGATAATAATTTAGAAAAAGTAAGAAAAAATAAGTTTTTCTTATATAAATTGGAGTGGTGCGAGGTTATTAAACAGTATCAAGAGAGTGTGTTGGAATACAGAATGAGAAGGAAGGTAGTATTGCCATTAGCTAAAAAAAAGAGTCTTGATAGATAAAAACTTATTTGGGATCACAAAGGACATACTTGGGATGCAGGGAACCTTAATTAACAAGAGCATTTAGGCATAAGGAATCATTAAGAATATTAGAATTGGACGATGCTAAATGGGAGAGAAAATAGCATGGAAAGCTATTATAAGCTAGTGTGGCTTAAAACTCAAAGCAGGTGAGAGTAGTTTAGATTATAAAACCATTTTACGGGTCACAAATGTTCTCCATAGTGCAAAGCTAATAGTTACAGAGTAATGCAGGTGTTGCTAGAAATGAGAGCTCTTTGCTCTTAACAAATTACATTTAACAGATAGGTTAATGGGCTGTAAAAAAAAATGTGTGTGTATTCATACACACACAGATGTACGCAAAGGAAGACAGGCTCTTAAATGGTAAAAATAGAATTTTCAATATAATTTCCAGTTGTGTAGATTTTAATGAGTTGAACAGAATCTGGGTGAAGCTGGGGGAAAATAAAGAGGCTTTTTGAAAGAATGTAGAGTACATGCAAACTAAGAGTGAAAAGTATGTTTTCTAGATTGAGAATAAGCATAGGAATTAGGCAAGAGAAGAGATAGATTTAGACAATTCTACACAGTAAGAAATGTCGAGGGTTAGAATCCTGTGGAACTTCTGTATAAGGCTGGTGTTGGAGAAACAAAAACGGCCTGGCATACCTTGTAAACTGAGTTGAACTGCTTTCACTGAGTGAATTTTGGTAGAAGGTGACACAGTCTCCAAAAGGTTTTTAATGTGCTTGTTCTGACGCACTTAATCTATCCTGATTTAAAGAGGAGAGAATCAAGTGAAACTTGGTGGTTTTAAAACCTCAAAATATATTGATTTTAATTGTCGAATTATATCGGATATAAAGGAACTTTCAGTATGGAGAGCTGAGCAGTATTGTCCAGTTTGACTGGCACTGGATGTGACCTCTTCTACAAAGAACAACATAGACATATTGCAACTAACGTCTGGCTCCAGGTAGTGGTTTGAATCCCCTTTTTGTTCTGAGAGTGAGCAGATTTGGGAGCAAGTATTTTAATTTTACATATAGGCATTCAGAAAAAAAATTAACAAGAATTTTTAATTATTGCAAAAGATAGTGGAGTATATCAGTTCCAAAGAGAATTACCATTTAAAATTGATTTATAATTGAAAAAGGTAATTTTTAAAGGACTGTGCAACTCAAAGACTATTTTATCTTAACGCATTGTTTCAAAGAAATAACAGTGAAACTTATTTTGAAAGTTGTATTCAGATATTCCTTAAAATACAGCATTTGTTTTCTGTTTGTGGTAGATGTTGTGTGTTTTATTATAAGGAAAACAGTTATAAACTCAATTTCCAACAATTTTCTAAGAGTCATGTTTTTGATTATTCCTCAAAAATATCTTAAAGCAATAAAATTTAATAAACAATTAGTTTCAGCAAAAGTAAGTGATCTGTGATATGTGATCTGTAAGTGATATGTGATCTTTGCCACTAACAGATAATATAAATTTATTTCATTAAATATTTAATTACTAACCATTATCAATATTTCTGTTTTTCCTGAAAACTGGCCTATTGAGGGTACCTTATTCTTTTTCTTAAGAAGGTATTCTGTTAATCTGTCTATAAGTTTTAATACTTTGTAAAAAAGATTTCAAATATTTTGTCATTTGAAGATACCAAGAAGATTTGGTCCAGGAATTAAATTTAAAACGTTAAATTTCATGAAAGTTTTCCTCCTTTTCCTTTTTTTTCCAAAGATGCATTGCTGTTTGCTCCCTCGGGGTCTGGATATGTGAAGAGCTCGCACAGTGTACAAGCCATCCTCAACTGAAAGAGGCCATTAATGTGATAGGTGTCACTTTGAAGGTATTGCCAGTTCATGACGTACATTCAACATTAAGCTATATTTTAGGTTTCAACCAGTTTTTGTTTGAATCAGCCCCATCTTTATTTCCCCCTACGTTACTGAGAGGTTTTGGTTCAAAAAAATTTTTTGAGAGCCATGTTGAATGTTCTGTGAGGTTCCCAAGAGAGGCCACCAATATCTGCTTCCTGACTGGCAGCTGCAACCCAGCCGTCCATAGCCTGAGTGTCCCTGGACCAAGCCCAGTGGCCAAATCGGGTTCCTCTTTGGTTAGGCAGCTCCTGTGGTAAACAGGACACCTGTCACCTGCTGGTGGGTGTGACAAGAAAGTGGGATTTCATGCCCTGGTCTCTTCAGCAGGACTAGACAAGGAGACCTGACAGCCCTGGTTAGTGGCCCTGAGTGCTCACTGTTCAGCTGGGCCTTGAGCACATATAGGGTGTCTTTCTTCCTTTGCTTTGTTAATGAGAAGAGCTGACATTTACTGGGCATTCACGCTGGGTCAGATTCATGGTAAAGTCTCTAAATACTTTTGTTAAGCTTCACAACAGCTCTGCAAGGTAAATGTTACAATACCTTTGTCACAGCAGAGGACAGAAAGGTCCAGAGAAATCAGGTCAGGAGCCTACTGCCATGCAGACATACGTGATGCAATCAGCGCTGAGAGCAGATCTGTGTGACATAAAAGGCAAAACTCAACTTTTATATGTGCTCTTATGCCACTTCCTAAACCAGAGCTCAAATCCAGCTGAGTTCTTTCCTGGCTCCTGCTTAGAAATGGTGATAATAATTAGCATTGCTATTAGTTCCCCTCCAGAACCAGTGAGTGCCTAGCCCCTGCCAGGCACTGTTCTGAGGGTTTGTGGAAGTTTTTAGTTACTAGGTGATTGTCTCATTTTATAGTGGAGGAATAAGGTGCAGGAGAGTTAAGGAACTTGTTCTGGGCTCTAGAGCAACAACCTGGCCAAGCCAAAGTCCAAATCTTGAACTATCCATCTGACACCAGTGTCCAGGCTCTTGCTTGCCCTTCTCTGCTGCCTGCCACAGGGGCTATAATTGTAACAGCCATTGCAGCTGACACTTGAAATAGTCAACGTGCAGCCATCGAACAGCCCCTGTGCAACCCTTCGTGTGTGAACCCACAGGATAATTAACTAGGGGTGTGCCCTGCCTGTGGGTGAACATCCAGTCTTCCTTTGCAGCCTGCCTTCCTTTGCAGGCTGATTTCATGGCAGCTCTCCTCACTCATCCCTCTTCCTGACCAAACTCAAAGCCTTCTGTGCCCTCTGGCCCCCTTCTCTCCTTCACATTTGGGGTTGCCAGTTGTATCATGAGAGCTGGGAAAATGCTTGCTGAGGATCCCTGTGGAGAGGAATGGGAAATTGATCAAACCAAGATATCACTTAGGAGTGCTCCCTCTGGCCTGAGCAGGGTGCTGACCCCTGACCTTCGTCATTATATTTAATCCTTAGAACTACCATATGAGATGAAGGGTTATTGCTACCTCTGTTTCACAGATGAGGAAAATGAGTTTATTGGGAATGAAGGAGCTTGCCAGGGTCAAACACAGGACATTCTCTGGTCCCATGTCTGGGATTTTGCACAATCGTGGTGTGCAAGACAGTCCCCCTGACTCCCAAGTGAAAAAAGCTGGATATCAGTTGTAAATCTGTGTAGATTCCAGTTCATTTTTAATCTTATTTTTTTTATTTTAAGATGTTTTTCAAATTTTAATTTTTCTTAAATGTAGAAATGTAATATGGTTCCCCCACCCCATCCCTTTCCTAGAAAAGCTGTAAATAATTTGATGGTATCTTGGAATGAAAGAGATGTACATATATATCTACATCTATATATCTAGCCTTCTACCATGTATGGTTCTATGTAATACAGAAGAAAGATGGAAATCGATAATGAGAAGGATACGAGGGCTTATATTTTTTTCTTAGTATTTCTACAAAGTTTCAAAAATATCTGTAATTTTTCTCTACTTGTGAGGAAAAACTTAAGTCACCAGAAAAAAAATGTATCTGCCATGTATTGAGTTCTTACTCTGTCAGGGTGTCCCAGCAGAGCATGGACTGTCCTGTTGCATTCCTTCAGCTCTACGTGTGCTGCTGCTCCTTCTATTTTAGAAATGAAAGGGTGATTAAGGAAACAAAGGAACTTGCTCCAGCTTGAATTGCTAAGAAATTGGAGGGCTAGGATCAGCCAAAGCAGTCTCCCTTTAACTATTTTGAATAACAGAGGAAAACTCATGGACAGAAGTCCTAGTTCCAGGGACAACAGATCTGCCCTCCATGCTGCTGCCGGAGAGATCAGTCTATACACAGGCCTGACCACATGACCACAGACTAGCATATCGGGCATGGTCTTTGGAGATATACAGAAGTGGATCCCTGCCTGCTCCATGAGGCTGTCAGTTTCTTCAGAGTACAAACTGTATCTACCCTGTTTATCTTGTACCTTATGCTTTTAATTCAGGGCTGGCACACTGTCAGTACTCAATGAATACGTACTGGGTGAGTGGGTGAGTGAGTGAGTGAGTGAGTTGAGTGAGTGAGTGAGTGAGTTGAGTGAGTGTTTTATTTCATCCCCACCATTCTCCACAGCACTCTGTGTGTCAGTAATACTACTGCACTTGCAGCCCTCAGTGCCTATGCCCTGCTGTCCACTGCCTCAAAGGAAACACGCTCCCTCTGCATTTTTCCAGGCTCAGCTCACCTTTCCCCTCCCTCCACAATGCCTTCTCTGTCCCCCTCTACCTCAGGCCTCGTCCCTCTCTACCCCTAGCGCTTTTTTCTTGTCTGCCATAGCTCTCATTTTTTCATTGCCCTCTTGTCTGTTTTCAGTTTCTAGATGTAAGAGCCATGCCATCTTTGTTTCTACCCTGTGACTTGACCACCATGATGCAGCAAAAACACACCCAGTGCCCACTCATCTTCTTCCACTCCCTCCATGTTCCATCGTTACCTCAAACACACCATGCATTTCTCCTCAGGGAGCTGTGCTAGGCATTAGGAATATAATGATGAACAAAATGCAAGAAAATAAACACAAAATAGCAAGCAGACAAACACAAAAGATCATCTCTAACAGCCCTTAACACCACAAAGGAACTGTAACAGGAACAGGATGAAACTGAAGAGCTGGAGGGGTGAGTCGACCCTTCTTTGGGTGGATATGGAGGCCTTGAGGAGGCAATGACATTTAGTGCCATGATCTAAAAGATGTGGCTGCATCAGCCACATAGAAATCTGGAGAATGAGTGCCCCAGGCAAACAAGGAGCAGATATAAATTCCCTAAGGCAGAAACAAGCCAGAGTGTTAGACGGATGAAGGTCATCTGAGGCCTGGATGGCCGGAGGAGGCTGTGAAGAGCCCTCTGGGTGCAGATGCTATATCTCTGGGTTTGCATCTGTCAGGAAGGGGTAGTCAGTAACTATTCTGTAGAATTAAATTTAGTCACTTTTCCCTCACCTTCTTCCTTATCTTCTGCATTAGTCACTGAGATGCTAAATGTTAGCTTTTCTGTGTTGTGTGGTACCCAAGTCAACTGGTGTCTGCTTCATGTGACTTGGAGCTCCTGGTGTGGAAATAACTAAGATACATAACTAGAAGTTTCCCTAGACAGGGACACAGAATCAGTTACAAACTTTTCTGCCCCAAATAATAAGATATGGATAGCAGTGTAGCCCCAGGTTCTGGCCAGGGAGAGAAGCACAAGATACCCTCCCTCCTCTTTTTCATACATGCTCAACAGTCAGTCCTTGCAGGTGCTGCCCCTTTGACATGCCATCTCACAAGAAATGAAAGCAACCGGAGGACCTTGGACACACACAGGCTCAGAAAACATACGCAAAGTAATTGAACATACCATAATTTGTGAATTGTGGTCTCATAGTCCCAAGTTTTTCACACACTTATGTTACACATGTTGCTTAAGTTTAATTTCCTAAGATAAAAAGTCATTTGATCAATCCCTGTGTCTCTATGTGTGAAATGAAGATAGCATCTGACTTAGAGAGCTGTTAATGAGGATTTTTCAGTACTAAAATGAGTAAAAGTCTTGTAAAAGGTTCAGCACACAGGGGACAGTCAATAATGCACTGCATTTTAATTTTCTCTAATAGTCAAAACATGATTTATGTTATCTTAATAAGACATTTGAAATTATGGTTTTAATTTCCAAATGATTAAATGATAGCTGCTTGTCTCTATAGAATGTTATATAAATTAATACAGCTGGTCTAGACAAGAGGCATTTATAGAATGATGATCTGATAATAGGACACATTTTTCACAAATTTAATGCGAAACAAGGAATGGTATCTCTAAATGGAGCTGGAAAGAAATAATTGTTTTGTTCTTCTTTAGGAATAATGTACATGTTAAGTTAGGTTATTTAGTTTGGGGTTTTGTTTCTTTTCATAGTTTCCTAACAAAATCGTGGCTCAGGCAGCTTGTGATGTTCTTCAGTTGCTGGTTTCCTACTGGGAAAAGCTTCAGATGTTTGAAACCTCTCTGCCTCTGAAAATTGCAGAAGTAAGTCTCTTTCCTGTTATGCTAAACTATTAGCATTTCCTTTTTATTATATTTGATATTTAATTAATTATAGATACTCAAATAATTATTGGAGAACCAACTATTAAATTGCCATATGAGTCATTCATTTTAAGATTGAATTGCACTGATTCTTCTTAGCTGTTATTTCAGGCACTGTGTAAAGAAACCACCAGTGTTCTAGGGCAGAGTCTTACACTTGGGGAGTTTGAAAGGCACGACCGCAACAAAGAGACCTTTTGTAGATTGGGCTTCATTCATCCAGAGTAATTTGGATGGTGCCAACAAGGAGTAGGCAGCTGGTTATGATGCCCTCTGTGTGTGTGTGGGGAGGGGTCTGTTGTGTAAAACAGGAGTCTCTCCCAGGCTGAAGCCCACGCTTTCTGCCATAGCATGATTACCCAGCCGTAATGAGATTACTGCTATAATACCCTCTGTGAAGGTAATTGGTAGAGGAGAGGGACAGAAGGAACAGGAAGAATCATCTCAGTGATAATATCCTGGAGGTTGGTTACATTTGGGGATGTTTGCTTGTACAGGAGCAGGTATCCTCACCCCTCTAGGTGCCTCGTGGTAAAGCACATCTATTCCTGCCAGTTTTTATAGCTGTACTTTTTAAAATGTACCCTGCTTTTTACATAGCCAGTGCTAACTCTTCAAGGAAATTTGGTTTGTCTCCATGTGCTATTACAGGGAAAGAGAGTGATATTGATTTATTATCTGTCAGCCCTAGACAGATTTCACCAGTGAGATCACTTCATTCTCTCATATATATCAAAAATCACTTGTGATTTTTGACCAAAAGTGAAATAGAGCCTTGGACATAGGAATATAAGATGCTGTAAAATGTAAAGTTGGGTTTTAGGGCAATCATGTAATTTATCATCTAAACAAGAATACCTTTAAGAATGAAAGGGGTGCTGTTACACCAGGACAACAGGTCTAGATCTGTGGTAATTTGCTCATGAAAAGCATAGAGACTGAA
The DNA here is from genome assembly GCF_000151845.1 of Pteropus vampyrus. Taxonomy (NCBI): domain Eukaryota; kingdom Metazoa; phylum Chordata; class Mammalia; order Chiroptera; family Pteropodidae; genus Pteropus; species Pteropus vampyrus. Next base: position 15,704,457 of record NW_011888788.1, on the reverse strand, counting down.
GATGGAAATTATATGATTACAGAGAGAAATATTCCTTTCTCTGGGGCTCCCAACTTCACCACCAGTAGAGTGGAAACCAGGCATGGCCCCAATTGCATTCCCCTGATTTTCAAAATGGCACATGTCTGTAAACGGGCTCTTTGCTTTTTTATTACCTTCCTCTAGTGAGTTGGCAGCAGGCTGGGTTTAGTTGAAGGGCCATCTTGGGATTCTTATCATATGGCTTCCAAAACTATTATTTTGGTCTATTTGATTGGGGATTTGTCTTTTATGCAGATACTTGTGGCCACAATTGCTTTTCTTTTACCAAGTGCAGAGTACTCCTCAGTGGAAACAGATAAGAAGGTAGGTAGCACATTGGCTGTTTTCCCTCGAGTTTGTGTTTTTAAAATGTAAGACAGAATGAAAAAGAATATTATGTATAAGGATATTTTTTATGACATCTTTCTCTATTGGCCCTCCTGTGAAACCCTTATTCATTCCTTCATTTATTCATTTCTTTTGCACTTGTATGTTCATTAAATAATTACTATTCTACAGGGACAATTCTGTTTATTATTACCTGTAGTGAAGTTTAAAAGACTGCAGTATAAGGTACTGAGCCTGTTTCCTCTTCCAGTTTATTGTGTCCTTGCTACTCTGCCTCTTGGACTGGTGCATGGCATTGCCAGTGAGCACCCTTCTCCACCCAGTGTCCACGGCAGCCCTGGAGGAGCAGCACCTATCCAGAGCCCCCTTGCTGGATTATATCTACAGGGTGAGTCTCCACCTGGGCCTCAGGGGTGTAGAGTGTGGATTTAAGCATCAGACAATTACCAAAATATGTTTATGCATTAATTATTTATCTATGTTCTTTTGAAAAGGATTTATTGGGGGGTAGGGAAAACAAATAACTTAAGAAGTGAAAACAGAACAGATATAATTGTAGAGAATTGTAGATTACCAAGTGAAAGATGCACATATTTTTACATGACTGCCATCTTTAAACACCTGCAGTTTGATCAGAATCCCCTAGTTTTCATGGAACATGGTTTATATCTACTTAATTTAAAAAAGAACTGTTTATATTGTAGGAATATCCTTAGCCTTAGTTTGACAAAATCTGTTTTTTAAAGGAAAAAAAAAGTATAATGGTCCTAGTAATCTCTTTGCTTTAAAAGATCTTAAGAAATAAATTAATGAAATGTATCACATCAAAATAATTAGCCTCATAATTTTTATAGTACTTAAACTATTTGAATTTCACCCCCTACTGATGACTAAGTGTGGTGTTTGCTCTGGACCCTTCATATGATCTTTCTGTCTAGGACTTAGAGTCCATCCTGTGAGGGCCTTATTTATTTATTGGTTTGTTTGTTTAGCATTTATGTGTCCATTGAATAATTGCTATTATGTAGGGACAATTCTGTTGTTTATTTTTTTAGTAACAAACATTTAATTAATAATAGTTAAAAAAAGGTTATAAGTCATTAACTAATTTCTTTGTTGTATTATTTTTAAATGTATGAAATTTTTAAAAAAGATACTTAATCATGGTTGAAATTCTATTACAAAGTATTGTGTATTTTTAAAGGGTTTTTTCAATGGTCAGAGATTTTAACAACTTTGTTAGGATTAATTAGATACTTCTGTCATCCTTGTGGTTTATAAACCTATATGAGTCTTGCCTTGACCAACCTTACAGGTAGCCACAGTCATTTAAAGTCATCTCTTTTCTAACATTTTTCTTAAGAGATTTCTCTTAAAATTGCTTTACCAATGTAAAAGTCACCTTATAGTTAACATGATTCACAAATGTGTTGAATAACTTTTTTTGTATTTTAGTCTAAAGGAAACTTTCTATTGAAATATAAATGCATCCAGAAAATTGCATTTACCATAAGTGAGAGCTTGATGAATTTTCACAAAACAAGCACACCTGTGACCCAGATCTCAGCTCTAGAAACAGAATATTTCTAGCATCCCAGAAGCCCCCACTGTGCATCCTCCTAGTCCCTACCCCCATACACATACAAGGATAACCACTGTCCTGTCATAGCTTAGATTAGTTTCACCTATTTTTGAACTTTATGTAGATGGAAGCATACAGTATTGTGTCTGACATCTTTCACTCAGCATTATTTTTGAGGGATTCATTATACTGTTGTGAATAATTGTAGATTTTTTACTCTTACTGCTGTTTCATATTACACAGTGAGAATAAACTATAATTTTTTTTATCTATTCTACTGTTGATAGAAATTTGGGTAGTTTTAGAGTTTGGGACCATAAAAAAAAAAAAAAGCTCTGTGAACATTCTATTCTAGTATGTTTTTTGGTGCACGTATGTACGCATTTCTGCGGTGTATATCCTTAGGAGTGGAGTTGCTAGAATACATATGTTCTGCTTTAGTAGTGAACACACTAAATCATTTTCCAGAATGGTTGTACTAATTTACGCTGTCACCAACAGTGTCAGAGAGTTGCAGCTGCTCCACATTTTTACTAACACTTTGCTGTCTGGTAGGTATGTATTTGCTGTCTGGTAGTGGTATTGCATTATGGTTTTAATTTGCATTTGTGATTTTTATTACATTTGACTAATAGAACTTAATTCTCTCAATGACAGAAGCTCAACTTTTATATTAATAAGAAAGCTACCATAATTTTTGTATACTGCTTTTGCTAGGAAGAGGACATATTCAGGTGGCTATCCTCTGTTGACTACAGTTCTTGGTACTTTTTACTCATAAACAAAGGTTATATACCCCTAAATCCTCCTCCAGTTCCCAAGAGGTAACACAAATAAAAGGAACTAAACAGAGAGACATCAAGCCTGACCAGAAGGCCTTCTGCCATGTGGACAAATCCAAACTAGTCATGTAAAAATGAATTTAGCCCAAAGAAGTCTCCTTAGTTTCTAAAGTATTACTTTGATTTTCATAAAAATCAGTTTTTTAAATTTATTATCTTGAATTTATGATCAGAAAGGAAAATTTAGTACAATTATTAGCTCATGTGTACATTTTGGCATATGCAAGATGATTTGTATTTGTATGGCTTATAGAGCATCAATCAATAGCAATTGGTAAACAACCAGTAAGCTTTTAGGAAACCGATCTTGTGAAAATAGTGATACTTTAAAAATTTGTATTAAATTTACTTCATTAATCATACTTTTAAAAATTGTGTTAAATTAGCTCTTCCAATTCTTGGGGTCATGAGTTGTACTGATTCAGGTTCATGAACATTTATGAAGTATGCTGATAGTCAGTCTCTGCTGTTGCTTTCATTCTGCCCTCCACCATAGGTGGTGGTTGTTTACTTTGTGGTTTATCTCACAGCTAATCTTTACCTCCCGACTTAGTTTTTTCTACTTGTGTTGGCGTGTGGTGGACTGGAGCAGGACTTAGGTGTGTGCAACCACACAGAATGGCCAAATATAGACACTTTTGCTTTCTTTTTGCCTTGAGAATATATTTATTGTCATTGATGTGATAGAGGTAAAGTAAACTTGCTAATAGCAAGAATATGTTTTAGAATGGAAGGATTTAATGTTTTCAAGTATTACTACGCAGGAGTTCTACTTCCTAAGTGCTGTTGTAGTTTGACAAATTGTCGGGGGATTGGAAGTTAGTGACGTCCGTGGTACACATTCCTTTCTGTTTTTCACAGGTTCTACACTGCTGTGTTTGTGGCTCAAGCACATATACCCAACAGAGTAACTACACACTGACCCTGGCTGACCTGTCATCCTCAGATTATGACCCCTTCCTGCCACTGGCAAATGTGAAGAATTCTGAGCCAGTCCAGTATCATTCATCAGCAGAACTGGGCAACCTGCTTACTGTTGAAGAGGGTGAGATTCTTCAGAATATTAATTCTTAAGGGCAGGAAAAGGAAAGATTATAGCCTTTTACCCATGCTTGCTGTCTCATTATTAATTTTTAATCTAGCTGTTGAAATCCTGGTTTCCAGAGTCCTCTATGTCTCAGACTCCTGGGACTCACAAAAACAGTTCATTTTCTATCCCCAAGGAGCTCTACATCTAATGAGAGAGACAGAATTAATGCAGAAGGACTCATTTGTAGACCAGTAGCACCATAGAAGCTTCCCATGGAAAAGAGCTTAAGCCAGACTTAGAAGGATGGACAAACTTTGAAAGGAGCCAGTAGAGTGTTCTAGACTAAGAGCATCATGAAGAATGAGATGGGAATTTACATGTCACAGTTTGAGGATTGCTCTGCTCATAGCAGAGGGGCCATTTTAATGAGTGTGTGCGTATCCTCAGGACTTAGGAACTGCTGCCTGTCCTCCTCAACCATCCTTCTCCCCAAAATGATAAGAGTTTATTTCTGGAATGTGAGTCTAAATGTGGGTGTATTATCTATACATTCATCTGATAGAATTGCATAGAACCACCCACACACACAAATGAGTGCATGTAAAACTCATAAACTCTAAATATTGATGAATTACTTCAGTGTCACTTTCCTGATTCTGATATGGTACTATAACTATGTAAGATGTTAACCATTAGGGTGAAGGATATTTGGAATCTCTCTATATTATTACAAGTGCATGTGAATCTTCAGTTGTCTCAAAAGTAAAAGTTAAAAAAAAAAAAAAAAAGTGGGTGTGGAGGCCCAAGAATGGAACCCTAGGGGTAAAAACATCCTTAAAGAAAAAGAAACAAGAGAATGTCACCAGGAAAGCAGATGGGGAAAGAACCAAGAAAGAGTCATTTCTAGGAAATCAAAGGAAGAGGGCAGATAAGGAGCCAAGGAAGATCAGCAGCGATAGGTGTTTCAGAAAGATCAGGGAGGGTAAGAGCAGAATAGGAGTCATTTTATTTCCCAACTAAATGTTTGGTGGTAAGTTTTGCTGAGTACTTTGGGCAGAGTGCTTTGTCTGTACCAGAGAGCATAAGCAGATGACCTGGGGGATGACCATTCAGAACTCTAAGACTAACCCTTTTCATGGAGCTTTTGGTGGAGAGAAGGATACAGCAGGCATTAGCTAGGTGAGGGCATGGGGTCCATGCGAGATTACAGAGTCTGGAGTGTGGTTCAGGCTGAGAGGAAGGGGCCCAGTGAGGTGAGGATGAAGAGGACAGGAGTCAGTGTACCAGTCAGGAATAAGGGCTCTGGAATCAGCCAGTCCTTATTCTAGCTGCATTTTGTAGATGAGCAAACTTCAGTGAAGGGAGTTTCCTCAAGGGTGTATAAGCCGGAAGTAATGGAGGTAGAATTTGAATTTGATATTTAGTGACTAAGTTCCTGAAACCTCATGTTATTTACTCTGATATTTTGTAAGAGTACACTAAAAGTTCATTTTGACTTGTGTTGCTGATGGACGGTATGTGGCACATTTTCATATTGTCTTCGTTTTGCCCTCCATTTGCTTAACCATTGAGTTGTCTTTTTCTGGAGTTCACTGTTTTTTTTAAACTGCAATATTTTCTTGACTCTTTTCCCACAATTGTAAATTCAAACCATTATTTTTTTAAAATAAAATGACCCTTTGTTTCCTTTTTCGTTTTCTACCTTGTAGTCCATGTCTCATAAGAAAATTAACTTACTTTTTCCTAAAGTCATTAATTTACATTCATCCCACAGGGCTATCCCCAGAATAGGTTCACCACTTACTATGATTCATCCCTTAAAAATAGCAGAAGATTAATAGGTTAGTGAAAAAGGAGAAACCTAAAAATGCACGTTTAAATTTTTGTACTATTTTTCTTTCAGTGTACAATGCTCTTTGACTTGAATATTCATTCTCCAGATAACTTCAGGACCTTATGCAAACCCATCCTAACATAGTTCTGTGGTACTAAAAATAATTGTTTAAACTTCTGCGACACAGAGCTTTTATTATTCACTAACATTTTAACTAAATAGAACTGCAAAGAAACTTAGAAGCATATTGAGACATACAGACACTCTTGCTGAGTGACCACATCCTGATCAGAGTAAAGAGAAAAGATACAGATGATAACTTAGGTATTTTAGGTTAAACGAAATGTGCTCATATTTGAAGGTTTTTTGTTTTCATTTATGTCATTATTTATCATTCATAACAAAACTATCTCTACTCAGATAATGTTTCCGATAAGCAGTATTGTATTTTATCTATTTTTTAAGTGATTCTTTATAAATCATTACCTAATTTTTGATATAATTACTACTTTCAGATAGAGTTACAAAAAAGAAACACATTTAACTACCTGCTGCTGAGGTAGCTACAGGCCTAGCTCAAGGAAAAGCCATTAAAGGCCACACGTATGCTCAGATTTCTTATTATTAATACCTAAATGCTTAAAAAGAAGGGAGGGCAGGAGCTTTAAAAAATAACAATTAAAGGACAACCTAATATTACTGCTTTTATATTTCATCTCTAAATTTAGAAAAATAAATATTTGGAATATATTTTTTCATAGTTTGTGGAAATCATGAGGGTTTTTTTTTTCATTAATGGAGTCTAGATTTTCTTCTTATTTTTCAGGGCACCCTCTGCCGCCCTCCCCTTCGCCCCGCCACCAACCCCTAAGCAGTTGATTCAGCTGAAATCTGCCAGGGAAGAGCAATTCCCAGTTTAAAAATACTCCCTTTCTTTACTTTTTATTACTAAAGATATTTTGGGCCTTTATTGGCTGTGCCATGGTTTATGACATTAATAGTGTGACTCCACGTTAATTTCGCATTGTATAATTCAAACATGTTAATTAAAATACAAATTTATATTTATCTCAAAGTAGAAGCACAACCTATGAAAGTAAAAGTAGAGGGAAGTTGCTTTCCAATTGTTATACTCTGCTTGGGCTTTATCAAATTGGACCTCTGTGGTTAGTTTCATGGCCTGCCCTACCATGTCATCACCACGTGGTGTCTTAACCTTGTGACTCCTGAGCTCCCAGCTGGCTGTACTTGTGTTGTTTGAGGCATTAACATTTCTGATGGAGTGTATATTCAGATGGAATGATAGGCATGAATAAAACGCATCTGTAACTTTTTAAAAATTAATATGGGCACAAAAGCAAAGGAATTCATAACTGATTTCAAGGGAATTGGTTGAAGTGTTTTAAATTTCTCACCTGTATCGAAATCATACATAGTTCTGCGAAGAGTAGGAAGAAGAGTTTAATTTCAGAGACAGATGTAGATAATCTCCTTTGCTTCTTAAAAATGAGGTTTTTTAATACGAAATTTTTATTTTGCATTATTGAACACAGGTGATTTTTTGTTTATCGAAAAGAAAAAATTAAGAAAAAATTCAAGAAAAGTCAGAACAATCTTGTTCACAGTCATCACACAGAATTTCTTAGATTCTAGGATCTGTTTCTAGGATTTATACATCATATAATTGATGTTTTATAAATAAGTCAATTGGGTTTTTAATGCCTGAGAAGGAGGGTCTTTAGCATGAAAAAGTTAATTTTTATATTGTGAATTTAGATCAAATTAATATTAAATCAATTGTCTAAATTTAATTAATAAATTCATTTAATTAATATTTTAATTAATATTTAATTTTTCATGTTGTGAATTTAGAAAAGAAGTATTTCCTAAATCTTTATGCCCAAATTACAAATCTTAGTTTCTTTAAATATCTAGCGATTTTTTTTTGTTAAAATGTTTCATTTTAATTTGTTCTTAGATTAATGCACAATTTTTGAAATAAATGTGGTAGATTAAAAACTTCCTAACTACTCTCAAGCTTAAGTAATCATTTCAATCCATATTTATGGATTTAGTTTATCTGCTTCTCCCTTTTACCTCACTCATTTACAAGGCTTGCTTTTGGATGCCATTTTCAAAATCCTTCTGTATATTTGAAGTCTTAAAAATTTTGTAAATCAGTTGCTCTTGGACATTTAATCATCAACTACAAATTTAGTTAAAGCTTCCTAAGTATTTCCATGAATTATTAATATATCAGATTCTGTTAAATATTTAAAATGCCCTAACAACAAGATAAATTGTTACAGTGATCTTAAAGCAAATGGCTTAAAATATATGTAAGCAGTCACAGGCTGGATTCATTTCCTTACTAATGCCTACCTGAGGGGAGCGGGATGACCTCTCTGGCCCAGCTCCGACCCACCCCCAGCCTCCAGCCCCCACTGTCCAGCTCTGCCATTTTCTCCAGCCTCCCAGAGCTCCCAGACTGCCACCTTCTTAAGGACAGGGACCTTTCTCTTGTCTATTGCTGTTTCTACAAATTTTTATATGTCCCTTTCAGAGTGAAATCTTCATGTAAGTTGATTCTTTTAGCAATCTATTTAAATTGTACTTTTAAATTCACATAGAATTAGTGTCAAAAAAGAAAAGAGATGAAAAAGAAAATCAAACATTCTAAGTACAAGTTAAAATTTGGAGGTTTTCAGTCTTGATCTTCATTCTCCACTGTCTCATGTTTTTTTTACGGCTGTTCACAGAGAGGAAGAGACGAAGTTTGGAGCTGATTCCTCTAACTGCCAGAATGGTAATGGCCCACCTGGTGAATCACCTGGGACACTTCCCCCTCCGAGGGGGCCCTGCTGTGCTGCACAGCCTGGTCAGCGAGAACCATGACAACGTGCATGCGGAAGCCTCTGAGCTTTCCTCCGAGGTGTTCAGGAGCCCAAACCTGCAGCTGTTTGTATTTAATGACAGCACTCTCATCTCCTACCTTCAGACACCCACAGAAGGACTGGCAGGCGTATCACCTGTGGCCGCCCTCTCTGATGTGAGAGTAATTGTGAGGGATATCTCAGGGAAGTACTCTTGGGATGGGACAGTTTTATATGGACCTTTGGAAGGCTGCTTAGCACCCAATAGCAGAAATCCTTCATTTCTGGTTTCAAGCTGGCATCATCAAACATTTGGACCTCAGAAAGATTTTTCTCAAACTGAGGAAGCAGATGACGTCCTCGACAAATTACTTGAAAACATTGGCCACACAAGTCCTGAATGCCTTTTGCCATCGCAGCTAAATCTAAATGAGCCTTCCCCACCCCCATGTGGAATGAATGGTGACCAAGAGAAAGAAATCATTGAGGTCATTTTGCGCCAGAATGCGCAAGAAGATGAGTATGTTCAGAGGAGTAACTCTGATTTGGCCATGAGAGTCACCAACCAGGAGCAGCCGTCACCAGTGGAGCCCCGAGGACCCTTTTATTTCTGCAGGCTGTTGCTTGATGACTTGGGAATGAATTCTTGGGATAGAAGGTAACAGTCGACTCTAGACCTTCAACTATTTTGTTGTTATTTTTGTGTGAAATATATGCATACATACATATATATATATATATATAATCATTTTAGGTTGGGGAAGCAGAGAATAGAAATCGAGATTTTTCTCTATTTCAACATTTACAGCTTATTTTCTGCCACTAAATTAAAGCTAGAAACTGTGCTGTGCTGGTTGCACAGATTAATTTCAAACATCTGTTGTATATTTTAAAGGGTATCAAATATTTTCCATGTGTTTTAATTACTGCTCTGTCCATTATTGTGTCTGCCTTCCACAGATGCAAATGGACTACAAAGTTGAATAAACCAGTTTCACCTTGGCTCTGGTGAGGGAGGTGGACTTGATAACAACTCTGATGAAAGATAGCATGACACAAGAGATCAAGCAGAACAGTTAAATCCAATGGAAGATGTGGTTCAGTGAAGAAGACTTCGTAGGAGGGGGAAGATTTGAGCTGGACCCTGACAGTGGGTAGAGCGGAGTTTTTAAGGACAGAGGTGGGGGAAAAGAGGTTCATAGCAGAGCCAACAGTGAAAACAGAGACACAGGCACATGCACGCAAGTCACAAACTTATTTACCATAGAGCCATCCAGTGTCACTGGATAGTAATGGGATGCAGTGGAATTCTGATACCCTTGAATGTATTAAGGAGGATAGAGTTCATTGTGTAGGCTTCAATAGAAAATCTTTTGTGAATGATGTGGGCAATGGATGGGTATATGGATGGATGATAGGTAAGTTTGTCAGTTGATTGACTGGAAAGGGCAAAATTGCTCTATGATTACATGATTTTTATCCCTTTTTCTTTATAGAAAGAATTTCCATCTGTTGAAGAAAAATTCAAAATTATTGAGAGAGCTAAAAAATTTAGACTCCCGTCAGTGGTACGTGAAATTTATCAAACCACTTTGTTCCTGTCTGTCTTTGTGTGTGCATAGATGACAGCTATAGCTGCAGGAAGGACTACATTTGCAGAGACACCGAAGGGTAGTTTTATAACATAGAATCTGGTGACATTTGCACATGCCATACTTTTGGTATTTTTACCCTTGAGCAATAAACTGACATGTTTGCTACACTAAGAGGTCAGTACTCCCATCTAATCTGTGCCTTTGATTGAGGACCTTGCATGTGACAGCCAGTGGACATTCATTCTTATTTAACTTCTTTGGCCACCTCTTTTTCTGATAAGAAACAGAGCCTTACCTAGATCAAACATCCTCCCTGTGCTTGCACATTTTGTGTTTGAAACAAGTGACTCTGACTTCTTAACCTGTGCTGTACACCCATGCGCTGGCATTCTGTAGTTTCAGCTTTACAATGTTGGTAGGGTTAAAATCAGTGTGCTGTAATTAGTAACTTCCTAAATATAAGCCTCATTCTCCAAAGCTGGCTAAATCTCAGATCTGTCCCTCTTTCATACAATCATAGAAGCAATTACAAAGATGAGCTCACAACCAGTTTTCGATTTGGGGAAATGTGTACTTCCAAAAACATCTCAGTGAAGTAAGTGTAGTACTTGGTACATAACAGGTATTCAAAAGTCTTGAACAAACTGTTTCCTTAATCTTTAGTTTTTAAAAAACTCATTTAAAAAACAGCTTTTATTCCTCTTTTATTCCCCTTAGAAATATTATTAGATCTCTCATTAGAGATGAAAAACCCAAAGCCATTATTCCTCACATTGTCCTTTATCATATTCAGTTTCCCAGTTGTTGTTGTGCTTCTTTTTCTCTAGAGGAATAGAGATTGAATTCTCTGTGGAAATTCTGTGAGGGATTTCTTCTGAAAGACTCAGGGATTCACTTCCCTCTCCCACTTGTCCTCCAGTATTAAACAAGTAATCACTTGGGTTCCAAACTCAGCTTTTCAAGCATATGTTGAATTATTCCAAGCTTCTTAGTATTAAGTGAATACATTGGTATCTTGTAATTGTGGCCAATTTGTTGAGTGTTAATGCACTTTAGTTGCATGAGGTACAATTGAATTAGCTTCCTGGGGTGCTGTTGCTATAAAATATGGCTTTGGAGAGCTGATTGGCAAATCCTCTGCTCCTTGATTAACTTTCACTTAAAACCCCAATTCCTGGATTTAGTGTTGTCTTGACATCTAAAAAGTTATCAACTTATTTTATGGTAAAGGATATTTCCAAGGTTTTTTGTTGCTGTTGTTGTTGTTGTTAACGGAAATAAATCAGGGACTCTTCAGCTATGAGAAATATAGACTGACTTGTGTATTGATCAGTTAGCACACCTTGTCTCTCAACTTTCAGTTAGGATATTCTGTTTCTGATACCAATTTATCTCACTGCTGTTAAGGCATAGTTCCTGCTTAGCATGTTCTTAGGAAAAGTAGAGGCTATCTTGCAACTATCATTTATATACTGTTGGCAAAGATATAAATAGTGTGATGACCATACATACAGATTACAGTGACCTCTCCTTTTAAATATTAATGCTTCTTGCCAGCATAAGGTAAGGTGAAAGTTAAAATCATGTTTCTTCTTTGTTTGGCTTTTTAATGTAACAGCACAAGGAAACTGAGCTATTCTGTTCTATACTTAATAAGAAAAATACATTCTAATGAGAAAGGGGAAATGGTTGGTTTTATGTATGTGTGTTCCTGAATTACCTGCTCTTTCATGCATTGGTTGTGCAGCTCATGGATATGAAGTGCTGTTGATGCTGCTAATTATCATTTCAAAAGCCTGGCTCTAATAAGTCCAGACACAGCATCTACATCCTAGCAGGCTCTCTGCGGTGCTAACATTTTGGAGGATGTGAAATTTGATGAATGTTTACAACTAAAGGTCACCTTTCCTCACACCTACATCAGTCAGGCAGTCATTGGGACTTAGCTCTCTTGTGCTCCCACATTGAATTAATGAGGACTCAAGGACCTGTGAGCAGCTACACTGTAAAAAGCTTGGACTTTAAGGAGAATAAACAAAAATATTTCAGATAAACCTGAGATTGTTTTTATGTATGTAAAATATATAGAATAGAGAAAAATTAAATGCTGAGGACTGTTAAATATAAAGAGAGAGCTGCCAAAAGAAATAGAATAACTATGCTTTTTTTTTTCCTTTTGTTGAAGAGATAGTCTTTTAGGTCATAGGTTATGATCTCTGTTATCATCTGAGCCCCCAAATTATTATAGCTCTTAGAATAAGCCAGTCAGATTCTAGGCTGCCAGTGTACCCTGCATGGTGTCGCATTTCAGAGCTGCATACTGCATGAGGACAAGCTTACTGACTGTCTGGGAGCACAAAGTCTATACAAGAGTATTAGGCCCCTGGAATCCATCCCCACAAAACTCACCTCTCCTCACTGTACCTGTTCTCATCAAGAGAGTCCTCCCAAGAGTGTGCTCATGCCACATCAGTCAGGGCATTCAGGATGTCCACCCTCTCCAGTGGCAACAGGATAGTGTGCATCAGAAGCCTTAAAAATGGGTGATGATCAAGATTTCATTGCTATGAATTTATTTTAAGGACATATCAAAAATAATGTGAAAAATGTCTTTTAAAATGGAAACAACCTAGATATCCTATAATAAGGATTTAAGATGTGGTATATTAATATAATGGAATGTAATATGACCATTAATAGCTTAGTTATAGAATCACATGGTAATAAAGTGTTCATACTCAAATATGGTTGAAATGGAGAATTTTAGTTACGTATATTTTATACAATAAAACGTTCATAAATATTTTAAGTGAAAAAATCAGTTACAAAATAGAATATAGTAGCTTCTCATTTTTGTTTGCAAAAATGCATCCTAAAAATAGTGTTATGTTCTTTCTTATATATTGATATTATAAGTGTTTTTTATTCTATTTCCTTGCTATATTTTCTAATTTTTCTTCTATGTTTATTTCATGTAAACTGTGGGAGAAGTGAATAAGCTATCTGGATGAATAGAAGAAGTGTGCTCTCCTCCTCCATTTATTTATGACTTTTTAGTTGAGTTTCAAGTCATTCTGCTTGTTAGTAGAAAAACAACTGCAGAAGGAAATGTTTGAGAATAAGATAAAATATGGAGCCCAACTTCCACGAATATGAATGTCCTAATCAGATTACAATCTTGAGATATTGAACAATTAGACAATAAAAACATTTTATATTGTTTAAGCGCTTGATAGTTTTTTCTATGAGATTTTTCAGAATGTAATGCAAAATTAAGGAGAAGAATGGAAATACTCTAGAAATAGTAATCCAGACTTTTAGAAGTGGACTGAGTGATCCTTGATTAAAGCTCTATTTCAATGAGAACATGTCTTCATCTCTAAACTATTACCAAATTACTTGGTATAAGTCCAGTTATTTTGACACTTTACTCCAGGGTACAATTTGTAGAAATTAGTCACTAATACTTTTAAATATATCATCATATCTCTGGTCAGTTTATCAGAGATTTAACTGGACAACTACTATATACCAAGGACTATGCTAGATGTACAAAAAGTGAAAAGGGAGGGCTCCTTTCCTCAACGTCCATATTATGTTTACCCAAAATCCATCATGCAAGAAGTGAATGAAGGGTGTACATGGCTAAAGAGGTTTCCCTAGACACCTGTCTACCCTACCAAGCACCCTCAGATTAGTCAGAGCACAGAGAGGGTATACCTCTCCCAGAGAATGTAAGTGTGTTCTGCTGGGAAGAAGTTTCTGTTTCTCGTAAAGTCTTGGCATGTTTTAGAGTTCCAATATCCTTAGCTTAAAGTGTAGAAAATAAAATATGGGTGTTCACATGGATCTGTTCACAATTGATGTCTATTTGAAATGCTTTCAAAGATATTTTTTAACCAAAAATGGAGAGAACTTGTCAAATAGTGTGCTATATAACATGCTGTTAAGAATATCATATGTTGGAGAGAATAATCTCAAGAACCAGACTGCCCTGCTTCAGTTCTTGGTCTCCTGCTTGCTATGTGTGCTTTTAAAAAACTTTCTGTGCCTCTTTTCAACCACCTTTACAAGGGAGGAGATGATAATAATACTCGTTTCATTAGGGTGGTTTCAGAGAATAAATGAGATCATGTGTGAAACCTTCTTAGACCAGTGACTGGCTGTAGTAGTAAAATAAAATTTTATATATAAGAATTCTCACTCATTTAAATTTAAAAATTTATAGCCGTGAAACACACAAAATTGCAGTGTTTTACATTGCTGAAGGTCAAGAAGACAAGTGTTCAATCCTCTCCAATGAAAGAGGAAGCCAAGCATATGAAGACTTTGTTGCTGGACTTGGATGGGAGGTAATTCATTTCATTTAGCAGTTGTTTGTTGACCAGCATTACTTAAAGATGTTTATAAGTTAGACATTGATTGTATATCTTTTTACATATGTTTTCAAATTCAAGTATAGCATGAGTAGAGTTCTGGAGTTGAAGAATGTATCGAATTTGACATCTTCTGTTAGTTACTTTTCAGTACTTTATATGTGAACTTTGGTTTCCTTAACTTTCCTCTTAATACTATTTCATTTGGTTTTTATCAGAACTGAATAGATCAGCTCACCCAGCCATAGATAGGTTGTAGTAAGAAAAGACAAATGGGCAGAGAAGCAATGGCTTTTGTCACAATATAAAAAATGGAGAAGAAATCAATGACTTGATTGGTAAAAATATAAAGAAAGAGTTGGATGAAGTCAAAAGTTGGAGAGAATATAGTAGCCATGATTATTTAGCTATCAACCTATATCCCTAGGAAAGATACTGGATGACTACTAATGAAAAAATTTGGTTTTTCTTTACTAAATGATACTCTGAAAGACATACATACATTTATACACATGTGTGCGCACACACACATATTTGTCTCCAGGAACATAAATCTAAAGGAAAATATATTCCCAGAATCTAAAGGAATTCAGAGTAGTTAAAATGAAAATTGGCATATGTAAAATAATTTTTCTTATTATTACTTTTGGTTTCTTGGTTATCTGTGCTGTGAGAAACTCTAAGTGCACAGGGAAGACTTGTCTCTGAGATTTGAAGTTAGCAAGGGGACAGGGTAAGAATACATTAAAGTCATGACCATATACTTTTTAAAAGATCAAGTAGGTCTTACTCGAAAAGAGTTATTACACTTCCAGTAAATCATTGTTCTTACTAATAAGGTTATTTCTTTGTCATACAATATACTTATTATTTAATATGTTTTTTAAATCATACATTCTTAACTAGAGTTTAAAGACTAGAACATTAATGAATTCAGTGTATATATTGTGTGTTAGAATAGTTGCTTTCCTGAAGGACTACTACTGTATGAAAAGAAAAAAAAATGGATCTAGGCAATAAGAAGTAAACATTCACACCATAGCCTGAAAAAAGAATTACGACTAATGGACTTTTGGCAGTGGTGTAAATTGGAACCATCCTTTTGAATGACAGTTTAGCAATGGATGCTAAATTTTGAAACATCTGTATCCCTTGACCCAAATCCTACAGAAATACTGCTTTGAATGCTCCTCTGGTTTGACCACACCAGCAGAAAGCAGAAAACTCCATAAAACCATCAGTAAGGAAACTGTGTGTGTGTGTGTGTGTGTGTGTGTATTTGTGTGTACATAAATACACACACATATATGTATAACCTCATATACATATGTATAGGAGGAAAAGAGGAGTACGCACTAAACTTTTAATAGTGGCTTTCTTAAATTGGTAGGATTATGGAGCACTTTCATTGTTAATATTTCTTTAATATTTTAATTTTGTCTGACTTTGTATTACATTTGTTTCCATCTGAAAGCTATAGAGAATAAACATAATTAGATTTTTAAAAATCCACATTCCTACTTAGTGAATAAGATCAGCTAATATTTAACCCTGGCTCTTTTTCTTTCTTGTGACCTGTGTCAGGTGGATCTCTCTACCCACTGTGGATTCATGGGTGGACTTCAGCGCAACGGCAGCACAGGGCAGACTGCCCCTTACTATGCTACCTCAACCGTGGAAGTGATTTTCCACGTTTCCACTCGGATGCCGTCGGACTCAGATGATTCACTCACCAAAAAGGTAAGGGGCCCTGGTTTGTAGGTGAGGCTCTCCTAGAACTGAACAAAAACCATGGCATAACATGCAGTGAGGTCAGTTAACTCTGGATGCGATCTCAGTTTCGCTCTTCTCAAACTACAGTTGTAGTTAATCTGAAATATCCAGTTTGTCGCAGACTAGATAAATATATGAAAAGCAATCAATCATATGGATCTTAAATCCTGAGATTAAGATTTAGGAAAAGGAAGGATCTTAAATGTTGTTACTTTTGGATCTTCCCTCACATGACTGTTAACTGACAGAAAATAACATTATTGATCTCTCAGGTTGGCAAATATCATAAGATGTAATGACTCTGTGCTGGTAGAGCTCTGAGGAGGCAAGTATCTCTCAGGCTTGCTGTGGGACAATTTGGCAATGTCTGTCAAAATGACAAGTGCAGGTGTGCTGCTGTCCAGTGGTCCCACCTTTGGCACTGGTATTCACCTTCAGCTTGGCCCTATGGATAGTTTTCTCTAGAATTCAAAGGACCCTTCCCCCGCCCCCGGCAGGCCCATGAGGAAACCTCCCAGGGGAACACAGGCGTGTACTTTCCAACCTGCAGGATGTTCACCTCAGGTAACCAACTGTTAGAAGTGAAGAGCACCCAAATAGAAGAGGAATTTTTGTCTGGGAAGGAAGCCTAGAAATCTGACCCACTCTTGCAAGTTTACAGATAAGAGGAAGAACCGCAATTAACCTGCTAATGGGTAGCAGAGCCTAGAATCCGTACCTCACATCCACTCTTTTCCTGCAAGGATGCAAGGAACCGAGGACAGCACCTGAGTGGGTTGGAAAACAGGTCATTCAGATGTTGACTAAGTCTGGCCATTGTGGGAGTCTGGTGTGGTTGTGATAGCCAGAGTAGGGAGATAGGCAGACTTGGGCTCAAGTGTGTATCCATTCGCCTCACCAGCCTGTGCCTCACTTTCCCCATCTTTTAAATGAGATTAAAAACAGCCTATGTTTGATATGAAGTGAATGGATAATGCCTGTAACACTGCTTAACATGGTGCCTGGTAAGATCTCAAACCATCAGCCCTCGTCATTGCCTGTCAATCTAAGTGATTCTTTTATTCTCCTGCCCCATTAGGCAGATGATTGATATTGGCCAATGTACTTCACTGTACCTGCTTGATTCCTTTCCACTGTGAGTGTGGTTTTGCATTTCCAACACTGCAGCTGCAGACCTCTGGACCATATTCATGGTGGGCAGCAGTGAGTCTCCTCATGAGACCTCAGAACTCAGGTCACAGCACATTCACAGACAACTCTCACAGTGACCAAGTGTCTCAGATACTCAAAGCATAGTTGGCTTTCACTCCCTGGTCCCTTTGTTAGCATGGCCTCCCGCTGGCCATGAGCTGACTCTCACAGGTGGAGGAACTGCCTCCACGTCTTAGGTTTTGATAGCTGCTTCCCTGGTTGTGGGATTCTTGGTGAAGGGGACCCTGCTCTCAGAGAATACTTCAGATTACGAAGTCCAGGGCTTATACATCTGCTTTATTTGTAGCACCTTGTAAATTGCTCCTACTCTGCAAATGTGTCACTATATTCTGTGATTTTCTTATGACGAAGAACTGTTTTGTTAAAAGGTAGATTTATATATAAAATACTTTTAAAAATTATTTCCTAAGTAAAGAAGGATTGTCTTTTTTAAGAAAAGGCATAGTGTTTTCTTGCTAAAACACCGTGCGATAAATAATGTTCCAAAGCTTGGCCTGCTTTAAAGATTCCCTACTGTAATAATCAACATTCAGCTGATACCTTTTGCAGCTCCA
The DNA here is from genome assembly GCF_000151845.1 of Pteropus vampyrus. Lineage (NCBI taxonomy): Eukaryota > Metazoa > Chordata > Mammalia > Chiroptera > Pteropodidae > Pteropus > Pteropus vampyrus. Next base: position 15,686,417 of record NW_011888788.1, on the reverse strand, counting down.
AGATTTAGCATCATTAGTGACAAACTCTCTTTGTCAGGATGTCTCACAGCTAGACTAAAAATCAGTCACAGTAACAGCAGCCCACAGTTCCTCGTCTTATTCTAACTAAATTGTCCCTAACAGGTTAAAAATGAGCTGCAAAATTCTAAAGTGATTCATGTTCTCTTTTGCTCCTGTCATGGGGGCACTTTTTCAATTCTGCAATCCGGTCGCAACCCCATACTGAACTCTTGATCCTTCACTGCAGAAATTTGTTAGCTCTAGCTAGATTAGATTTTTCACAGCTAATCTAACTGCTGTAGGGGTTTGCAGAGTGGGGACAGAGCTGTGCTATTGGATTTGTCCAATTCATTTGACTCCAGGACTATAATTGCACTTATGTCTTACAAGGTTTTTATAGCCTCAGGCTGGCCAGCCGCATAAAAAACAAATTGGCAGTGATACAGTACGAGTGAAAAGGGATGAAAGGCCCACATTATCAGTCTCCAGGCAGCACTGTTCTGGCAGGAAGTTTCTTGGTTAATTTACAAATAAAACTTAGATTTTAGGATGGGCACACTGTCAGCTGAACAATGGGGATGTCAGGCCTGACTGTTACTTAGTAAAACTAGCAGCCGGGCCCACTGAGGAGCAGGAATTCTTCAATCAAACAGACGACTCCTTCTGGAGCCAGCTGGCGATGTAATGCAATTAGTCGGGAAAGGAGGTCAGCCTATTAGGTGTGTACCATGACCAGTGTCACCAGTGCCTGCTGCCTGGCAGCAGCAGGCAGAATGGCCCGGGCGAGGGACTTTAAAACTCTGTCAGGACAAGAAGTGGCAGGACATACAGTTGATTTCCTAAGACTTAAGAACCAAACGTTTGTTTTGAGCTTGTTAAGCACCTGCACATTCTGGAGCACCTGCACATTGTGTAGTTGAAGCAGTAGCTGGCATGAATGACAGCTCTATTCCAGGACGAGACTCCTTAGTCTCCTCTCAGATTACACACAAGTCACATCAGCCTGGCTTGTGTGCACAGAACTCAGTGGTAGATCTGATTTGAGGGCCTCTAATCAAAATTTTCCCAAACTCACAAAATGATATCTTTATAATGAAATCCTCTTTAAATTGAGCAACACTTTGAAGTTTCCAGAGTATTCCCTTATGTTCTGATATGGCTGACAACACGGCCAGGTTAATTCTATTCGTTTTACCTGCTTGTATTCTTATCATTGGCAAAAGTGGTTTTTTCTGCTCTGTGCTCCACATTTATCAGCCAATTTGTCCTGAGGCCTTAGGTTTTAGTTTTGTGAGTTAGCTAGTTAAACCGTGGTGTGTCCAGCGGTCTGGGGCACATGACTTTGAAAGCAGTTTTGAGATGACGAATATTGTATTATTAACACACAAAAGTAGCTCTTCCTTAATTACAGAATTGCCACACTGGGAGGATGGTTCTATTAGTGTGATACTATTCTCCCTTGCTGTAGCTCTGAGAATACAGTTGCAAACAGAATTAGGAGAAACTCACTTGGGTTATATAATTGAATAACCTAATTTAGAAAAGTGAGAGTAACTGCAAATTTTAAATAATCACTGTATTACCTTACCTCTAAGCTAATGCCTTGCAACATACACTTCTGGATCCACAGGCGTGATCACAGGAGAGGTCACACAGAGGGTGCTGGCATTAGGTGGCAGCCCCACATTTGAAGGGTATTTAGTAGGTGAGTTGATCCTGTTAAGACATTTGTGCCAGCATTAAATGAAGGGGCACAGAACCACATGAAAGGTTGTCTTTCTTTGCAGGATGAGGGGTGTGGGTGTGAGTTCTGGGGCAGCCCCAGCTCTCATAATTACCTTCTACTGGTCTAAATTCCTCCAAAATTTTAATTTGATACTATTCATATTTTCTTTGAAAACATGCCTTTATTGTGCTGCTGGTGATATTGACTGCCATGTTTCACTCTAAAAGCATTGAGTTTCAGGATTGTGTTGTGAGGTCCTTGAATGTTTTATTAAAAAGGAAAAAGAAAAGGAAGAAGAGTTCTAACATCTAAGATGGAAATAGAGAAATAGAGATGTTCAGTGTAGCTGTGAGAACCCAGTGTCTATATAATGCATTGCTTGCTACCCTTTTAGGCTTTAATATGTGAGAGAGAGAGAGAGAGAAGAAGAAAAAAAAAAAGATGAAGTGAGTAATTTTGCATTGTCATAGACCCCATTAAATTGTTCTAGATCACTGTGACTCGTGCTCAGCACCCACGGTTGCATTTGTCCCAGAGCCCGTATTCAGACACAATGAAATCGTGTGCCCCTCACGATAGGCACAAAGGTACAGGTACAAGTCTCTTTTTAAAAAATTGACTTGTGCAGTCGTCCATAGAAGTATGAGAGAGTGAAGAATAAGAAATCCATTGAAGCAAACCAACTTTCTTTATAATCTTGTAAATGGAAAGGAGGCCATATTGGGGTCACCTCAGATTTTCTCTTTATGGTCAAACAGTCTATAAAGAAAATGGTATTTATACTGACATATTTTAAATAAATAGTATTCCAAAGCATTCTTTTTTCATATTTTAAGACAAAACTAAAACATCAGCTTTGATATAACATCTTTATTTATTAAAGTACCTCTGAATTTAGTAATTTTTAGGGTTCATCCATTAAATAAACTGAGAAGCAAGAAATCTTTTTCCATGGTGGTAGACAGTGTTCTTCTGCAGCGGGTGAGAGAATTGAAACCTCAAATTCTCAGTAGGTGTCAAAGGGCTGTCACTAGTCAGCCTTTATGGTTTCAGGATTTCAATTTTGGCCAACATTTTCATCTTTATAATCTGGTTTCTTTTAGTCACATGTTCAGTGAGTTTACTCCGATAATTTTATATATGGCTTTCTCCAGCCAGGACATGCCATCATTATGCAAGAGCTTTATCACTGGTGTCCTCGCATCTGACAGAGGTTGGCCCTGGGAGGACTCTCAAAAGTCCCTTCCTTGGAGGCATGAGAAGGCCCTCAGAGAGACCAGAAGTCTCTGACTTGTTTTTAAACTTTATGGCCTCTCTGTGTCTAAAATGATAAAGTAGTAGGCTAAACTGTTTGAGCTATGACAGCACAAATAGCTTTTGATGTAGGCTTAGATAGCCACAAACAGTGGAAATAGAGCTGAACTGGGGCCCAGCCCAGGTTTCCAAGCCCACTCTGCCACCGCCGTTTATGCACCTGGGATGGGTGATACCTCTGCCTTTCCAAGCCCCATTTCCTCCTTGTTAGATAACATAAGGGTTAAACAAAACAATATGTATGAACATACTTTCTATACATTAAGATACTCTTTAAATGCTAGGTACAAATGTTCTTATTAATTTTAGTAATATTTATTTTCGTAAATAAATAATTTTATGCATACTTCTTAAAAGTTTGTCACAAGTCTAATTTTTATACATTTGGTGACAACTGTGTTATAAAGTCTTATGTTCTCTTATATTCATATTCTGATTTTCTTAATTACCATTAAATTAAGTCTTATTAAGCTCTACTGTAATATGGAATAAAAGACTCATGTGATTAATTGTTTTCAAACATGCTCAGCAATATAAAGCATAAGGCTTTGATGTAGGAGTAAAATTCAATTTAAAAAAAAATTTTTTGAAAAGATCTTGTCCCCATCCAGCCATAATGTACCTGTGATGCTTAGTACAGTGTGTTTCAATGAAGGTGAGCTGTGCTTTCTTGCCTTTGTGCTTTTTCAAATCCTCATAGAAGACATTGGCATTGTAGCCTTTTTTGGTAGTAAAATATTTTTGCCTCTGAGTATTGTAATTCAATTTGTAAGCCACGACCCCCTCATAAACTGCTTGTTATCACTCTGATTAATAAAGAGCCACTTTGCCGTTGCAGCTTCGTCACTTGGGGAATGACGAGGTCCACATCGTCTGGTCTGAACACTCTAGGGACTACCGCAGGGGTATTATCCCAACCGCCTTCGGAGATGTTTCAATCATTATTTACCCAATGAAGAATCACATGTTCTTTATCGCGATAACAAAGAAACCTGAGGTATGTTTTCACCTCATTGACTGACTATTAATTGACTTATATACCATTTGCTATATTCACTGTTATTAAAAAACAATGACATAAATGTGTTAAAGGGGACTTTTTTCCAAGTGATGAATGTCTTACATACATATGAATTACACATGCTATAGGAATTAAGAATTGGGATTTTCAAAGAATCTTTCATCATGAGCACAAAATTCCATGTTTTATTACTTAGCCTCTTTGAAAATTATCATGTTGAAGACATTTATGATTTTAAAATGTTTTAAATTTTGTAATTTAAAAAAATTATAATTTTAAATTTTGGGCATATTGATTAATAATAAGAGTTGAATGAACCCCATATCATATCTAGCATTTTGTGGATGACTGTGGTTATAGAATTTGACCTTGTCTGATGGACAGGCACTGCTCACCAAGCTTCTGACTGCTCCTAACAGGGATCAGTCCAAAAGGATTACAGGCATGTCCATAAGAAATGAAAAGTGCTTTCACCAGTGCCTCTGTAGCCCAGCTCATGTGATGACTTTTAACAATTGAAGCACCTTGCCTCAGAATCAATTCAGCCACATCAATTGGTATTGATCTTGAGAATGGCTGGAACAATCCAATGGTTATGTGCCGTGTACTAAATTGGCTGCAGTTTCGATCCTTGCCGTGCCTTTAGTGATACTTTAGTAGTGCTTTATATAGTGATTTGTTTTTGTTTCAGAATTAGTAGGAGGGTTTTTTTTAAGTTTGTTTTTTTAATAAACATTTAGCATGTTAAATTACTGCTTCTCAAGAAAATGACTTGTGTATTTAAGCTTTACATTGAAAATAATTTTTATTTACATTCCAAATTGTTCTTCTAAAGGAGCCAAAAGTTACCACCCTAATTACTTTCTCCTTTTAAAATAACTAAGATTTACTGGAATTTATAACCTATCTAAAGTATTAAAGTCATGAGGGTTTAAGTGAGCTAAGAAATGAAAAGTGCTTTCACCAGTGCCTGGCCCAACTAAGGATTATTATTATTGCTATTATTATTTTTGTTATAGTTGCTACCATGAAAATAGATAAATTATGAATCTCAAGTATAACATGCTTATTTCTCAGACTAGATACAGTAGGGTCACTCCTGAATCCAGAAAAGTCCCACTGTGGGTGGCGAGAGGCCTGACCTAATGGAAGTACTCTTTTCTATTCAGAAAGTGAAGATGACAAAAGTTTCATATTAAATATTTGTATTCTCTTTGATTCAAGTTTCCGTGTATGTTTTCACTTTTTATAAGAAAATTCTCTTAGCACTAATAACATTTGTGTTTTGTCCACTACTTTAATTTTAAGAATTAGACTGAAAATTTTAGTATTAGAGAACCAATAAATTCACTATCCAGTAGCTTTCAAAACTGGAAAATGTTTCTTTAATATTTAGTATGGATTAACTGGCTTTATTAGTTCATTTTCAACATAGCCCTCTAAAATGTCACTTAATGTTTTTAAAATGTCGCCTTTATTTTTATAGTACATGAAAAACATAAAAGATATTTCAATTCACTTAGTAGTGTCAAAAGTGATTTTTAAAAAGTGTATTACATTTAACAATGCGTGAAAACAAGTATTAACATACCTTTTAAATTTTATTTTAAAATGTGTGTAAGTTTATAAATTTGGTTGTAAATTCTGACAAGATGTATTGAGCAAATCACCTTCTTAATATTTCAATTCAGAAGCATAAAGAGAAGAAGACAATAATAGCCAACTGGAAATTCAGTGTTATCCCTACATTTAAAGTACAAACCATTACAATGTAATAAAATTAATCCAGACATTTCCAGGGCAAGTGTGGTTGACCTTTTGTTCACCAACCACTGACCCCAGGGTGAATGCAAGAGGCTTGTAGAGGGAAAGTCTGTTTGTTTGGCTTCAGTCCCTGGTATTTAAATTGCATTCCCTAATCAAATGAAAAGGCTGTCCTTTCTATCAGGTTACAGAATCCATGGCAACATTTGGCCTTTTATATCCATAATGTTAGCCTTTTTGTTTGCATCTAAGTAGAGACACCTGGAGCAATGTTAACATTAACCGATTTAGCATTAATAGCTTCATTATATAAGAATTTCTGATCAGATAGCTGTTACTTTTGTTATATTGCTTCAGCTTGTATTGTTGTCATTTTTATCTCTCTGCTTGGCAACCAGGCAATGATTTGCAAATTTTTTTTGTCTTGATTAATTAAGCAATATAATTATCAGTAACCGTGATGCAGTCTTTGCTCAACAAAGCTTCTGGGAGAAAACAATGGTCAGTCTGTTAGTGTGAATGCATTCCACGCGTCCCAGATGCATGAGGATATTACGGACAATGAGGGGAAAGGCCGCCTGTGAGCGAGGACAAAGGGTGCCACGCAGACTCGACACTCTGCACATACCGCCAGGGACATGCTGCGGGCTCCCTGGGACACAGACGCCTTGTTAGATTACAGCTAGTCAGCAGAGATTAATTCTCAGCCATTTGGTGCAATAATTTACCCATTCCCCGGTCTTTTAACTAGCACTCCTTACTATGGAAGTGAAGGCTTTGTACTCAAAAGGTTTATTTAACCTTGCCTACTTTTAGGGATCTCCACCAAAATCATTATTTTTCCTTAGAAACCGTAATGACATAGCTGCTTGAAGTTGAGGAATATTCCTTTGGAAGGTGGGCAATTTATGCACAAATTTTAGAATTGTAGGTAGAGTCAAAGGCATTCTTTCAGCACCTGTATATTTCATCTGAATATAGTGTGACTCAGTGGTCTAAGTACATTTATTTTACTGGTCTCTGGGAAGCCATACTTCTCTAAGAATAATTTTAATCCTTTTTTAGGAGGAAAATAAAACCTCATCAGTACACAAAAGTCCTCATTGGATAGAGTCATGCATATTCAAATTGTACTTTTATTCACTTGGTCTCATTAATAGCGTATGTAATAATGTAGGGCTATTTGTAATACAAGCTCACAGGCAGCATTGCTTCCAAGTCCTTTGAAATTTAACATATTTCGCTTTTTCATTCCATACACCTCCCTTAAATATACAAATTATGTGTCTGGCAGAATTCGCCTTCTCTTAATAATACACAGCATTTGCGAAATGGTATGTTGAAGAAGTGTAGATGTGCTTGTGTGAGCACATAAAACCCTCGTGTCTGAAAGGGCCTGCTCACTTCTTGAGCTTTTTATTGAACTTTTTGCAAAATAAATAAACAAACAAACAAATAAATAAGAATCAGTGTGCTTAGCAACATCATTTCATTGTGAAATTACCTTCAAAATAAGTCCATCTCCATAAATATTGACACAATAGTCTTTGGTCACAGAAAAGATATGTGCTATTGTCAGACACTTTTTTTGTACTTTTATTTCTAAGTGAGTACTCAAAGAAGACTTGCATATAGAACAGAATTTGAATGATTTAAAGGGTTTTTAAAATACCCAGTTCTGCAGAAAAGTGATTCGTAAAACCCTGGTATTTAGTCAGTAACCATGTTGCTTTCCTTCTTTCAGTAACTGAAAGTAACATTGGTGTTCAAAACATTTGCTTTTATGAATTTGTGAAGGTAAAATTTAGCACTTTTGGCATGTTTATCTTCAGGCACATCAGTGACCGGCTGGTAACTGACCAAAGGGTAGATATGCTGAAGCAGCCTTGACCAGGTGGAAGCTTTGGTGAAGGGTCCTCCTTTTCACCTCAGAGTGTCGATTTTGTAATTGAAAAACATGTTAATGTTCTCCAAACTCTACTTACTCAGCCCTGGTAGATATGGGCATGAGAGGAAAATGGATGATGATTCAATCATTTCTGAGAGGTTTAGGCAGGAAAGGGTAATAGGATGGGAAATGGGACCCCAAAATTCCAGCTCTAATGCTGCCACAAGTGGGTGGGTATCTTGGGCAGATCTCTCAAGTTCTTTGGACCTTAGCTTCTTCACCTGTCATATTTAGTTAGGTTGCGAAACAAGTTCTCTCTCTCTATAGCATCTTTTCAGGAATTCTGAGTGCCTCTTTAAGACAACAGGCCCTCGCTATATCCTCTTATTCCTAGATGCCTATCTTTTCCTAAGTTGTCTCAGCTCGCCAGGCTGCTGTTAAGGTAGTATCTGGCTCCCTTGCAGACTCAGCAGCTATTGTATGTCCCCTCTTCAGGATGACAGCTAGCCTAGGACCTTCACCTGGAGCAGGTGCCCAGAAATGCTGCTTAAGGCTGATACATGCCGGGCACTGTGTCACAAGATCATTTGTACATGTGAAGTCACATGAGAAGTATAAAAGAGGAGCCAGTATTGGTACCTGTGTTTGAAAGAAAATCTTTTGCTGGTGTAGCTTCATTATATAGGTAGTGTGTTTGACTGCAACATGGTTATGTAAATTTCCTTTATATTTCAAATATGCTATTTTCTTAAATATTTATTTTGACCCCAGCCAAATAACCTTTTTGAAATTAAGTCATGCACTTTAAAATACTCTGGGAAATTCTCAGGGAAAGTGGGTTGTTAAGTTTTAAATATGTAAAGAATCATTTATTTAAAAAATACTGAATAAGAAGCATTTATAGAAATATATTATTAAATGGATTACTGCACTATGTTCTGTTTTGGTAATTTATAATTGTTGTGATTGTTATTTTTAGTAAAGGAAGAACACTGAGAACTTTGTGAAAAGGCAGCTGTCATTTGAAGATGTTATATCAAAGTCAAATTTCTTTTCTAATTTGTTTCCACTCCTAATTAGAGGAATTCCCTGGATACAAGGGATTTATGTTATTCTTTTTTTTCTAGTTTTTGAAAGACTATATGAGTCACCCACAAACAGTTGCCAGAGAATAATAAAAAACAATTATTTATAAGATAAGCTTCAATACAGATGGAAAAAATCTATAGCCTATCAACTCCTACCTCCTGTTTTATCTTTCGCAACAATCTAGCTCTTGAGAATTCTTTCTCAATTGATTTTCCTCAAGAGTTGACATTGTTTCCCCCTGTTTTTAGTCAGTCTTTGATATATACATCTTCCTCTCCTTTGCCTTCTCCTCCCTCCTTTGGCCATCCAGAGCCAGCAGGTAAATGTACACTAAGTAGTAAATGATGGAGTCGGCTTTGTGTCAGAAAGCAAGACAGTTCTTACCCTCTACCTCTGAGCTACCTCAGCATGAAAGGACTTCTAGTCCTAGAGACAGGGCACGTTCTCTTGACCCTTTTTCACATGCTAGAGCACTTTCTTCCGTTCCTGCACACCCTATGGGCTGAAACCATACAGTGGAGGCCTCATACAGGCTCATACAGAACTCTTATATGAGAAGGAAACAAGGCCTACTGCCCCCAGAATTAGAGAATTTATCCTTAAAGGTGCATTTTCTGTACTATATCAGAAATTCATTACTTTGTTGTTTTGTTGTTACTGGTTTTTTTGTTGTGTTTTCTTCATGAATACTTTTATCACAACACCTCACTGATTAGTGGACTGCTTTTAGTGTAAGTTTAGGAGGAAGTATACTTTTTTTAAGGAATATATTTTAAATAAGCTTTTTTAAAGTGTGGCATCACTAAAGGTAGAAGGAAAAGGGTTATTCTTCCTTAATTCCTTATTTGTTTGTTGCCATTGTTAACTGGACTAGGCAATGGTGAATGATTTTAGACTATGAGTAGTAATTCTTTGATTTTCCCCTTTGGAATTAAGATGCCCACTGCCCCTACCTTCACCCCCAGTACTGTCATAAAAGGGAAACATTCATTAGCTGTCATCGCTAGTAGAACTAAGTCCCATCTTTCTTTGCTCCCATTTGAGTTTTCTCATCTGACCGCTTCCTCTGTGCTTTTGGTGCCAATCTCAAAATAACTTTGCCCAGGCTTTGCGGTTTTCACATCTCCGTTTTTTAACCATGGAGCCCTTTTCTCAAACCTACCAAATAGAAGAAGAGGTGTGGCAGCAGAAACCTGCTCAGGACCCCAAGGTTATCCCTGTCACTCTTTCACCCTGACCTTTCAGGCATCTCCGTAAAGTAAAAGATAGACGGTCACACAGATCTTATTCTAGAAATTTGAAGGAAGACAGCAGGTTTCATTAATGTCTAGCAGTCAGAGCTTTGGGAGCTCAAGGCCTTCGCTCAGTCATTCAGGCAACATATACCTGTTGAGGCTGCCTCATGCCGGGCACTGTGTCAGGGCCTTGGTGTCCAGTTGTCTGGGGAACCTAATAGCCCGTGGTAATGTCCACGTCAAATTGAGGAGAACTGTCAGGTCTTTTTTTGGTAGGAGTGCTGTTTCCTGAAGCACTAAAGTCTAAAATCAGAGACCAACACTGTAGGAACAAAAGGAAAAAAAAAATGCATATGGGCTGGGAGGAATAAAGTGAGAAGCACTACCCTTCACCCTTATACCTAGACCTGAGTATTATGGTTATGGAAGAAATGCCACCATACCATATCTTAACAGTTCAATATCCCTACCTCATCAGGTAGTGCATCCCAGGTAGAATCAGAAATGAACTTTCAGCAATCATCATACGTGCTCTTTCGTTCAGCTCCAACTGTCCAGTGTTCCTCAGTCACACTGTCTATTCTGTATCCATTGACCTTGATAATCCCTCTTAAAATATTCTGACCATTTTCTTGTATATTCTTTTGGAGATTTGTGAATATAATCGTGTCATCTGAAATAATGACAGTTTCACTTTCTAATTCATAATCTTCTATTTCTATTTCTTGCATTACTATAATGACAGCAATCTCCAGTGCAAATTTTGATAGATGTGATTTAGGGGTCATTCTTCTCTCCTTCACAGTCTCACATAAAGCTTTCAGTATTTTACCCTTAAATTTAGTGGTCGCCATAGGGTTTGGTAGATATTCTTTAACAGATTAAAGACATTCCCTTCTATTCCAAGTTGTTTTTGATACTTTTTTGATATTTTATATGTATTTATTAAGATTTTTTTCATAAATGGGTTTGAATTTTATGAAATATTTTTTATACATTCATTGAAGTGATCAGATGACATTTTGCATTTAATCTAATGTGGCTAAGTATACAGATTGATTTTTTAATGAAAACCCTCACGTATTTTCTTGGGAATATATACCCAACTTGGCCATGATCTTTTATTATTTTTGTTCATTGTTGAATTGATTTGCTAATATTTTGCTGGGATTTTTGCATGCATGTTCATGAGTGAGATTGGCCCCTAAATTTGTTATTAATGAGTGGGTTTGCTTTCTCTTTTCCTATACACTAGAAGTTTCTCTAAAATAATAATCATATGTTTCTGAAGGTTTTGTAGAATTTGCCATTAAAGGTATTTAGTATAGTTTTTTCATTAAAATAGATTTTTTTCACTGTGATTCAATTACTTTAAAGCTTATATAATTATAGTTTTTACATACCATCTTGATTCTACATTTGCTAAGTAGTATTTTACTGAGAATTTGGCCATTTCATCTAAATTTTCAAATGTATAGGCATAAAGTTATACATATTTTCTAAGCATCTATAGTTGTATTACTGTTTTATCTTTAATGGTATATATTTGTGCTTTTAGAGAACCGACTTTTGATTTTAGTTATTCTCTCTATTGTGTTTGTTTCCATTTCATTAACGCGCACTATTCTTTATTATTCCTTTCCTCCTTCTTTGAGTTTATTTTATTCTTTTGGTTTTTCAGTACTTCTTGAGATGGATGCCCATCTCATTAAGTTGCAGCCTTTATTCCTTTCTGATAAAAGCATCTAACCCCACATATACCCTCTAAGTGCTGTTTTGACATAGAAATTATAATACCATTTTTTATTATTATTTAGCTTAACATATTTTTAAATTTCCAATATTTTGTTGGCCCCTATGTTATTTAGAAGTGTTTTTCTTCATTTCTAAATGGAGATTTATGCTAGTTATCCTTTTATTGAGGATTTTTAATTTAATAGCTCTTCGAGCACAGGATATGGATTTATGATTTCAATTCCTTGAAATTTTTTGAAACTTGCTTTTTATGCCATAGGATAGGTCTCAACAAACTTTTCCTGTAAAGGACCAGGTAGTAAATATTTTAGGCTTTGTGGCCTACACAGTGACTGTCACAGCTATTGAGCTCTGCCATTGCTATGTAAAAGCAAGCATAGGCAATACGTAAGTGAAGGAATATAGCTGTGTTCCCATGAAATTTTTTTTTTGGACTGATTTTGAATTCCATATAATTACCATATCCCCCCCAAAATTTTCAACTAGTTGAAAAAGTAAACACTATTCTTAGCTTGGAGGCCATACAAGAAAAGGCACCAGGCTAGAATTAGGCCCCTAAGTTATTAATGAGTGCGTTTGCTTTCTCTTTTCTAATACACTGGAAGTTTCTCTAAAATAATATTTGTTTCTGAAGGTTTTGTAGAATTTGCCATTAAAGGTATCTAGTATAGTACAGTTTTGTTCATACAGGCTGTATTGTGTATCCTTGGCCTAGAATATGGTCAATTTTTAAAAAATATTCTGTGAGAGTTAAAAAGAATGTGTTTCTGCTTGGGTGAGGTATTTTATTTGTATCCATTAGGATTAGTTTATTAGTTTTGTTGTTCAAATCTTCTATATTCTTGCTTGTTTTTTTAAAAAATATTTTCTTTGAACTATAGCATTAATAAAGAAAAGGGCATAAATTTTAAGTATACAGTTTGATGGATGTTTTCAAAATGAACAGTTTACTATGCAGATCTAAGCATAGGCTATTACCAGCCCCCGGAAATGTCCCTTATGCCCCCTCCCAATTAATAATCCCCTGAAAAGGTAGCCATTCTGACTTCTGTTACCATTGATTAGTTTTGAACTTCCTGTGAATGGAATTATATAGTATGAACTTCTTTGTGTCTGTTTCTTTCACTCAGCTTTATATTTGGGTTATTCTCATGATGTTACATGTAGTTGTGGTTTGTTCATTTCATTACTGTGGAATATTCTTTTGGGTGAATATACCACAAATTTTTGATTCATTCTCCTGTTAATGTACATTTAGGATATATCCAGTTTGGAGAATATGTGTGACTTGCCTTTTTACTTTCATGATGAGCAGAATTTTTAAAATTTGTATTCAGTTTATTTTTTTTTCTTTTATAATTGGTGCCTTTTGTACCCAAGAAATCCTTGCCTAACCCTAGATTATGAAGATTTTCTCATGTTTCCTTCTAGATGCTTCATGGTTTTAGCTTTAATATTTTGATCTATAATGCATCTCAGTTTTTGTGAGTGTGATATGAGGTAGAGGTCAAATTTCACTTCTCAGTATGGCTATCCAGTTGTTTATTGAAACAGACTTTACTTTCTCTGTAAAATTAATGTGCTGCCTTTATTACAAATCAATTACCATATATACGTGGCTCTATTCTTGGACTCTATTGTCTATCTTGGTGTCAATATTATGATATGCTTATTATTGTAGTTTTATAGTATGCCTTGAAATCAGATAATATAAATCTTATTATTGTCTTGACTAATTTATGTCTTTTCATTTCCATATAAATTTAGAATCAGCTTATCCATATGTATAAAAAACAGCTTACTAAAATTTTGATTTGATTTGTGCTGAATCTGTATCCCAGTTTCAGAAAACTCGACATCTTACCAATATGGAAACTTCTAATCCATGAACATTGTACATCTTTCCATTTATTTAGGTTGTCCTTAATTTATCTCAGCAATGTTTGGTAGTTTTAAGTATAGATGTCTTTCATAGCTTTTATCAAGTTTATTTCTAAGATTTTGGTGTTTTTGATGCTATCATGAACAGTATTTTTAAATGTCATTTTTTTTAGCTGTTGCTAACACTGAGAAATATCATTGGTTTGAAGAATATATTGCATACTTATGTCACCTGCGAATAAAAATGATTTTACTTCTTTCTAATCTTTATGTTCCTTTCTTTCCTTTTTCATATTTTTCTTTATCGCAATAACAAGGACAAATAACATTCAAAAATATTGACTAGAAGAAGTGAGCATAGACAACCTTGTTTTTTCAGCTCTTAGGGAGAAAACATTTAATATTTTTAGCATTACTTATGATGTCATAATGTTTTTTCCTTTGAGATTGCATCAAATTGAAGAAGTTCCCTGCTATTCACAGTTTGCTAGGAATTTTTTTATGTCATGAATGAGAATTTAATTTTATCCATGCTTTTTCTCTATCTATTCAGAAGATCATGTGGTTTTTCTTCTTTATTCTGTTAATTTAGTAAATTGTATTTATGGATTTATGAATGTTAAAACAACCTTGGTTTTTTATGCAAAATACCACTTGGTCAAGATACAGTGTCCTTTATACATACTGCTGGATTTAATTGGTTAACAATTTATAACAGATTTTTATATCTTTGTCAAAGAATGTTAGTCTGTAGTTTTCTTATGTCAGCACCTATAGACAAATATGGTCTTTCATTCACCAATGTATCCCAAGCCCCTTCCCCAGTGCCAACCACAGAAAAGGTGTTCTACAGAGAAATTGTCTCTGACATAACCCAGAGGCTGGAGACAATCATTCATTCATTCATTCAAATTATTTAAAATATCAATTTATCCATTCAACTGACATTTGTCTTCCAACCAGGTACAGTGCTACTCATTAGAGATTTTGCTTTTATATTTCCAGCTACTTCTTCTTAGTCTTCTTTGTGAATTCTTTCTCGTGTCTCCAATCTCTAAACATTGGAGGGCCATAAAATATAGTCCTTGAACCTCTTTTCTTGCTTATCCGATTATCCAATCTCATGGCTATAAACACCTTCTATAAATGAATAACTCATAAATCTCCAACCTGAGCCTTGGCTTCCAGCCTGATGTATCCTCTGCCACCTTCATGCATTACCACTGGATACCTAATAGGCATCTCAAACTTAGCATGTCTAAAATTGAGCTAGTGACCCTCCCCCTGAGGATCACTAATCCATTTTAGGAAAAGGTGACTCCACTCTTGCAGTTGCCAGGCCACAAACCATAACATCATCCTTGACTCCTTTTTTATATACCCACTTCATTAATAATCCTCCACAAATCCTGTCAGCTCTAACTTCATACTATATCCACAAACCGATCAACTCTTCCCACTTCTCCTGCTACCATTCTGATCCAAGTCATCATTATCTCTTGCTGGGTTATTCAGTAGCTCCTTAACTGGTCTCCATAATGCTTACCCTTTACAGCTTCCCAACACAGCAGCCAGGCAGTACCTTTAAAATGTAGGTGAGATTATATCCCCCTTCCCTAAGCCCTCTAAAAGCCTTTCATGTTACTCAGAGCTGAAATCCAGAATCCTTAAAATTTCTGAGAAGTCCCCTTTTGGTATTACCTGTCGAACTTAATCTCCTTCTATTTCTTTTCTTGCCCCACTTGGTTTCAGCCACCGTGGCTTCCTTGCTATTGCTTACACATACTAATCCCACTCCCAACACAGGGCTGTTGTATTTGCTGTTCCTCTGCCTGGAATGTTCTTGCTCTATGAGATAACCTCATAGCTCGGGGTTCATCCCCTCACTTCTGTCAAGTCTTTACTGAAGTATCATTCCCTCCCTGAAGCTCCCCCTGACCATGTGATCTAAAATTGGAGAACTTCCCCCCCATCAAAAAGAATCCTGTTGATCTTCCCTGCTTTATTTTTCACCTTAGCACTTTTAATACCTAAAATATACATTTTATGTATTTATGGTGTTCACTTTCTGAAAACGCCAATAAATTCTTAGCTCAGTAAAATTAGGAATTTTTTTCTTTTACTGCTATGTCCTCAGTGAATAAAAGTGTCTGTCACATAATAAATATTTTTTGAATAAATGACTAAGCAAGTATGAATGAATAAATATGAGTTACAAGGCAGACCCAGTCCTCGACCTCATGGAGCTGACAATCTCCATATTAGTAAGTGGAGTCGATGAAATTCTAATGGAAAATAAAAAATGAAAGAGAAAAGGAAGAAATACAAAAAAGAAAAGCGCCAAAACCTTGTGGGTTACCCACATGGTAGAAGTGGGTCCAGTAAAGGAAAGCTGAGTCTCTTTTAAAAAAAGGAAGAAAAGAAAAAAGAAAAAGAAGCAAGAATAATACAATATCTTGGAAGCAGAGGGAAAGAAGTTTTTAGAATAAGGACTTTAAGTAGGACCTTATAGTTGCTAACAGGACCAGTCATCATCTCCATTAAAAGTTATTATGTATCAGGATCCATGCAGAAATATTGCCAATTCCAAAACTGGTTTCAAAAGGATCAAGGCTAGAGGTATGCAGTAAAGCAGGGCTGTGTATTGTGCATAATCCACACAGCATAGGCACTCAGAAAAAATAATGCCATTTCTGTAAATGACAACCAACACAAAAAAGAATAACCTGGTGACAATTTGTCATCAGAAATTTTGCTAAAGAGTTCATAGTAGAGGAACATTGTGGAGCAATCTTGTTTTCCTTGATTTGAAAGCCCTTGACCTGTGTCCCTGCTAAAGTCAGCATTTATTCTATGGGTGACAGTCTTTGTGTTCATGACAAGTCTGAGATATCAATCAGCTGTTCTCATGTCTTTGGTTTTACTTTTACTGGTTTTTGAAAATTAAGTGTTTTTCTGTTTGGAATCAACAGGTTCCGTTTTTTGGGCCTCTGTTTGATGGAGCCATAGTGAGTGGGAAGCTACTGCCAAGCCTAATATGTGCCACGTGCATCAATGCCAGCAGGGCCGTGAAGTGCCTCATCCCACTCTACCAGAGCTTGTATCTTTTTGCTTTAAATATGCAACTTATTAACCTTCCCTGAATCCAGATTCCTGGCAGTTTTTATAAGAGGTAAGTATTAACTGGATTGAAGAGTGAAGAGAGAATTGTTTTCAAGCTGTGTTGAAAATAACAGTGATTTCATGCCGTTTGTTAGTTGATATTAAACGTAATAATTATGTGCTGCATCAAACTTAGAGTTTATTTTTACGATTTAGTCACATAAGTTTGTGCTGAGAAGCTATGACTACCAAAAGATGCTCATATCTTCTCAGATATGTTTCTTCAAGTTCCATCTCCTGCATTTATCCCTATTTGTTGCAGTCTGTTGTTTATCTAAGGTAGAATGCTGAGGAAAATGTAATGGGGTCACTCAGAATGCCTACCAGAAACCAACAGCAAATGAAATGACTCTAATAAATCAAAGAATGTGGCAAGTGCCACCAGAGAAATACAAACAGTGTTCCAGGAGGTCAGAGGCGGGAGAAATTGCATCTGGTTGGAAGGGCAAGGAAAGGCACCCTCAACCAGGTTGTACTTAAACTCATCAATAAAAATGGCTAGAGATTCTTTTGTTATTTTCCCAGATAATTAATATCTCCTTCTCTGATTCCTGGTCTTCTCTTTAAAAACAAAAGAAATTTCACTTTTATAATTTTCCCCCTAAACATTAATTGGCATTCTATAATCATAAAATCCAGGCATTTGCTCTGATTATAAGAAAAAGAAATTAAGGTGACTGTATGAAATTGCTGCAAAAGGCATCTGACCTCCTAATAAAACTTAGAACCACTTTGTTTCTAATTGATGTTGATAATGATTGTACATATTGTGTTTGACCTTGCTCTCTCTACTTCTCTCAACCTAACTGTAAGTGATGTGTTGCTGGAGGTTGGGGATGAGGGATGGGTGAGAAATATCATGTGTGAATAGATATAGTTCATGAAAAATACCTTTCATTAAAATCCTAGTCATTTCATTGACTGATATTCTCTTTAGATTAAAAAAAAAATACATATGCCATGTGGCAACTTGGAATTATCATAGAAATTAGTAGTAGAAAAGAGCTATTAGGTCCCATCTGGTCCCTCCCCGGGGGCTAGGGCAGCATTATTCCTTTCTGCATGCTCCCCGTGCTTTTGTCCAGGCTGGTGGTGCATGTTTGGGAGATGGCATTCTTTGCAGTGATTTCCACAGCACTCTAGACTTAATCTTATGGCTGGTGTCGATTCAGCCTTCAGCATGGAGTTTTTATTTCACATGCTGTTGAAAAGGGGTTCTTGGCAGAAATCAGAAAGATCTATTTGGCAATTGGCTTGTCAGTTTGCATGTCAACTAGGATGAGCAGGACACTCATCAGTCAAGTATGTCAGAGGAAGGCAAAAAAAAAATCATTTGCAAACAAAAATTTCATTTTATATAAGTCTATTGTGATTTTTGTCACATCACCTTCTCTACATTGAAGTTCTCATTACAAAATACGTGCTTTGTTATTTTGTTGAACATTGCTTTCTCAAGTAAGAGTTAGTATAGCATCAGAATAATCAGATTTCAGGAAAACATTATTTTTAAAAGTTCTAAGGATAAGATTCAGCATTACTTTAAAAACTTTTCAAGCAATCATATTGAACTAATGTGGATGCCAGGTAGGGCTACTGATGCTAATGTCAGTAAATTCTGTATTCTAAAATAACTCATAAAATAGCCAATTTGACAACTTAGTATAGAAATTAGGAAGGAGAAAGTACCAAAACCTATCATGTTGATTACTATAAAATATTTTAATATTTTTCTTTTGTCTTATACCTTGAAAAGATTTAGTTAGTACTATTCAAATAAATTATTTAAAACAAAAAATAATATATATAATTTTTGTAGAGATGTAGCCAATGGGGAAAACTTTGTAATCACTTAGCTAATCATTCTGTTCCTTAATTTCTGCCTGCAAAAAAGGTAATATTCATGCCAGAAACCAAAGGTAAAATAAGAAGAAAAGTTGGGAGAAGTGGAAAAAATAAGGGGGGAAAAAGGAAGGTTTTTTTTTTTTTTTTTAACATTTTCTTTTAAAAATTACTAATACCAATTTTTAGAAATTTTAAATATTTATAGATATTTGTCTAGGCTATTAATAATTAATTGCCCTCTTAACCTGTTTGTTAAAACATGCTGGTCCTTATATGCTTTGGCAAAAGCCTAAACTAGTTTGTATTATAGTTTATGTCTAGAATTCACTGCTTCATTGAGATAAATCTTAGATTTGAATTTGGAAAAACACTGAATAACCTAACACATCCTAGTCACGGGTGCCTCCTTACATTCATTTGTTTACCAAACAAACAGTCATTGTGGACTCCCAAACCCCATGCTAGGAGTTTGGGGTGCACGGGGACCAAAGTGGACACGGTTTTTCCTCCATGCTTCATAGAGAAGACACACAAGCTAATCGAGGTCTGTAAAGGAACTAAGGGCGGGGGGCGGTGAAACCTTTGAGGAAAGACCTCTGCAGAGAGCATATAGGCTGAGAATGGAGGCATGAGAGAGAAGCTGTCCCCAGGGGGCAGGGCACATTCCAGGCAGAGGACACATAGCAAGTACAAGGACTCAGAGTGTTCTCCCGTGGTAAACTTGGGTTTTTCAGGATTTTATGCACAGTCAAGTCTATCCAGATGCCTGTGAAAGATGCAAGAATGAGCTTCCTTAACCCTTTCACCTCATGGCCAGCCTTGAAAATTCTATTCTTAGTACAGGTTCGAGGCTGTCTGATGTCAGGGCAACAGGTAGGGAGGGAGTGTAGAAGCCACCACTCAAGCCCCTGCAAGCCCCTCACGGACTTAGAAGATTAGCAATAGTTTGGACATACCTGAAACCAGGTCTGGCTATGTAACCTATGGGTCCCAGTGCAGAATGAAAATATGGAGCTCCTTGTTCAAAAAGCAGGGGAAAATGCCTTTAACTATGCTAAAATGTAAAGCTTTTTCCATTCTTTTATGGCTTTTCTCTTGACTTGACCTGATAGTTTTTATTTATTGTTTAATGTTATTTTAAGTAAAGAAATATTTAAAATTTAAATTATTTTATCATTAATTTTATCATTCTTTGTATTGTGCAATGCCCATTTAATGTGCAAATATAAAAGCATTTAACTCACATACGGAATCACCAAAATTATACAATTTGTATTTCATAACTCCTACATGGATATATTTCATTCTTACCAGAACACTGGAAGCACTACACAGAACTAACTTTTACCTATTTTCTATTTTTATTTCACTCTTCATATGTACATATTGTACCAACTCTCTCCTTTCAGTTTACTGATGAGTATAAAAGGACTGTCAGGAAAAGGACCTATGGATCATCCTGCATTTCCCTTTCTTTCTATGTCTTCATTTTTAAAGTAAATTGTTGGCTAACACAGGGATCATTTTTAGAGTAAATTGTTGACTTATGATGCTTCAACTTACTATTTTTCAACATTACAATGGTGGGAAAGTGACATGTATTCAGTAGAAACTGTACTTAGAATTTTGAATTTCGATCTTTTCCCAGGCTAGGTATATGCGGTATGATACTCTCTCGTGATGCTGGGCAGCAGCAGCTAGGTGCAGCTCCCAGTCAGCCATGTGATCACGAAGGTAAACAACTGATGCTCTTCTACAGTGTATTCATTGTGTTTGATGATTTTTTCCAACCATAAGCTAATGTAAGTGTTCTGAGCACATTTAAGGTAGGCTAGGCTAAGCTATGATGTTCAGTAGGTTAGATTTATTAAATGGATTCTCGACTTAACGATATTTTCAACTAACCATCATAAATTGAGGAGCATCTGTACATGGAAGTAACACAACTAAGGATATATAGGGCTTCTTGATCATTCATGTTTAGTAGGAGACATCATTTTTCCTTCATGCATTCAGATGAAGAGTAAGCCTCTCAGGGTAGTCAGCCCTGCTACTTATTCAGTCATAAAGTGAGTAGCATACTTCTCATGCGCTGTCTTTGGATCTCTCCAAACTCCCAGGCATTGTGGGTTGTCCATGCTTGTGGAGCACTGCTAAGGCTATGTGCGCATGGGACAGGTAGCAAGGAGCCAGCAGACAGCATATTTTGTGTATCTCCTCTGCCTATGTGCATTCTCCATTGTCTCATCACACTTTAAGTGCAGAACACAAGATCAAAGGTAAAATTATTAAGAATTTCAAGATAGTAGCAGCAGAACATTAATCCAAGCAGGGCTTGTTGTAAGCACAAGGCCCTGTGCAGCTGCTCAGGTCACATGCCCATGAAGCCCTGCCTGGAGCCCATTCCAAAACACCCTCTCCCCGCCATATGAGTTGGAAAACTCTCTTCCTTGGAGTTTATTAGATTGATTCCCCTTCTTAAAGCCAGACAGTATATCCCTTGACAAAATTTTATTGGCATATGAACTAAAACCCATTAAGGAATAAAGCACCTTGTATGTGTGCTGTAGAAGACACAGTTCGTTTAAGAGAGCAAAAATCTGAGAAAGAATTAGTTACTCTTTCCCTGAGATATGAGGTACAGTAGTGGGTGCTGGCAAAGAAAGGGAGGTATCTTCGTCAACACAGGCCATTTTATATGGGCAATCCTGTATCCTCATTTTGTTTCTAATATTTAGATTACAGTCGTTAAATAGAACCTTGCCAAACTGTTCATTTTTATCCAAATGTCATTCACTTTTCTAGGTATCAGAATGACTATTTTATGAACAAAGGGCATGTTGTTTAGTTCAGACATTCTGTAAATCCTTTAGAGAAGGAGCACTTGCTTTTTTGTATTGACCAGAGATAGCCAAACATTGAACCCGATGATAAAGAAAAGAGCCAATGGAATTAGTTTGCAGTAGGTATTCTTATCTCCTTTTCCTCTCCAGCTAATGATTGATACTTAACTGCCTTAAAAGAGTTTCAATGGAGATTCAGTCTTATATAATATTTAACTAGAAGTAGAAATGTGGACAGTTCTATATCAATTTTATATAGTATGTTCAAAAAAATGCAACATTTCTTATTAAGCTGACTACTCGGGGAATTGTTGGAATGAATTTGCCTTTTGAAGATCTTTTTAAGCAGTAAATCCAGCTTAGAACCAATATCAAAGGAGTTCTTGTTTGGGGCACCCTTGGCTAAGTGATCAAACAGTTGGAACTGTGTGGTGAAGGCTCATAAGAGACTGAAAAATACTATTGTCTTATATGATCAAAAAAAATGTTAACACAGTAGGGATGTGTTTGGAAAGCAGTAATATTTCAGCTTAGTCCTTTTGTCCCTCCTGAGTTTTCTGGTAACTTCCACGGCAGGCTAAATCAAATCTGTCAAGTGGAGCCTTCATCCTGTGGCCACTGCTCTTCTGAGTGATGAGGGCCAACTCACCTGCCATCTGCTTTTTCTATCCCTCGTGGGCAATCAGAGGGCCTGTTCCTGTGCCTAGAGTGTTGTAAATGGGAAGCTTGCCACATGTCATGTTTACAGTTCCCAGGCCAACTAAAGATTCCAAAATCAAACCACTGTCAGCTGATAGAAGTTTCCAAAACCATTTGAGCCAGGGCTTTCATTCTCCGTCTCAGATAACTTGTTTCAGGGGAGAGGTTATGCGCAATATGCAGGGTGCCCATTAGGAGGAGTTCACCCTGAATCAAACAGATGGTGGCTTTTTCAAATTAACGTCCACTTCAACAGAACAATAGTCTCAATGGCATTTGCCATCTCTCCTCTCTGGAACTATCAGCATTCGATTTGAGAGAACTGGACTGCCTAAGAAAAAGTAATTTTGTACCTCATTGTTTCACAAGTGAAGTTTAGTTTCATTTAGTTTCATTTCATTCACTATTAGCAGATATATTTAATAAGACCAGAGCTTCTTTCTTAGACTCATGACTTCTTAATATCATTGCTAAGTTTTGTTCTCAATATATACACCTTCATAAATGGCCTCTCTCACTAAAGCTGTAACAATCCTGTTTCTTTCCTCTCCATTGGGATCTTTGTTCTTTTTTCTGCACAGACCTTTAATTTCCTCCACTTGTTCCATACACTCAAGAAAAGTATATGAAAATGAGTCAAGTGGTGCTCCATGGTGTGTTTTGCCATGCAGAACCAATTGTGTATTTGTCAGCATTTACTGTGTCCTTGCCATGGGTCAGGCATTAGGAATAGAAATATGAACATAAGAGATTCCAAGTGAGGGGGCATTATTTGCTTATAGACTGTTCTGAAAGAGTACATCACATTTGAGAACCACAGATGCTTCATATAACAGTGTATGGGAGACACACACATGGAGAGGACAGAAGGGATGAAGGCATTTCAGGGGCAGTGGAAGGAGTTCTGAGAGAAAATCAGGGCCTGATCTCAAGCAGTGGCAGAGGAATGGGTAAGATGCCTACGTAAAGCAGGTAGACTATTTCAATGTGGGACCTGCTAGATTTGCAGGGTGCAGATGATAACGAGATGACAATCAAGGACAGAACTCTCTGGAGCAGCACATTGGAAGAATAGGCTTGAGGGGAGGGGAGAGGTGGAGGAAAAGGAGAGAACCATTTCTCAGAAAAGCAAGGAGAAAAAGAAGCTTTACCTTCAGTGGAGTGGTCAAGCAAGACACAGTCTCCTGGGAGGTCATATCTGTGTCTTCTATTAGCAGCCTCAAGTCTTCACCTGGAAAATTGGGTATAATATGACCTAGAACTGAATTACTTCAAAGAAAGAGGGAAAAACATATCAGATAATAGCAGCAGCTAAAAGAAAAAAAAAAAATTCCTGGGTGGGATTGTAGTGCCTGAGAATGGAAAATGCATGGGAGAAGGCTGGATTTGAGAGCAGCAGCCAGAATGGAGTGATACTCTTCATGGTAGGGCATCAAGAGTGCTTTTCTAATCCACATTTCTAAACAGGCCCAAAGGCAAAATATAGTTGTAATGGGCATTTACACTACTCAGTGTTAGCTCCAAGGTACATTCTAGTAAATGCAACAAGCATTTGATAAATTCTTGGCTGGCAAACAATGTCATCTCTCAGAAGACAGAGGAAGCAAATAAGGAGAACTATTTTGGATCCATTCCTTAGCAATTTAAGATTGCAACTTTCAGTGTTGCAAAAAGCAATGAGTTCATATTAGAGTTTGTACAAGAGTGGGAGGAAAACGCAAGTAGACCAGTTCGCTGCCATTTCATAAAGTTGAATTCAGAGGCAAAAATGGCATGTCCGCATAGATGAGTTGAGGCTGTGAAAGGGAATAAGAAATGAGAGATTTTTTTTATTACAAAATTAAAAACTATTTCTCTGAGAAAGAAAAAGGAGTGGCATGGAAGAGCAGCCAGTGTAGTCGCAAGAGCAGACTGGTGAGTTCCTATTTAAAACAGGCGCATCGGAATCGAAAGAAGAGCTCTGCCCTGTGCTGACAGAGGTCGTCATTGTTAACCCATATCCCGGTCGTCCTCTATCTTCACATGGGAAGGGCCAGAGTAATGTCAGCGTATGAATTAAAACTCAAATCACTGAGAACACGATAAGAAAAAAGAATTGGCCCCTTCAAGTAAAGTCCAGCCTTCAAGGCCAAGTATGCTCGATTTTAAAACAAATTTACAACAGTGGTCTCAGAACCACAAGAACTTTTTTTTTTTTTTTTAGAAATCATGTAAAATGAAGCATATGCTCAGAACTGAAAATAGGAAAATACTTTCTTCGTGTCAAAGGATTAAAAGATGAATTTTGTCATGTTGCATAGATGCCTTGTAAAATTGTTAGACTAGATTACTTGTGAGCCTTCAGAATAGAGTTAAAAGAGTTAATTCAGACACACTTATTTTGTTTGATAAGATTACTATTCTCAGAGATTAGACAAAACTTATAATAAATATAAATCTTAATTTCAGTAAAACACAAGATAAAGTGTTATAATCATCTAGCAGGTAAGAGAGAGAACTATGGGCCCATGGGAGCTGGGTGACTTCACTGTGGCCAAACCTAAAATGCATTATAATATTTATGGACCACCAATCGACCGGAGCCCTTATGACTCTGATATGGTGTGTATATCACAGCTCTGTTCAACTACTCTTCCATTCAACAACTTTTTACCATCACATTTCACGGAGGTCTAAAACACATGTTTATCAAAATACTACTTTTAAGAAAGACGAGAGGGTTAACTAATTTGACACAAGGCAAAATCAGAAATTAGGATTATCTCAACAGATGAGATTTCCAGGTTGAAACCAACAAGATGAGGTCTAGGAGGGTAACTGTAACGCCATGCACTTGGGTTTAAATCATCAGCTCTGTGGGTACAGGATGAGGATGATAGAGCATGATAGCAATCACTGTGGAAAAAGTCTGAGGATTTTGGTTGAGCACAGATTTGAGATGAGAGACGAAAGGGTGATTCAGCAGCTGACCACACCACGTTCTCTAAAACCACAGCACGAGGATCATGAGGTCTTGATCATAGGAGTCACAGGAACAGAGGCATCATCCCTCTGCTTCCACAGCCTCAGGTCACATTGTAAAAGGTGGTGTGCCCCTCCGGGACCACATAAGAGAGACCTCAACCCACCTGGAGCAAGTCCACAGAAGTCGTGACCACTGCATTTTAGGTCTCAGGGAACCATTAAAACCAAGAAGGGGTTGTTTCGGGAGGTTTGGAGGGGGAGGAGGTTTAAAGAGAAGATGAGGCTGCAGAACTGGAACCAATGAACAGAGGAAACCAGGAAGCAGCTTTTAGCTCAATGTCAAAGCAAACATTCAAAAACCAGAGCCTACAAAACCAGCTGCCTACAGGCCAAATCCAGCCCCCAGATGGGCTTTGTTTGAACTGCAGTCGGCCTCCAGCTTTACTAATAAAAATGGAGTTTGACAGCCATGTTGAACAATTGGGAGATTTTCTATTTTAAAAAACCTAGATTTCTGACTTCTCTTGAAGAATTGAAACCTCTGACTCCCCCTGGGCTTCCTTTCCTGCTGGCAGCAATCAGCCTCCATACAGGCTATGTGCTCTCCTGTTCATCACAGCCCGGCCTATCGACATGTCTTCCCTTCACCAATCCTCAGAAGGCAGCCAACTGGGGGGCACAATGATGGCTGCATCTGACACCAGATGCAACCATCATTGTGCCCCCCAGTTGGCTGCCTTCTGAGGATTGGTGAAGGGGTTAGTGAGCCAAGCAGGTAAGACAGTGCCTGGTTCTTAATGAGAGTCCAATAAGTGTTATTGCAGTTGCTATATTACTAGCCTGGCCCCATAAATAAGTATTGGCATTTTAAACCTCTGTTGTAAAAACTGGAACCACCCAACTGTGGAGTTAGGTCTTGGGAAGTATTTACCTTTTACCATCGTAGATGTTAAAGCCGGCTCTACCCTAAGGAAAAGTTATTGTAAATCTAACAATCTGCAGAAACCGGGCTTCTGACACCATGCTTAGGGAAATATCAGTAATAGTCTCAGCTTTCCTCCCCTCTTCCTACTCTCAGATCTCTGGTTATTGGGTCATCGCTCTCATCGCCAGTCCCTTACAGGGGGTGTGCTCCTTCCCACTCTGGGGCCCTTGGATATGGCGACCCCCCAGGATTCCCCTCTTGGCCATTCTGTTGCCCCTCAACCCCTTGGGTTTCCGCTCACCTTCCTGCAGCCATCTAGCCCTCTAAAGCTCTCCTTGCCAGGCTGGGCCTCACTCTGTCCTCTTCTCCTAAGTATACTGTGAGTTTCCCAGCGGGGGCCTATTTCCATTTTGTTGATATCCCTCTCACAAACACCTCCTAGTACATTGCGAGTGTGTGTGTGGGTGAGTGGGGGTGTGCGAAGGGACAGAGAGAGTAATTTGGGAAAATTTTTTTTTTTTTGGAAAGCAAAAGACAAGGAAATCATTTTATAAAATTGCATTTTTTTTCATCGAAAGCCTTAATTCAAGAAATACAGTTCTAGAAATAGAATATGTACCTATGTATGTATATGTTGATACATGTTTTTAAGTCCTCTTTTTCCATTTTTGAATGTTTAGTTTACAGCTGTATCTCCAGCACTTAGAACAGTGCTTGGCACATAGCAATTACTCAATAAATAGTTCTCAGTGAACTATATTGGTAAAAATACATAGATAGTAGTATTCAAAAGAAGAAAATGGTTAAATTGTTACTGAAAAATTGGATTTTGTATGTATTTTTCTTTATATTGAACAATATAGTGTTTTGTGCATATTATTTTTCTAGGGAATTCTAAATAATAATCCTGCTATCACCACCCCAAAAAGTTAATGAAGGACATTTATGTGAAATTCCTGACAATTAGAATGATGACTTTATACCTGATTTTCAAATTGATGGAATCTTATTGAGAGCCTAAGTAAAGGCTTGTTAGTAAGCCCATTTCCTTAGAGCCATAAATGTATTTTGTTAGTGTTTGAGGGATTGAACTCAAACAGTGTTAAAGTCAGAAAACCTGCAGACAAGAAGGAAGTGGAAAGGAAATCTCATGTTGCCATTAAAGCTGTGGCCCCCCAGGAGGGGAGCGACAAGCCCAGGTTAGAAGTGTCTGGAAAGGCCTTAAATGATTGGTGTTAGAGTTGGTGTTAGAGTCTATTTCTAAATCCTAGGAACATAGTTGTAGGGTTTTTTTAAATTCTTAATTGCCTATAAATTTTATACACGTAAATAAAACGCCTGCAATGCCCAAGGGAAGGTCTCCGCAAGTCTGAGACCTGGAGCAGGCTGAGCCTTGGCTGGGCATGCAAATACTGACAGCTGAAGTCACTTGTTGGAAAGTCCGCAAACTCTGGTTACAGCTGCATTTGTCAGTAGCTTTAAGGGAAGTGTAATCAGCCAGAGAGATTAATTTGCATCTCAATTAGAAAAGAGTCGGGAGGAAGCACTAGGGTCTGGTGCTGGAAGGTTGTGGAAGAAATCTCACCAAGCACAAAAGCCTCCCTCGCTCTGTCCTCCAGCTGAGTGGAGGACAATATCTGAGGTTTGGTTTCCATAGGGACCAGAAGCCTGCTGGGCCCCAGAAGAATCTCGGGTTTGCACCGTAATCATTTGGTCATGATGACACAAATTCCACTGTTGTTCCCAAATACATTTTGCTATTTGAAAGCTGTTAGAAAAGTGAAAATGGTCATCATGTCAAAAGCATGCAGAAGAGAATGTGCTGACCCTACTTACCTTTTTTCAAAATGCTGCTGGGATTTCCAGGCATTTAACATTTATTAATGTCTGAATATTCAAAGAGCAAAAGGTCATTTCATAAATGACAATATTTCTTTAGTATTCAGATGGTTACTTTGGGAATGGCACAGCTTCAGAGGGAGCCATTATTCCTGATTCTCCCACACTCTTCAGCATTAGGCAAACAAGATTATGAATTTAAAAACAGAGGCGACGAACAAACATGGAATCTTCTGGCCATGGAGCATGGAAGAAACTCTGGCCATTCTAGGCCTTTTTAGAATCCTAACCAAACTGAAGGAGGTATCCCTAACCTTAACTTTGAAAAGCAAAAAATAGCATTAATTCGAGTATTTTTCTTCGAGTATTATTTATGACCATTTTCATGGGCTTTGATATTTTTACCAAACAGATCTTTTGTTTTCAGAGATCTTCATAGTCTCAAAATTCTGTACTGGGGCCTAGTGAGAGCTCAGACTGTCTGAACTATTTATCCATGCCAGATTACTGTGCCATAACCCGGAAGGGCTCACCCTCAGCATTTTTGGAGGAGGACTTTTATTTCTAGTTTATTTTGTTTGCTCTAAAATAATTAATTCATTGGCTCCAGCTTCAAAGTGAGAAAACAAAAAAGAGTAAGAAAAAACTGAATTCGACTGAAGTTGAATAAAACTGAATTCTCTTTTTTAAAAAATCAGGGTTTTAAACTCATCTTTCCATTCTGGAAAGGGGAAGGAACAAGTTTCCTAAGGATGATCTCTTCCAGGGCCCACAGACTGAAATAACACATTGCAGCGAGACATCAGAACCTCTTAATCCAACATTAATCAAATTTGAGTTTACTAATTATCAGCCGCATTTCGAAAGGAACATAATGCCATAAACAGCATCCCCAGAACATTTAGTAGACTCTGGGATTATAAGCAATATATTTGAAAGTGAGACTTTCTGTTATTCAAATCTCTGAAAAGGATAATACATGCCTTATTATAATAAGAGATTGTGCAAAGCCAAAGAAGGACAAAGCAGGCAAATCCAAATGGTGAGCCCTTCTGTGCCTGTCTGCCTTAGTGTATGCAGCAAGCTCCCAGCAGGCTTCGGAGCTAGAGTAATTTGCAGCACACTCAAGTAAATTTTTTAATCAAAGCAGAATACCTTTTTGGTAATCTGTGGGTGAATACAACCCAAATGCCATCATGTTAGGCTCGAGAGGGTGTCCTTTCTAGTTTACTCTGTGGAATTTAACCAAACTCTAAAATGGGTAATTTGAATGTTATGCTTCAAATTTGGAGTCCTGTGCTTTGAAAGCATTTGACTTTATTCCCTGGGACTTGATAAAGACCACTGGGGCCAGGGTGAGGGAAGGAAGCTTTGAGGATCAGTGTTCATGCCAGCCAATCCTCTCTTCTCCTCTCTCCCCTCACCCTCCCCACCCCACAATCAGGTGTCCAATGCACAAGCCACTAGGGAGTCAAGATGCACTTTGATGTCTGTGTTATATTTTGTGCATTTCTTTAACATAGCCAACTTGAGAAGTACACAGCTGTTCTAGTTTCCAACAACGGCATGTTTCCGAAATGCCACAATATTTTAAACAGACACCCCATTGGACATTGCTCCTTATTACTTATAACCCACATCTGATAGATACTATGTATGTCCAGATGATCTTCTTGTCACTATCATCAAAATCACAAAAATGAAACAATACAATATTTAGTGGCTTGTGGTATTTTTCTTCAGCTTATTTCTTATAATGCTTCATTCATTTCAGTCTTCAATCTTCCTAGCTTGCTCCTAGTATATAAAAGAGTACAGAATATTTGTTCCTCTGCCGTGTCCATTTGTTTAAACTCTCCAGTACAAAGCTTTGGTCCTAATCCATCAATGATCAATGAAGGGACTGCCTCCTAAAAACTCGGGTTCTGCTTGTCATGGAACAAGCCAGCCCTTAACGCCAAGTCCCTTTGGTTCTCCCTTATTTGCCTATGAAGTGGCATGTAAGTATATCAGTGCATCCCGCATCCCGGCTTTGAGGCAGATGTGTGTCTGGAAGTGCAAAGTCTCATACCTCCACAAAGGGTAGGCAGGCTCACTAGCTGCTGGGATTCTGAATTTATAAGCAGAGTTCCAGAATTCCCCCAGGGCCTACTTTTCAAAGGCAAATTAGTATGTTTGCAACTTGATCCCTGGGCAACTTTTGACAGTTGTTCTAAGAATAATAAAACAGATGGACAGAATAGATTTTGGGGTCTCCATCCAAACCGCCATCCTCAGTGGAATTTAAAGAAGGCATGGAGTTGATGGGGAGAACTACTGCTGCTCACCATTATGTTCCGCCTTTAACATCCAAGAACCATAACTTTTTCCCAGAAAAAGATGAAAATTGTCATCACATTGTATTTTCCTGAGGAGAGTTCTGCTTAGTTATGAGAAAGTAAATAAGATGTGTGTTTTCTTCATATATTTAAAATTAAGTGAACTTAAATTGAATTTATACATAATCCCAAGAAACCAATTTTAATATGAATATGAGAAAGAAATATAAATTGGTTTTAGGTTTAAGGACCGTTTTCATAGAATTTTTTACCACTTTAAATACAGGAGAGCCTCTTTAGAATGTCTTAGAAACACTATCTTATTATTAACAGGATAAACATTCTCTGCACGTAACAGCGTAATGCTTATCAGAAGTCTACATCAGAAGACAGCATTTAAATTATCTGAATAAGGAAAACAAATCATTTCTGTATTTATGCTCTATAATTTTGTCAAACAAATGCATATATATTTGTGCATAAGCAGTTCACATAAACTGCTCCACTTTTGAAGAATTTTAGCCTTTTAGGTCAGATCAGATCAGGATAAGATGTACTTTTAATTTATTGGCTTCCTCTGAAATAAATTTTTATTTTCTCTAATCATTCTTTTTCTCTGGATTTGTTTGCCCCAATTATCACACTTTAGGCCACAGAAATTAAATAAGGTAGCAGATCAGCTGTGCTTCTGAAGTACCAGAGCTGCTCGAATGACTGTTGAGACACATGTACTGGGGGCCCTCCAATTTCCTCGTGGGTTTGTCATGTAGACCAGGTGTTTAAAATTCCACTAATGATAACTCAGTAGAATAGTAACATCTTCTTTCTTTTTTGAGAGACTTGAAAACAATTTAAACCCTTTTTCTAGCTCTCACATTAGGCAGCATCACTGACTGTAACAGTGATCTCTTGTGATCAAGGCTCAATTCTTGGGGCATTCTCTTTTCTCCACAGCAGCAATTTTCCTCCAAGTGCCAGATAAATTGTAAGGTGTGTCTTTTTGTTGTAGTGCTCAAATTAGTGCTCAAAATAACAGGTGATATGTGATAGCAGGCCTCAGACCTTGAGTTTCAATTTGAGTTTAAATAACAACTAGTTTTTTGGCTTTTAAAAAGTATCTTTACCTCTGTCAGTGTCCTTATCTATAAAATGAGGATAATAATCCCCCACAGACTGATTATTGTAAAGATATGTAGAATGAAGTGTATGCAAATGAATTAATCCAGAAAACATAACCGAAATCCAGCTGCTCCACACCACCCCACCCCGTCTCTCCCAGGCTGTTGTTCTAGGCGCCCTCATGCTCCCAGCTGCCTGGACCAGTACCCCAGCATCCTCCCAGTTTCCCTGCTTCTTGCTCTCCTTGGAAAACTCCAGCATCCAGGGTTTTCCTTCGAAAACAGAAATCAGAGCATGTCATAGCTCATAACCTTCCAGTTACTTCCCATTATCACCCACAGAAAAATCTAGCATTTTTATAAGGACCGACAAATATATTCTAGCCTCAAGAACTGCTCCCTTACTAGGAATTGTCCTCCCTCCCCCAGTACCTGCATTGCTCACCCCTTACCTTCCCTTGGGTCTCTGCTCAGAAGTCACCCATCAGAAAAGTTTCTAAAATAACAAGCCCTCCCTCCCTCTGGCGGTCTCACCACTTTGTCCTTAGCACTCATCATTTATTTAATGTCTCTCTCTTCCACTAGTATGTAAAGTGCATGGGAGTAGGAACTTTGTTTTGTTCACTCTTGTATTCCCAACATCTAGAGCCCCAGGATAAGACTGGCAGGAGAATGCTCCTCAAAAAAAATAGATTGTAAAATGAATCATATATGAACAGACTGATGGGTGCATATAAAGTGGAAAGGAGGGCCTGGCACCCCACTCATTCTCTATAACCAGAAGCAGCTGTGCTGTGACCCCACCCCCACCCCCCCGCACACACACACAGGAGAACAAGCCGGGTCCCAGATTCCGCCTCGTACGCTGTGGTAACTCAGGCAGTCATGCTTCCGTGTTCCTCCTTCCTCCAACATCGATGTGGCCATGGCAAACACTGTAGGATATAAAGATGAGTGGCCTGCCCTCAGGAGGCTTCCCAGTCAGTAGGGGTTATACTGTGCCATAGGGTGGACTAGAACCTGTGCTCTAACAGAGGCATGCAGTTAGTACCCAGTGGGCATTTGTTGAGTCATTAAATCACAAGATACAAAAGAACTAGAGGGTTGTGGGAGCTCTAAGGGAAAAAATTATTTCTAGATGTATTTTCAAATTGTTCTCATATTTTTGTGTATCTCTAGTTAGTTATCTCTTCGTGTGTATGTTATCTGCAACTCAAATGTTCTGTACATTTCAGAACAATTTTGTTCTTTTTGTTTTACAAAAAGATATTTATAAACTAATTACAATTGATTACATAAATGCCCATAGCCTATTCCATAGTGCGAGGCATTTATTTCAGTGACTAGGCTCCTGGTGAGCAGTCTTCCATTGTCGATATACGTAGCTGCTCATTCCATTCCAGAGGAGAGAAGGGAATGGTAGGAACAATGCTTGCCTCAGGGGGCAAGGACACCCACCTCGAACCCACTTCCTACTTCCATCGTCTCCAGGTCTCCAGGCTTTTTATTACATACCCCAAGGACCAAAAAAAAAAAACTTTTAAGCATGAGATTCAAACGTGTATATTGATTTATTTTAAAGTATATACAGGTTCTATTATACTACTATGACATTAAGTCTCCTTTATCACACCTTTGAAAGGATGTGATAAAGATGAACAATAGATAAACAAAAATTCAAAGTATTTTATATTTCACAGTATAAAATTATTTTGCTTTTACTAAGTTATTAGTGGTATTTTAGTGAATACAACAGGATTAAATGTGCTGTTATTTTTATAATCTTGGTTTAATAGTTTTGTGATGCAGTGATTCTAAGGAGTTGCTCTAAACTCAATTTATTTTGATACTTGGTTTCATAGCTGAAAACATAACCTTGAAAAATATACAGATACACTAGAGCAGAAGATCTCTGTCTTTGTCTGTTAAATCGCGAAGCTTATGCTCAGATTTTAGTCTTAGCCACCATTTCTATGAAGGTACTTACTGATATTTGGCTAGAAGTTTGTCTTCCCTGATGTCATGTCTAATGTTGCATTGTTACATATTTTTACAAACAGATTGAAAATGTACAAAACTCTTCATTTGGAAGGTTAGAGACAACTTTAAAAAATTCTATTTATAAGTTTTTGATAGTACAGATCTGAGAACTTTCTGAAAACATATACCATTCTCAACAATAGGTTCCCATGCTGAAGGCAGCATTTTTTAACTTTTCTATTCAGGACTTCTCTCCATGGCATGTTTCTTTCAAATAGCAGTTACTCTCTCATTCAGACAATATGTCCCTTTTACTTTTGGGGAACAGTAGAATCTACTACACATAGGGTGTATGGCTAAGGATGCACTGCTTGTCTCATGCTTCTACCTCCACCTCTGCCCCCAGTCTACCTCAGCACAGCAGCCAGAGCCAGCCTACTAAAATGTGAGTCAAACCAAGTCACTGCCCTGCTCACACTGTCCAGAGACCTCATCTCACTCAGAGTTAAGGCCAAAGTCCTACAGGGAAACTCCGAGTGCTCAGAGCCCTCTGCCTAAAATACTGCTCCCAAGATGTGCAGCTGGCGCACTCCCTCTCCTCCCCCAAGGCTCTCCCCAGCCTCCCCAGGAAAAGCTCACCCCCACCTGCATGCACATGCACACACACCTCCCACTACCCGTTTATTTTCTCACAGCCCTATTACCCTCTAATTTACTTACTCATTTTATTCATGTTGTGCCCTCTGCATGAGGGCAAGGATTTTTGTCTGTTTTGTTCACTGGTGTCTCCAAGGGTGGTAGTCAAAATATTTAACATCAGGTGCCACAAGAGCAGGATGTTACCCTTGCTAGTGCTTTCCAGGTGAATACCAGTCCTGGATGTAGCCTCAGCACCTGCCACAGAATAAACATTTGTTCAATAAATATCTACTGAATAAGTGAATAAATTCAGCTCCTTGTCTTCATAGAAAAGGTCACCAAATTTAGAGCATTTGTCTTGCTATAATTCTGATGAGTAATTCATCTTTATGTTCAGAGCTTTTATAAGAACTTTCCTGTGAGATAAAAAATAAACCTTTACATGGTACAAAAGATTTTCATGGTCGTGACCTGCCTCAGTACAATGTATGGGAAAGATTATATGATTTACGAGATAATAAAATTCATAACTTTAGAATGGAGGGTCATGTAAACCACAGTACATCACTATGTGGTGAAAGTGAATGAGGGAACTACTCTCAGTTCCTGCCGCATCTCACCCTCAGCAATGAACCCAACCTGGGACACTGATAGATGAACAAGCAAGAAGGGCACCAGTCTCAGGCCAGTTGTTAAATTTCAGTAAAACTTAATTTCCTCCTTAACTTGAGATAAAAATAAATAAATATTAATAGAAGCTTTAGCATTGTCCTCTCACATCTCACTTTGGAGACCCACAGGATAAAGTCTAGACTTCTGTAGAGATTTTCAAAGGAAGTGGTGGAGGGAGGATCTTGTATGGTTCTCTGTGTTGACTGGGCTCAGCTGGGTGGTTCTCACCCAGGTTTCTCACATGTCTGGCACCTGTGCTAGCATAGCTAGAACAGCTGTGGGCTGGCCAGCCTCTTTCACTTTTTGGCAGCCTTCTCACTTGGCTAGCTCACAGCAAAGGAACCTCACAGCAGTTGGACTTCTTACATGAGTGCTCAGGGCTCCAGCAGAGACCCAGGTGGAAGGTGCAAGGTTTTCCACAGTCTAACCTTGGAGAGCCCATAACTGTTGGCCAAGGCAGGTTCCAAGGCCAGCCCCGATTTAAGGGAGAAGAATCAACCCGTTGAGGGGAACAGCAGCCTGCCAGTACAGGGAGGGGAGGAGGCCAGCAGACATCTCTGCCTGTCTTCCACAGATGGAATGGTGCTGACCACACTGGGTCAGGGCTCATTCTGATGCTCTTGCCCTCTCCACTGAATAGTGAGCTCATTGAAGGCAAAGACCATTCTTATTCTTCATTTGGTCTCCAGCATCCAACATAATAAGAACTCAGTAGGTGTTCGTTGAATTAAAATCCGAAATGCAAACGTTTTAAGGAATATCTAGTTAGAGGAATGTAGACTCTAGTACCATTTATTTAATTATACCACAAGTTGTTTTTATGCATACATAGGAGGAAATGAGTTATAATGGATTCCAAAAGGAGATAACTGGTTCTAAATACTGACTTCTTAATCCAAAAAAATTAATCATAAAAGCAATAAAATTGAATTCACTCTATTTCCATGTCCACAGAAACACACATTTAAAGGGTGAATTTTGTTCTTAACTTGATTGGGCTCCTTATTTTCATTTTAATATGCTCTCATTGATTCTTATTAAATTTTATATTGCCTTCAGGAATCATGAATTGTGATGTACCTCATAATTTTACTTGACTTTTTAGGTGAGTTTATGTTTTTGTCTTCACAAGTTTGTCTTCACAAGAATCTTTTGAAAGTCATTTATGTCATCGAGGTTTCCTTAAGGAGAATGTTAGTTTGGGCCAATTTTTTAATGTTCAGTGAGGGGAGGGGTCAACTTTTAGTCAGGAAAAGGTTTTTGTCTTTTATAATAAGAGCTGTCCTCTGGCTTTGGCAAACCTCTCAGACATTCTTGAAGATGTGTGCACATTGCTTTGACAGTTCTTTGGTTTTTGGTTTTTGGTTTTTTTTGTGTGTGTGTGGCCTCTGTCTGTTCACTGTGGCAGTAGTCTGCCTTGCAGGAATGCACTAATGTCCATCCTAGGCCTCTGTTGTCATGTGTTTTTGTTTGTTTTTTGAGAAGCTAGGGATTTCAGATGGCATCCTTAGCCTCTCTGAGAGAGATTGTGACTAGCTAACTTGAGAGGAGGTGGCCTCAACGCTCCAGCATTTGCCCTGCCCTTCCTTCCCACCCCTTCATCTCTCTGTGCCAGGATGCACATCACAGTAAATCTCTTAGGTGGTGTGAAGGAGTGCCGACCCTCATTTGGAAGTGTAGCCCGCCTCCCATGCCTCTACCCCACCCCCCCCACCCCCTGCAGGAGCAGATCAATACTTGAACTGTCTGTTTCCACCGCTTACTTTCCTTTCGCACAGCGAGACCCTTCTGCAGGGAGCAATGAAGGGAGCAATCGATAGCTCTAATCTGTGGCAGCCTGCAGCAAGTCATGCGAGGCTGAGCGCTTAGGTGACATTACACAGGACTGTGGAGGCCGCAGCTCCGTGGTGCAGATTCATAGCACCCTTCCTCAGGGCACATTCCATTTATAACTGTGCTGCTTATAATCTCTTCCATGGATCACCATTCCCCTAAAACTTGATTCAAAGAAATGGACATCTTGGGGCTGTGTGTGTGTGTGTGTGAATTTCAGACCCATATCTTGTTCCCTTCTCACATTCTGCCAGCTCTCTCTGTTTTGTGCTGCTGGATAGTTTTGTCTACAGCCATGTGTCACAATTATTTCTACACTGGGTATTTTCTAAACATTAAAGTTTTGGGGTTTTCTTAATCTTTGAAATCCCAGTGATCGAAGAGCATTCTTATTCTACCAACTACTCTCCCACAAAAGATCGTTAGAAGATAATGGACATTGTATGTCACTTCCATTTTTGAGTGGCTGTGGCCAAATGAAAGATTCAAGGATGAAGACCTGGCTCTTCCAGGACCCCTGATGCCTCAGGAGACTCCACTTGGGGATCAGCTCTTGCCTTGCCCTGCACCTCCTCTGTTAACAGGGTGGGGGTCAGAAAAATCCCCTTCCATTCAGTCCTTTACCTGACCTTCCACTCCTCATTTCCATGTCTAGTTACACTGGTTTTGTCTGTGAATTTCTGTATACAACAGTAAATTAAGGCCTGGATGTAAAGAAAGCAAATATATGGGAGAAAACAAATTCGAACCAGGGTCAGAATTGAAAACTGTGCAAGCCCGCCTTACAAGGAGCAGACAGCCAGTGGCAAAGGGAGCCAAGAGTCTAGTGCCTGCTGCGGTGAGAGCCCCAGCAGCTGCCAGTCAGAGAGAAGAACTGAGACTTCCTCCATGAACAGTTTTCCAAGTTAAACCATGCTTGAATTCATCAATGAATTCCACACTGTATTTTACACGAATTTCCTTAGTATGTTTATCACTGTACTTCTTAAATTCAAGTTTCGCTCTCCTGGTATATAATCTTTATTTCAATCTGTCTAGCCTTTTAAACTCTGTGGCAGATCATCTGATTGATCTGCACTCCACAGGCAACTGCCTGCTTTCTATTTTTCGGAAAGTACAGATGTCACCTTTGGAGACCCCCTGAGTTGAGCTTAGCTTTAGGAAAACTTGGAGAGACAAGATTTCTCCTAATCTTGTCTCTCATTCTATGTACATGCACTCGACCCTAAGAGATAGAGGTGGAAAGTGCATTTGCTGCTGGAGATGATCTTTCAATAAAGTGTCTTTTATTTAGAGCTTTAAAAAAATCTTGGTAAAAAGGTGTTCATTCAACAGATTGTCATAATCTCATTCATACTCCTGGACACCAGTTCTAAAAACGACAAGCCCAAAAGCAGTTTTTTCCATTAGTTTGTTTCTTCAACAAAATATCCATTGGCCATTTCCTGTAACCAGAAACTGTGCTGTTGTTGAGGGTGCCCAAATGGAAGGCACAGTCCCGGTACTCAAGGGCTCTTTGTTGAGTATAAAAACATTAAGGAAAAGAGGGGTCCACTCTTACACAGTGAGAACAGGGCCAGATGGCGAAGCAGCTTACCTGTTGCCTTGGTTCCAGGAAGAGTGATGGAGCTTCTCCACCACTTGCTCTGTCCTAAGCACTATGAACTTCACACAAATATTCAGTCATTTCATTTTCACAGCAATCCTAAGAGTAAGACACAGTTACTATCCTATTTTAGTATGTTATGCAAACTCAGTACAATGCCTTATATACTGCAGTCTGTTCTATATTTTATTATATTTGAAGAATATAGTTGGGGGCATTGAGTCCCAGAGTTGTTGCATAACTTGCCCGAGACCACACAGTTAGTTATGTTAGTGGTGTGCCAGAACCCGAACCCAGCAGCAGCTGCTCGGCACACACTGTGATCCCACTGCCCCGACTCCCCGCAGTACCTGCAGATGCCTGTGGAAATTGTACATTTCAGTGCAACCTTTTAAAGCATGTTGGATCTGTTGCATGTATTTAAGTTGTGACTTACAACTGATTTTGATAAACTACAAATACCGGTATTATGTTTTAATGAGACTGAAGGCATGAACGAGCAGATTCTACTCCTGAGGCTGTTGTGGGGACACGTGGACTGACGCTGCAGTCACCCCTCTGAAGGCCTGCATTGTCGCCAGGCTCATTAGCATCCGCGCTCCTGCTCAGCGGCAGTTGCTGCTCTCTAGCTTACCAGCTGTTCCTGCTGCTCCGTACAATGTCGGATGTGTTCAGCTCACTGGGTTCCTGTCCTCGCCGCCGGGAGAAGACAGCCCTTCCGCTGGGGATACCCACGTGGCTGCCTGTCAGCGGTGGCACCGAATAAAGTAATAGGCCTTCGCATGGCATATGGTGTCTGGATTCTTACAAGATGCAAAACTCTTCTGCTAATGCAGGATGACTCATAGCATTGCTAATTTTTCAAACAAAAGCTGACTTCCACACCCACACTTTTAACCCCTCTGGCTAAAAGTCTTTAGTTGCAAGGTTCTAGAAAGGTGGCTTCTGGATCACCATATAAAATGCGTTACATTTATTGAGAGCATATGAAATGTCTTGCTTTGTTTTGGGTTGAGGTTATTTAAAATTTCTGGACCTCTTATTTTTTCTCTAGAGAAGGAGAATTTTTAAACTTTGCTCCTTCCTCACAGTTAAAGAGTCTAATAGTTTGTTTGGTAGATTGATTTTTTTTTAAAGCTATTATTTAAAAATCAGTCGGAAGGCACTAGATTAGTAGAACACTAGGAACTGTTCATAAATTACCTTTCTCTTTTAAACTTTCCATAGAAAGTATTGCCTGATACTGTATCAACTCAATTGTGGAGCATTTCAAGCTCTTCACATTAGAATATTTTAAAGTTATAAGAGAATGTTGATTCTTTTGTGGAATATGATATTGCATAGTCTCTCCTGGTGCACTAAATGTGTAACTCATTTAAATAGTCAAATTCTACCAGAACAAATTTAGAAAAGCAGTTTACATTAGAATCAACATTTTTTCCAACTATAAAATAAATACATGGGGATCTTCTAAAAATGTTCCTACTAAATTATTTAGGATCAGTTGTGCTAATAGATGTCCAAATTTAATCTGAAATTTTATGTACTGGAATAAGGCAGTTAGTTTCATTTGTTCTTTTATAAATAATCCTTTATTGAACATTTTATTTAAACATTTCAGAGTCGGGAATTGCTAACATAAAATGATCAGACAGTGTCTAATTATGGACCTAATCACTGTTTTGAAGTCAGTCTGGCACCTGAGAGCTTTTGCAGTCAGAATTTGGCAAATAATGAATTTTTAAAGGAACTTCAACTTAGGAGGATAATACAGATTTTTAAAAATAGATTACTTTATTCAACTCCAAAAGGTTTCTATGGGAGCAGGAACTAGAAACTCATTCTCAATATTGATATTTCATTTTGGTTATTTTCAAATCCAAAGTTTTGTCTTTCTTATCTACAGATATAAATTCAAATATGCATCTAACTTCTTATAAAGGGCATCCTGTTTCCAGAAAATGAAACAATGTATAAAATTTCTAAATGAGCCTCACTTTCTGGGTCCTAGTATTTGATGCTATCTTCTCAGCATGTTCGCTAATGTTCTTGCCCTTTGCCATTGGAAATAAACTGGTGTACATTCAATGAGACTAAAATTTCATTAGACCCTTAAAATTCACCATGACAGTTAAATTAAATAGATACAGAAGTTTTAAACGTATTTTACTTGAGTTCACTAAGTAAAGGATTTTCAGTTTTGCTTTCACTATCTTGAGTTTGAGAGCTCTTTTTGTTGTTACTGGTGTCAGTATTTTTGTCCTGTTTCCACTCATTTTTATGAAATATGGGCGAAATACAGTGGAATATCCAAGTAATTGCATAAGGATAGAAGTGGGGATACTACAAAGACTGAACTCTCGGTCAGAAGTTAGCGTCTGCATGTGACTGAAAAAATGCTCCTCATCAGATGATGGACCAGAGACCAAACTTGGCATCTAAAAGGCAGTTTGGAACAGTGCTGGGCAATGTGCAGAAGCACAGACTGATCAAAGCCACACAGAAGATGAGGACCATTGGTTCATTATTCTCACTCTTGGTGGAAGCCCTGCAGAACAGGGCCCTGTTAATCTAGCTTCACAGATGGAGTGATGCTCGAGGAAGCAGGGATCCTGGCCAAAGCCCCACAGTGAGGTCAGGGCCAGGATGGGAGCCCAGGCCAACCTGACTCTGAGGCCCCCCCTGCTATTTATCAATTGTCTACACTTTTAACCTAGGAACAGGAGGCAATCAAAATTATATAACTTGAGAAAGTGAAGCAACTCCACTTAATTTTAGCCTATTCTATCATCATTGTTACCAAGAGGATCTTAGCCCTTTCAACCATGATTTTATGGAATAAAGATAAACAAAACTATTGTATAAGTTAGAATGGAAAGTATTCCCACCTTGATACCATATATACATCCCATTTACCTAAATGTATGTGGCATCCAAATTAAAAAACAATGAAAACGTTAAGTGTAAAAATTTTTAATGACATATCTCAACAGAGTCTAGGTCAAAAAAAGAACCTAATTGGTGTGACTCATTGTACTTTTGCCTTGATAAGTAATTGAGAACACAGTTCCATCATGGTAATGTTTCTTGTCTGGCAAGCCAGATGTTTATTTGTATGTGTTGAATTTACTTATATTCTACTTCTTTCAAAAATAGATTTGAAAGAACTTACAACAAGAGAAAGAAAAAATCAAAGCCAGGAAGATAAGGATCTGGCATAACTATGTAGGACATCCCAGTGGGGTGCTGCAACAGAAGCTGGGGATTCTGGTTAATTACTGCTGACCTCTACAGCTGCACTGTAATGTGTAACTACCCTGCATTCTCTAGATACCCTCGTTCCCAGGTTTTCAATTACTGTTAATGGGATTATATTATATCTAAATTAGAAATTATAATAGATTATTCTAAAGAGACATATTCTTAATCTCAGAATTATATGTTCCAGGCAACAAATATTTATAGCAAATTTTTAGTATCAGAATAAGTTCCTCTACTAGTCATGAGTCAAAAAATATCTTTTGAGTTGATACATAATTCTATGTGCAACAAAAGCTAATTAGGACCCCCCCACACACACACACACATTAAGTGTTTGACATAGCTGAAAAAGTAAAGAATTAGTGATATGAGAAAAAGTACCATTAAGAAAATAATCTTAAAGCCCACATTTTCTAGCTGCTTTTGCTAAACTTTTGGTTTAAAAAGCCGTAGTACCTGACATTTTGCATTTCTGTTTTTCTGTAAAGATAAAAGGAAACTTGAGTGTCTCATTCTTAATGATGCACTTAATATGTAACAAAGTTTTCTGTTTTGTTGATTTCCAAGGCCAGGCATTTTTCTATTATTGCCCCACTAGTTGTCTGTCATTCCATATTTAACCCTTCATAGACTCCAAACGCTTTGCATAATCCCCAGGATGGTCTGGGATTAAATGACCTCAGAGGCAGTTGTATAGATTAGATACTTCACTCATATTGGTCTCCTTGTTACCATGTTGCAGGACTTGTTGCCCTGATAACACAGCTCTTCTCAAGCATGTTTACTTGTGATCTCTATGTAATCATTTATTTTATAGACCCTCATTAAGGACTGCAAACCTCTGTCCCAATTTAGCATCATTCAACCGTAGGTAGCATCCATCTGCTCCACCCACACTGTTTAATTAATGAACTTTGTAATGCATTCTTAGCCCGTGAAAAGCTCTCTGTCTCCTCAAGTTGTTGAATGGGACTTGCATTCCAGGTTTTCCATGCTGAAATCTAGAAAGTCTGACATGGTAGGTGCTAATTAGGGACTCACCAAACTTCTGTTAGTCTTAAAAGCAGATTTACTTTTTCTTTCGTTATATATTCATAAACTCAAAGTCAGATCACTTTTAAGTAAGTCAATTATTAATCAGCTTTTATAATTTCTTTTTTTCTTCTCAAGTGAGAGTAAAGATTCACATTTTTTAAGCTGTATTTTCTTAACAGGTATAAAAATATACCTGTTATTTCGAGATTTTTTTCCTTTCTGAAATTTAAGTTATAGAAATGTTCAAATGTCAAAAATGTCATTACTGTTTTCCAGTATCTCTGTTTTATGGAATTACCTAAGAAATTTTGTTACATAGATTTTATTAAAAGTAATGGAAATAACTGAATTGGTTTCTTCTGGAAAATGGTAAGACTCAAGTAAATACTTTTAAAACTCAGTATCTAATTTTTAGTGTGTTACAAAATTCTGTCTAGATTTAGAGATGTTTCATTAGCATCTATTCAAAGACCTGTTAAGTTTGATATTATAAGGCAAATGGTATAAAACTAGCCATGTTCATTTATTTAAGACATCTGTTACAAACTAAGACCTGATTTTTAAAAACCATAGCTATGGTTCATGTGCCTTTTCTTAAAGACTATTTAATATTGAGATTAAACCCCACTCTACCCTGTCAAGTGCTCTCAAGTCCCAGAATTTCTGCCTATCCTGAAATGTGGCAAGAGTCCCACATTCATAATGTATTCAGTTTTTTTCATCACATTATTTTTATGATGGTAAGAAAATGTCTGAATATTCATTTCTTCAAAAAGTATTTTTATTCACCCTCATCAGAATTAGAGGGGAAAACCATATTTGTTTACCATTATAAAGTTAATAAATTTGAAAATCAGTGTTAAGTTGCTCTGAACTAAGTACCCCCATATGTGGTTGGCATAAAGGCAAAAGGGATTGAGTTGGAAGAATAATTGGAGCAAAAAGCAGCTAGAATGATACAATGAGATGCTCACCTGTGGGTAAATGGGATTATTTTAGAAGAGCACCACCTATTTGCTCTTCCTTCTCTAAGGATTGTTGAGCAGAATGTAGCTGGGGACATGGCACTCTCCTTGGAGACATCGTTGATAAGTTGATAAAAAGCAGGCATCATTGGACGCTGTTGATATGGCCCCATCCAGAACTGTTCCACACTCCCCTCTAAAGGTACTCAGAAAAAATAGCTTTATGATGACAAAAAATTAGACACAGATTGCAGGATGAGCTCCACACCTTGTTTTAAATTGGGTTGAAGTACATGAAATTGCTGATATTTGACTGCTTTTGACCTAGTAGAAAGGCATTTTCATATAATTCAATCTAATTTTTTGGATTCTGAAAACGTGTATGATATACGAACATCAACTCCATTAACTGTGCAGAGAAATCCATGTGCCTGGGGGGTTGTAAGGAAGATTTAGCTACTTAACAGGACATCTGCCAGAGCCCACAGCTGCAAATACGAGACGGCTCATTTCACGAAACCCCTGGCTATTGAGGTTGCTGCATCTTGAACCATTTTGGTCTCTCTCTGCCACCATCCTTTTCCTTTAGCTTTGTATTTGTGTCACTGGTTTCTCTGGGCATTGTGCCCAATGCATATTATTTTATTATAGTTATTATATACAGTGTCTCCCACCCTGTTTTGTGATAATGGCTTTAAAAATCAGTTAACAAACGCAGTATATCTATACCTGGGACTTTGAAATTGCCTGCCAGGTTAGCAAATTCTCCACACTGACACAGACCGGGGTAGCTAACCACCTTCTGGTGCTGGGCAACAGATAGTCCTCCTTCATTTACCGACCCATCAAAAAGGAACTCAAATCACTTATATATTATTGCAATAAAAATTGCAAATGCAAAAAAGTATCTTTGCTTTATATGAAATTTTTATTAAAATATTAAAATCTACAGGCAAGATAATTAAAATGCTATCCCTACCAATCAACTGGGAGTCCAGTTTTAA
The DNA here is from genome assembly GCF_000151845.1 of Pteropus vampyrus. NCBI lineage: Eukaryota > Metazoa > Chordata > Mammalia > Chiroptera > Pteropodidae > Pteropus > Pteropus vampyrus. The sequence continues at coordinate 15,642,039 of NW_011888788.1, read as the reverse complement.
GTGGGTTTTGAATCATGACAAATGGGCCATCAAACAGAAACTTAACAAGAACCTTGGCAGCCAGAGAATTCCAGAGCAAGGTTTGGCTTTAGAGTGCTTCCTGAGTGTGAATTTGGGCACAGCCAGCTAGAGAGGACTGGGGACCTGTCTGTCACGCCAGAGGACTTATCCAGTGCTCTCTTCCCCCACCCCCCATCATGGCCCCAGACACATTTAAGTTGCAGGACCTCATTTAGTCACTTTATCAGTAAGTCACTTTATCATTTATATAAAACCGTGTCACCCAGTGAATGTTTGGCTTCTGCATTGCACCTGGGCAGCCCAAATCAGCTTTGTTTTTTGTCACCCAGGGGCAGTGCTGGCTAACGCAACGTTACCTCTTTAGTGGGTTACTTCATTTAGTTTCCACAACAGTCCTGTGAAGTCGAGGCCCTATAATGTTTTATGCTGCTGCTGCTGCTTCCTCCTCCTTATCGTCTCTTCCTTCTCATTAATTTCACAACCTAGTTTTAGAATTTGCATCTCTCACTGTAAGAAAATGTGGTACTTTCCAAAACAGGTTTGTAATCTGCCGCCATATGTAGTTAACTTATTTATAATTAGTTTGGAATTGTTTTTCATGTCTCTAAATTGTTTTCACTTGTTTTTAAGTGAAACCATCCAAATGGAGAAATTGAGAGGAAAAGAAACCTCAGATTTTTGTTTAATAACTTTCAGGTTTTAACTATACACACCTAACTAGAAACATATACATTTGTTCAACAATCCAAGGAGGTCACAGTTTTTATTTCTATAAAGAACATATAAGTAAGTAAGAATGTAAAATTTTACTGACTACAGCTCCTATTGAAAGAAGGAGATGACTGAATTTTAATGACCGAATTTACAAACATAGTCTGTTCTCTTCTTAGAGCCCAGGAGAAATGATACTTTGGGCTCTAAAAAGAGAACAGACTATGTTTGTAAATTCAGTCATTAAAAATTTTTATTTTATAACAGATGTGCATTGTTCAGTACTAGTAAACTACATTAGTTTTGACTATGTCATGATTTCAACTTTTTAGAAAATGCTTACAAATTCAGATCTTATAGTATCTTCAAAAGCAGTTGCTGGGCTTTGCTAGTTTTACTTTTTAAGGGTATACTTCTTTACAGGCTGGTGCTAAGGATAGTAAATGAATGCATTGGACAAACTGATAAAATCTATTTGTAATTAAAATCACACTGAAATGTGAGTCTTAAGGACCTGTGTGACAGTTCAGAGTAATGGCAGTGTTTTGCTACTGTGCAGGGAGGCAATTTCGAGAGTCTACTTTTACATGTCTCTGCCAAGTGGCCATGGGGAAGAAAGCCATGAGGGGGTGGAGATTGGTCTTTTTTGCTTCTGTTTTGTTTGTAAAACAGGATTTTGCCAGAGCAACCCTTTTCAGGAGATGTGGACTGATCAAGGCTGTGAGCTGAACCTGAGCCAGAATTAGGTTAAAGGCTCTCCTGAGCTTCCAGTTCTAGCAGCAGAGTAAAGGTCACTCAGTGGCCCTCATACCCAGAACCATCCTCTGACCGATACATTTGTCCTGTCATCTGTCCTTCCCTTTAGGTATAACTGGCTTCTCTGTCTTCATGAATCTTTTTTCAAAACTCAGACACTCCTGGGATAGCCAGACATTACATTAGAGTTTCTCAAACTGGGAAACATGGCAGTGAGCCAGGTATAGGCAAGTCTCATGAGAAGCATAGCATAGGAGTATTTGGATGGGTAATCATTTATAATATTTTTTATTAAAGTAAACACAAGCCATGAATTTGCATTATTTTTAAGATAAGAAACCTAACCATTTCTTGCTTGCAAGCTTCTCAGGCCCAGCTTCCGGGCCCACAGATGTCCTGCCCGCCCATTCTGTGCCCCTGTGCAGAGGGGCAGGACTCCGGGGGAAATGTTTTCTTGCATTGCCTTCAGTCATGGTTCTCAGCCCTAGAATCACATGGTGAATTGCAACATAGACTGATGCCCACGACCCACTCCACAGATTCTGGTTAACTTGGTTTGGAGTAGGAATTAATCTTTGTTGATTCTCAGATGCAGCCAGGAGTGAGAACTGCTGTATAAGGCATGAAGCAGCCCCCTCAGGGATTCATGGACACGCAAGGAATAGGAAGAAAAGATGCCGCTGCTTTGTGAGAGATAGAGTCAAGGAGTTTCTTTCAGAGCAGGGAGCGGTAGGTGGTAGCTAACATCTGTGTAGGGCTTAGCCTTTGCTGGGCAGTGTACTAAGCACTTCATACAGGACCACTATTTTCACTACCCACGAAGATACTGAGGCCCAAAGAAGTGGCCTTTCTCACAGGCACACAGCTGGGTGAATGGTGATGGAGAGCTTAGAGCACGGGCAGTCTGACCGTAGAGCCTGGACTCCGCCTCACAAGAATGGCATGTGGTGAGAGTTGGACTAGCAGCCCGGCGGGAAATTGGGGACCCTGAAATGTTGGCTAGAAACTATGAAAGTGAAATAGCACCAGCTCCACAATTAGGGTACCTGTTACGGGACACCCAAAGCTTGAAAGGGACGCTGAGATACAAGGAGAGAGGTGGAAATCAGGAGGCATCTGGAGATACCATTCCATAGTTTCCCCCAAAGAGTGCAGTGTCCGAAGAGTCACTGCCTGGATTACCTCAGTTCCAAGGTATCTGTTCACTGGAGAACCATTTCCCCCATCCCTACCCAAAAAGGTGTTTATGCTGCTTTCTTTGTCATCCAAGAAATGAATATGATCCCCTTCAAATCACATCCCTGTGCCACTATAATTTTATAAACCTTTGAGATACTAGTTTTATCTTCTTAGATCTTTGTTAATTGATCAAAGAGTTAAAAATATAAAAACTATGCAGATTTAAGGAAATTATAGATATTAATGCCTTTCTTTAATCTATAATGACTGATTTCAGTTAGAATGCTTTAAATGCAGCTATTGTAAAATCTCTGCCCTTGTATCAGTGGTTAAGTATGATGGCCCATTGATATAGCTATAAAAAGTTCAAAGGCTATGCTAGCATATCTTTGTCTCCTCGTCTTTTAACTGTAAAGAAAAAGATGTCCTTGTATCAAACCCTTAGCATTTATGTGACAAATGAAATTAGGTTCAGTCTGTGCATAGATTTTCAGAGATTAAAGTGGGCATCATACAGTTTTTCTCTATAAAAGGCTGCCTTTGATGTGCTTTCTGTCTATTCATACAAAAGTGTCAGCCATTGTTTTTTGCACTGCAGACGAGCGTCCGCCTGTCATCAGCACATTTTATACCTTTGTGTTGAAGCCTTGTTCAAGGTGGATCTTATAATTCAGAGATAATGTTACTAGAGCCATACATTGTGACCAGACACCAGTCTGCCTCAGGAAAGATAAATGCCAAGGCAAAACCAAAGCGTTTGTCGAAAATGATCAGGAAGCAAAACTAAAACATTTATTTCTGAATGTCCGATTATAATCTGTGCTCTTGATATTTCATTAGCAACATAACAGAAAGTTATTCTTTGGTTTGTCCTGGCACTGGGTTTTCTAATTTGTTTTTGCTTTTGAGGTTTTACTGCAAAGGAAATCATTGAAGTCGTCCCATAATGGGCCGAGTGTGCATCTGAGTGTCTGCTCCCAACTTGAATCAGGTTAAGATGATGGGGAGTGGAGTGGAGATGCTTTAGTGACCTGGAAGTCAAGGTATTCTCACAAAATACATACTGGCCAGTCATACTTCCTGAGCTCTTGAGATGTGTACAACGTGCATTTGTATGTGCATTTCATCATAACTAGGAAGTATGGTTGTTGCCCTATTCTACAAGAGAAGAAACTAAGGCACAGAGAGAAGTTAGTGACTTGCTCAAGCCTCTCAGACAGGAAGTAGAGAGGAATTCACACCCTGACCAGTGCTCACATCCTTAGCCACTGAGCTCTCTAGTGTCTTCCAGCTTCCCAACTGCATTGCTACTATTTGCTAAAAATATTCTCACAGTACTTTGAATTTGCATGTCAATTAAAATTTACACTTTTTTCCCTAAATTTATTCACTCTGAAAAATAAAAGCAGGGGTTTTTTTTCCCTTAAAGTGAAATCCAATAGAAATTTTTTTCTGTTCTTGTCCTATATTTTGGTAACTAATACGTACTTCAGGATAATCTAACTTTTTGTTGATGTTTTTATTAATGCTACTTCTGAATTTAAAAAGAATATCCTATTTTAAAATGATTTCCCAACCACCTAAGGCTAAAGCCATAGGAACATTATTTAAATGACTGTTTGACCTCTCTGTACCTTTGTTTTTCTTGCATTTCTTTTATTCAAGCTTTCCCAACACATTCAAAATGTGCAGCCATGTGTCTGAAGCTGCCAGCCTGGGCATCTAACCTTAGGAAGCCTAAAG
>NW_011888788.1:15587446-15636374 GCF_000151845.1 Pteropus vampyrus | reverse complement strand
CAGACTGGCCCAAGAACGAAGCAGCAGTAAGCCTCAAGTACCTGTGTCTGCATCTGACCAAGCCTCAGCCTTTTTCATACAGGCTGTCAAGTTGAAGCATAAAAATGTAAAAGAAATCCGAAATAAGGAACCTAAATACTGAGTGACCATTGTTTCTTAACGCATGTAGGCTTTATTATGCCACCTGTTTTGAAGCATATCACCAAGTCATCACCAAACAATAAACTTTATTTAGGCCTGAATTCCATAGCAACCCAAACTCCCTGATTCTTTGATTACACTTATTGCTGGGTCAGATTGTTTCTCTCTTATCTTCTTTTATGAAGCCCTGCAAGCCTCAATGTTTAAATGAAACAGTCTTCACTCTGTGCTGTTGTTTATTCTCAGTAAATTTTTTAAAGGACTACTACCCATGTGGAGATATAAAAGAAAATTAGCATTATTTGAACTTTTAAAAAGTTAATTAAGAAATAGGCATCATGGCCTTTCTAAGGGGTTTGAATGTGAAATCATTCGTCAAGTTCGTGTTAATAGAAACGTAAGGAGCACTTCCCCCAAACAGCAAGGAAAAAAATCTCTCTCTCATCACATTGATTTATTTCGTTTGCTGAACACAGGAACCATGAAATGCTTCATCCCCAGCAGCACATTAAATATGTGCAGAAGTAAAATTACAGCGAATGGTACCTTGTACTTTGTACTCGTGGTGTGTACATTTCAATAGGCTTGGAGGAAAAATCAAACTCTGGAAAGATCCTTTCATGAAATTAAATTACCTGTTTTGTATTGCTCTGAAGCTGTGCACGTTACTGTTGATTCAGAGGGACTTTAACTGTTGCCTGTAGCTTTTTTATTGGTTAATCCTATCTCCTCCCACCCCCAGATTAGTATCATTAGAAAACAGAAATGAGAACATTTTTTTTTGGTTGAGTATTTTGTCTGTCTGGTGGTCCCTAATTGCAAAGAGTTACCAGGATTGCTTAGGAAGAGTGTTAGGTCTGCAGTGATTCTCAGTATATTATCAAATGGCAGTCAGGCCGCTTAGTAATAAACTGGAAGAGTGACTTTAGCCAAATTAGGCCATGTCTCCTAGCCCCATTTTCCAAGTCTTTGAAAAGGAATGGTAAATACAATGGTACATGAAAAGCTGTCAGTGCAGGGTCTGCTACAGACAATGGCTTAATAAATGTAATTCCCTTCCTCCTCCTCACAAGTTTTTTTTCCAATGAAAAATTACCCCATTTTGTACCTTTCCCATGGATTTATTTTTCAGACTATTTTACATAAGTACTCTGCAAGAACAAAGTAAATACATATGAATTTCATTGCTGGAAAAAAGACATATATATTTCCCACCCTTTAGTCTCCCAGTGTGGAATTCTTAGTATGAAATTTTGTTTTACTCAGTTAACCTGGAGAGTCTTATTGGCAGCCCTCCTTGACACCATCTCAGGATGTAAAGCTAGAAACTTAGATGTGAACCCTCCCCATTGGACCTCAACAAAGCCTACCTCTCCGTGGCTGTCTCCTCATCTGCCAGATGGGCCGAAGGCAGTGCTGGTCATGGGGAGGTTGGATAGATTCGGTGGTTAGTGTATATATAGAGCGGAACCATACTGTTAGTGGTCCCTGGGTGCTGTCATCCTTATCACTGCCTCCAAGGGCTTGACCTTGGGCATACTGTAGAACTTAACAGGGACACTAAAGGCAGTGTCCTACTGGCAGTGTCTCTCAACCGTCTTTGTGCCCTTCTCAGAATGTTTCTAAATACAGAAAGTAAAGCACATAGGATTACAAAATAAATCAGTTATAGTGAGATACTTTTTAAATCAAGTACCTGTGTGGTAATATATGAACATTTTTATTCATGCATTCAATATTAAGCTCTAGTGGTGGGTGTTATAATTACTGTAATTTTGAAGCAGTGATGAGCAGAATCAATATTTTGAGACATTGGCAACAATATGATGTGATATGAAAATATCTGTGATTCTATTGGTAATAGATACAGCCACAGGTAGTACTACTGTGGTTCATTGCCCATATTTATAATGGAAAGAATTACTTAATTCCAGTTAGAGGATAGTGAAAATAAAGATGTAGTTTGAACCATCCAAGTTGATGGATTCTTTGAATTCTATCTAATCATTACCTGAAAGGAATACCTGGGGTCCATAGGCCCAGATTAAGAAACACTCCTTGGGGGATTCACAAGAACCACCGAGTCAGGAATCCCCCTTGACATGGCCTCACGTGGATGTTTTGAACTAGGATAAAAAGCCAGAGTCAGTTGCCTACAGGAGGGGTTCCCATCCCCTGGTCAGACCAGTAACTGTCCATGGCCTGTTAGGAACCAGACCACACAGCAGGAGATGAGTGGCAGCCAGCGAGTGAAGTTTCATCTGTGTTTGCAGCTGCTCCCTAGCTAGCACTAGCATCACCGCCTCAGCTCCACCTCAGATCATCAGGCATTAGATTCTCATAAGAGCACCGATCCTTGGTGCCAAAAAGGTTGAGGACCACTGACTTATGGCAGACCGGGTAGTAAGCTAGAGCCATAATCTAGGGATGAGATGACAATGATTTGTCCCGGGGGTGTCATGCAATGATGACAAGTGATCGGGCTCTAGATAGATTTGGATTTGCTACCAGATAGGTTAAGGCATGTCAGACGGAGCCCAGTTGTGGGTGTCCTAAGTCAACAGATCTTTAAGACATTCAGTGTATATTGTAGTCACTAATCTGACTTAAGATCCTCATTTGCAGAAGGTAAACATCTATTTAAATTAACAATAATAACTAGCATTTATTTAGCTAAATTGAGTTATACATGTTATATATTACAGATATATTGACAGATGGACTCTGATAAGCCCATTTTACAGAGGAGGCCGTGGGTCTCAGGTACGGCAGGAAGGTGGCCAAGGTCCCTTGGGCAGCATTTGGAACTTTGAGCCTCCCATCCGTTCTCCAGAGTTTGGTCTCTTTGGCATGCAATACAGCCCTGCCAAGCTCCTCTCTGATACACAGACTCAGAGACCACAGGCTTGTGGCAAGGACTAAGTCAGGCATGGCTGTCAAGCAGTAATTCTGCTCCCTTCCAGGGGCCTCAGGCACAACCCATCTCCTTCCCTAGAACCCAACTACCCTGACAAAGCCAGGGCTTTATTCCTTCTATTTAGATGACTCGCCCACCTCCAGTTTTATAGCAGCAGAGTCAACAGTGTCAACTTGTTGAAACCTTTGAGAGCCATCCCGGTGTTTGCCTCCTTGAGGGAAGTAGGCAGCTGCCCTTGGCTGCCATGCTGCTATTTCTGTGCCTCTGTGCCCTGGCCCAGGCTAGACGCTGGCTGCCTGACAGTGACTTTGCCTCATTACTCATTTATCGCCATAGCACTTAAATACACCTCTATCAGCCATCAGTTCATTTATCCTTCCTGTTAGGAACTGCATTGGAAAAGGAAATAGATAAATAACACCTTCGAACAGGGAAAGATCTGCCTTATTAAATCATTTGGCTTAGTAAGGGATGGTATTTACAAATAGATCTTCTCAGAAAACTCAAGCAAAACCATCTGTAAAGGTTCTGAGTTAATTTGGTGGGACATGGAGACGCTAAAGATTTTAGTAGCTCTGTGGGTTTTTTGTGGGTTTTGTTTGAAGGGTTCTGAAAGCACTATGTACTGGAGGCTTCTTAGTTCCCTGGTGAGCCAAGTGGCCCATGACCTGAAAAGAAGAAGCATCGCAAGTGAGGCTATGGCCAGGCAGACTCCAAGCGGGTATACCTAGGGCCTGTGATCTTTCCAAAATGGTCAGCGACTCTCTGAGTTAGGTTGGACCTTGTGACATTGCTGCTTTTTTAATTCAAAAAATCAGCAATTTTGCATGATTCGACCTAATAATTCACCCCATTTTCAGACTTCAACAGCTACAATATTTCAAGGATTGTTCATTTAAACAGAATTTGGAATAAAACATCTCCAAAAATTTTTACTAATCCTGCCCACAGACTGACTCTTTTTATTATTATTATTATTAATTTCAAGTATGTAGTACATTGGTTAGACATTTATATAGTTTATGAAAACATCCAAATTACATGATCCCCCTGATTACTCTGTCTTAACTCTGGTTTTCCACCTAGCCATTACATTACTGCTGACTGACTACATTCCCTATGTCGTGCTCCTCATCCCCATGACCATCTATCAACTACTAATTTGTACTTCTTTAACCCTTCACCACTTTCTCCCAGTCCTCCTACCCCGTCCCCTCTGGCCATCACCAGATTGTCCTCTACATTCATGAGTCTGTTTTCGATTAGTTTGTTCTTTTTATTGCTTAGATTCTGCATATAAGTGAAATCATGTGGTATTTATCTTTCTCTGTCTGACTTATTTCACTCAGCATAATAACTTCTAGGTCCATCCATGGTAGGATTTCATTTGTTTTCATGGCTGAGTAATATTCCATTGTATATATGAACCATAACTTCTTTAAACAGACCGACTCTTGATTCTTATCCATGTGAGTTCCATCCGAGCAGTTCCTGGGAAGGGGATGGAATGTAGCTCCTGCCTGTGGACCTGTCCCAGTGTCACAGTCCCTCATTCACTAATGAAGAGAACAGAGCCCCCTCATCTCACCACACTGAGACTTCAAGGTGGCCTCCTAACAACTCTATTCTCAGCCTGTCTCCTTCTTTGCTAAAAATGGTGCCATGCTGCATCTCTTTCCTCCTGCCCCAGAGATGTGTTATGCTCATCCCTGCTCCCTGATCACAGAGGAGCCAAGTTCTCAACTCTGTACCAACGGCCTTTATAGTAAAGAGATGACCCCATTCCTTACTCTCCTCTCTCATATAATTTACTGAGCTTACATTCAATTAAAGAGTTTATTCTTTACTATCCTTTCTTTTTTGTCCTGCATTAGCTGCATTGTGTATATTTTCCTCCCCAAAAGACAGAGCCGTTGAAAGCAGGAGCTGTTGTGTACCCCTTTTCTCACCCCTCCTCAGCATCTAGCAGAGTTCGGGTATGCCTGAACACGCTAAGTTTGCAAAGTCTTACCTCTGGCTCTCCATCATGGAATTTAGTTTCATATTTTGGCTTCACTCATCTCTCCTTCCCACTGCCTCCCATGGCCATTTCTTTTATCCAGAACTGAGATGAGTGCCAGGAGTCCCCAATATCAGTGAGAGAATCTATTGTCAATACACAGAATCCCGGTGACAGCACACAGGTGGCTTTGCAGGACTCCTACAAGGAATTGGGGCTTAAGTATCCTCTGCTCCTGGGTGTCAGGTGGGTCCCTTGCACCTCAAGTGTTGGGATAGATTGAATTCTAGAACTTTAGGTGAAGAACAGATTCCACATCAAAGCAATCTCTCTATGGTGTCATGTCTGCTTTCAGGGCAAGGGTAGAAACAAAAGAATTGTTTCTTGTAAGTTCACTTTGAATGCCTCTCTCTAGAAGGAATTTAAATACAGTACTCTAACCTCAGACAGATAAAAGATGATGAAAACAAGAGTACCCCATCCAAGAAAGAGCCCTCCTCTGCCTTGCTGTCACTTGGAGCATTTAGTCCAAAACATCTCTGTGTTTTAGTGTCAGGATGCCCTCGACTTGCCCTCAGTGACTTCTGGGTATCACTGCAACAGTCTCCTGCAGAATTCAGAGGAGGCTGAAAGCATTTCCACTTGTGTTTAAGATGCTTTTACCCTTTTCCATCTACTCTAGCTTTGAACTTACTAATTTAAAAGCCCAGGTCTTGTTACTATCAGTTTCAATGCAGCATCTTCTCCAGAACCCCCACTAAAAGAAGCTGTTGGCACTTCTCAAAAATTCTCATGAGAGGCCAGCATGCGAGGATATGAGTGACTTTTGTTTGGAGTCACTCATTATTAAACTGTATTATTAAAATTTGCTTTACTTCTGCTTTCATTTTGCTTGTATACATTTTATTCCTTACTGCCTGACCTGCTAAATTACCAGAGCTTGCTTCTTAAGGCTTTGTTTTTTTTTCAGACACCAAGTCACGGATGGCCCCCAGTACATCAGTGTTCCTTCTCTCTTCCTCCCACTGCAGAAATTCCCCAACTGCATGTCATGTCTGAGAATCAGTGATTAAAACTGAGTACATTTTGGGGTACAAAAGACAATCAAAACTTATCTCCATTTTTATTAAGCATATTTCTCTTTACTATACAAAATAAATGTTATGGAATATTGTATTTCTTCTTTCTTTGTCTATGTTCTATTCTGAAAAGTTCCAGATTTTAATCAATGTTGACTGCATTTTAAGCTATTTTAACAGTTCTCTGTTCTGCTTTGAAGCAGAGGTTCCAGTCCTAGTTCTTTATGACCGTTGTCTTCATTTTCAAGAAAACATCCAGACTATATAACTTATCAGGTGACCCCATCTTTATAGTCCTTTGGTTACATGATGCTGACTAGATTTAAGTGAGAACACATTAATTATAAAATTAATTAGTAAGAGCTTGCTTTAAATGGGCTGAGTGGGACTGTTCATGACTATGTACAGTTGTTGGACCTCATCTAAGAACTATTTCAACCTTTTAAGATAGGTCAAACTGATGTGGTGTGGCTTTTACAGAAACGTATTACATTTTAAAATTCGATTTGTATTTATTGCTTACAGCAAAGGACTAATTACTGATTTCTCACAGACTAGCAGCCTCTGGACTTGGTCTTCCACGCACAGCGCCAGCTTCTCCACACCCTCCACCTCTGGCAGGATTTAGGCGCCTCTCCCAGTTTACTCATTCTCTTTTAAAATATTTTGTTGGAAGAATGCAATATCTCTCTCACTCCTTTATTTCTCTGGTTCTGGGCAAAATATTGGGTTGAACCATGAAACTGCTAATTTTGCCTAATCTTTAACTTCTCAGAGCCTCGGTTTCTTCAGCTTTAAAATGGAAATAGGAATACCTTTTTCTGAGAATTTTCTGAGAATTATTCTAAATAATCCTGGTGCATGATTGGCTCATAATCAGATTAATAATTATGTTTGTGAATGGACAAATGGATGGGTGGATATAAATGTGTGTCTGTTGCATGAAGTGAATGAAAATGGTCAAATGGATTGTCACTAAATTTGAATTGTCTTTCTTAAAGTGCAGGCTCTTTAGCATGGGCAGAATTCAGTTGGTCCTAAGTTTTAGGAGATGCTGGGGACACAGCAACAAGACAGATGTGGACCTTCAGACAGCTGGAGCAGAGGTTCTGGCCGTGCCCTGACAGAGAGGCTCCGGCAGAGAGCAGCTGCTTCTCATATGGGCAGCTCCAGGATGGGTAATTTCAGAAATTTGTGCATTTAGCAGTGATAATGATTCTCCCTGGCAAAAAGAGGCCAGCTAGTTAAAAGAATAAAAAAAAAATCAGAGACGAGGCTATTTGGAAAAAGATAAGAATTTGTTCTTTCAAAATAAATCATTCTAAATCAATAGCTTTTTGCTTTCTCACGTACATATGACAGAATCTATTTTTTCTACATTGAATTATTCTGCTACTTAGTCTCCCTTAAATCATTAACTTTATATAACTGTTTTCTAAGGAAATGCTGTGACTTTTATTTTTAATTCTCTCCTAATCCAGAGAATTGGATGGCATATTACTAACTGATAAAAAGTCCAGGTAGGTGCCTTTAATTTGCCCTCCGAAATGTTCAAAAATATGAGCTCAATAGGTGACTTATTGCTCACCTTTAACATGAATTGCACTGTCACGAAGCTAGGGGGAACCACCACTTGATAACTTTCCCCTAGTTTTTGTCCCTTGACGGTCACTATCACCTTGCTTTGACACTCAGCTAATTATAATCACTAAAGGAGAGCCACAGCAGTTGCTCATCGATAGATTGAATAAGATAGTCACATTTTCAGACTTGTAGAAAATGACCCAAGTTATTTTATTCTACAGCAGTCGATCATCAAGGGGAAAAAAGGTTTGCACTCTTGCTGAATTCTGACAATGACAAGTGACACTGACCCTTATGCAGCAATGGTTCCTTTTTCACAGCCTATAGAATTTCTCTCACCAAGTGCATTTTCAAAAAGATAGATGATTTCAGTGACCTAAATACAACTTGTTATTAGTTACAAGTTAACCCATTTATCTCTCTTGCTAAATCTGTATACGTAACGTTAGCAGATATTCTTCATTGAAGATAGCCTCTACTTGAACTGCATGCAGAGGGAAATCCCAGCACACAGGCTTGTTCCAGGAACCACTGCTGCATCCAGAGTGCACATGGTCTGTGTGACATTTAGGACATGGCAACAAGGATGTTTCTGAGATTCTCACTCTGAGAATTGTTTTGCATGTTTCCATTCCCCAAACTCAAGAATAACTTAGTATAGTCTAATGCCAGTTTGCCAATATTCTTGCAAATTCAATTAAAAATTTAAAAGTTATAAAGTGCAATACGTGTGATTAAGTTCCAGTTTTCTCTGCACCATCCATTAGACCTGTCTGCTCTTTGAAATGTCTTCTGCCTGTCTGGAATCCTCTCCTGCCCTGCCATTTAAATAATTAAAACTTTAGAATTCTGTGCTGGTTATTTTCAAAATGTGACCAGAAATAAGCACAGTAAGATCAATTTTGCTGAAATGGGCTCATTTAAATTTCCCAATCCCTGATGCGTAAATGAAAGGATTGAATTAATATAGTTTATTACTCTAAATTCTGGCTTCTTATATCAATCATACAGATAATAATTCAGCTAGGAAGTCACCATTTATGCCAGATTAACTATAAAAATTGCCAATTTATTTTGTGCTACTCTGGGAAGGAAGAAGGATCTAATTTGTCCATCTCCATCCTTCCTGTCAGCACCAAACAACAGTATTTGTGAAGTAGCTTACCACGAACATTGCAAACCTTAACCAAAATAATATTCAAATTAAACTAATACAGCATAATAGAATAGAAGATGCCAGCATCTGGAACAAATTGGCCTGGGCTTGAGTTTGAACCTCGCTCGTTACTAGCTGGGTGGTCTCAGAAGGATCATTTCTGCTCCTTGTCTCTGCTTTATCATCTGTGGTTTGAGGTTTCCAGGGAGATCCAGTGGATTCATGGCTATGAAAGGGCAGAGCATTATGCCAGTACTAGGTAGATTGTTCTTATTTATTTTATAAAGATATAAATATTTGTATTTTTTATTCTAAGTGAGATCTCATCCCAACAGAACTCAAGCTAATTATAATGTAACCTCATCATAATTTGTTTTAGAATCCCCCCCAAAATACCATAACACTCTGTAATGGTTGAGTATTGTAGAAGCTACGACTTAGTCTGAGAGTTGAGGAACAAGGAAGTACTTTTCTTATATCTGAAGGAAGAATAATTATACATAGGAGGCACTCAGTAAATATCAGCCAGATGAATGGAAAGAAGGAAGGAAGGAAGGGAGGGTAGAAGGGTGGGTGGATTGGTGGATGGCAGGCAGGCAGGCAGGCAGGCAGGCACAATCATTGGAAAAAATAAGGAATTAAGGGAAGAGGAACCTGGGCTTTCTAGGGTGGATGGACTACCTCGTGGGGATCATATCTGGCCTGCCAGTCTGAGGACCTGCAGTACAATTCTGCTTCATATTTGAATTGTGAAGAACATCTCCAGCTCTCTTTAAGTAAAATACAAAATGACTCCAAAGAACATTTTCCTCATCTGGGCCATGTCTCGTGCCATTAATATAAAACTGCTGATTTAATGGAGCTGCTTTTGATCTATCAAGAAAAGACATACCTAATTCAATTTTGCTATTTTTCCAAGAGTAAGTGCCTTAATTTACAAGAGAATGATTCGATTATAATTTTAAGTAATACTGCAGTTATATTTTTAGTCCTGAAGATGATATCAAGTGACTCTATGAGGCTCAAATGTGGAAAGTCCCAGAGAATTGTGTGAGTTGGGAATTTTATCTTTAACAGCATTCAGGTTATTTCTGTTGTAACGTGACAAATATATTTTAATCAGAATGAATGGGATCACTGACAGGGAATTTTGCATGTAAATTATAAAAGCAGGTAGTTTTCATTTAAAGTGTAAAGTAGAATAATCCCAGAAAATAAAGACATATAAAATCAAGATGTAAACACCCATCATTTTTATCTATGTTTTCTTTTTAAAGTGTATTATCATGAGAGAATTTCCAGTTCTCATCTTTGTTCTCACTGGGACAGAGTTGCTTCTTTATTTATTTCTGTATTACTCTTAAAAATAGCAAATTTCTAGATACTCAAAGGTATCTACTGAAATGTAGTATAGATACTGAATTTGTTGTTCAAATGTCCAACTTGAATAGGACTGACTGAATATCCTCTCTGAACCTGGTGACATATATTCTCCAAATACAAAAGAAGACAAAAAGAAAAAAGAAAAAAAGAAAATCCCCTTTCTTCCTTCCTACAGTCTACCCTAAGCTAGATTTAGCCATAGCTCATGGAGAAAATTGCTTTCCTGTAACTGAACAACCTGTGGGGTCATTGGCGTGACATTTGTCCAGTATCAGATTGAAAGCCATGGTGGACACCATAACAGGTAAATGTTAACACCAAAAGCACCAGGACATGAAGGACACACGTGGCCACCCTGCAGTGTCCACCATCAGATACAGGGTGCCAGGCCTTGGGCAGGGGTGTAGGGACACCAGCGTATGGGTGAGCCTGCCAGGGGGAGTTTAACTAAGAAATGAGTGATGGAGGGAAAGAGATGTCTGCATTGATAAATGCAGGATGAAAAGACTAGGGGTGCCCATGCTACAGAAGTCGACCCTGCAAACAGGAATTACACTCTGATGGGATTTAGTAAAACAGTCATGCCCGTGCCAGAAATACTTACTAGCGATGCAGGCACTGAGATTTTTTTTTTTTTTTTAATTGTCAGGAGGAGAAATCTTTCGATATACAGTAAGATTTTTTTCTCCTGAAGTTGTTGAATAATAGAGTCCAAATTAGAGTAGGAGAAGGACTTCCATTTCTTTTTTCAAGTTTCCATAAAAACACCAGTGGGTGGATGGAACTGGGCCTTCTGTTAGTTGTGGCTACACTGGTCTTTTCTCTTCTGGGGAGAATTCTGATGTTAAGTGGCAGTGCCGTGGCTGGGAGCAGAGGCTCTAAAGTCAGCCTGCGGGGGTTTGAGTCCAGGCCTGGCATTTACCATCTTAGGGACCTGAAGCAAAACACCTCTGTACTCTGTTCTTCAGTTTCTTCCTCTATAAAAAAAATATTACAAATCACATGAAGCAATTGTGAGGATTAAATGAAATATGGCCTGTAAAATGCCTAGCACAGCGCTTGGTCCACAGGAAACACTTGATCATTTTACTTGGATCACTATCTAAATATAACCTGCAATCGATGCCACACCAGTAGAGGTGCCCCTTGCCTGGAGCCAGCTTACACTCAGGATGCAGTTTGATTTGTATGCCACAAACAAACACCTGACCCAAAGGGCTGTCAGAAAGAGGGCTTTTCCTTTGGGGTGCATTTGTAAAAGGGCATGCTGGTGCACCACGTACTGCCAGTTGTCTCTGAGAATATGCAGCGACCATGCCTGGACCGCATGCTGGACCGCTTCCTAAGACCCCTGGTTTCATTATCAGGAATTGCCCTTGCCTACCGGAAGCAAGAGTGGCACAGGAACATATGACCACCTCATGGGGTCCTTGGCCCAGGGCACCTCAGCTGGGGACGCATTAAAATACAGGTTGTTTCTCTGCCCCTTTTGTTGGATGATATTGCTAGGATATCTCCTGGTCCACTCAAGCAGCTAGGTGTTCATCAAGATAAATTGTTTTTAACAGAACTACATATATATTTTTTTTCTTTGCTTTCTTTGCACAGCCTAGAACTAAGATCAGCAGAGGTTTTCAGAACCCCACAGTTGAGTCTTTTATGAAATCAGAGTCATTCCAGCAGCCCCTGGGAATGTTTGTAACTAAATTTGAAAGGGAAACTTAAAATTTTCCCACTACACTATTTAAGTTACTTTTGTATACTTCCTAATCGTCACTTTTTTTTTTTAACCTATCACTGACCCAATACTGGGACAGATATAAAAGTAGTAAGAGGTGCATTTTGTCCTCCAGCTGCTCAAAACCACTTTCCCAATCACAACATTGATGGAACTAGTGTTCTCTGTGCTCATCTGGTCCTTTTGGTTTGCACAGAGCCCATGTCTGCTGACAGGCCTGGTCATGCCTGCAGATGGAGCAGGTCTTCAGGGTACTGCATCCATACTGTCCCCACCCGGTGCCATGCAATGACAGCTCAACCCTTGTGTCCACTTAGTGTAGCTTCTGCCTAAGTGAGCCATTTGCATCACACACTGTTTTTAATTGCCAGAAATCAGTTGCTTTAATATTAAATGCAAACACAGTTTTGTTGTTTCTCATCACGGATAAGCTTTGTATTAGAATTCCCCCAAATTTTCCAGTTAGGTTTCAACAGTTATGGCAGGTTTTTTGTGGGTGGGATGGGGTTTGCTCTTACTGATAAGTCTGTGGGTGTATTGGGTTTCAAGTACAAGTCAGCAGGAATAGTTATCACTTAGGTGTGCTATGACGCCCTATTTTGCCCACCAGTCCAGAGTCTGAACAGGCCAGAAAAAGCCACTTGGCACCCTTCACAAGAGCTGCTTTCCTTGGTTTCTGGGTCACTTGCATTTGGTAACCCCCTAACTTTTCTTGAGTTTCTTCATGTCATCTGATAATTCGGTGTTAAAATGAGTATCTTCCTGGAAAACTCAGATGCCATTAAGTTGTTATAATTATTTTATAGAAATATTATTTTCTGATATATTCATATTTACTATTTTTAAATGCACAGAAGAAGAAACTCGACTTTAGCACAGATTTTATAAATATCATAAAAAGGACTATTCCCCAAAATTGTTTTCAGAAAAATCAAGAAAACCTATACAGAGCTTAGTACAAATACTTTGGACCACAAATTTTAATTCTCCCATTCATGAGCCCAGTCTGACTTCATCTAGGCCCAGTGGGTTGTTGGTGAGCAACAGTTAGAATATTTTGAGAAAATGATAACCAGAATATCTGCCACAGAAGATTTTTTTTGTCCTTGATGATTTGTTCTCTTATCATCTATCATATGTCATCATGAATGTATATTACTTTTAGAATCAACCTAGATATAAACTAATCCATAGGTCATATGAAATTGGCCTTTGCCTTGAAAGTGAGAATGGTTGAAAAGTGAATATTAGATGATTCATTTCAAATACATTGCATTAAATAATACATGTAATATATGTTACTTAATAATAACTTTTACTGTCAGTGATGATAGAGTGTAAAATCCACATGTGCTGCTATTTAATCATCTGCCCTTTTTGTACCTTGCCACAAAGAGGACATTTGGAGTCAGTTCTGTATTTCTAATTCTTTTCCATTTAGTTGTAACTTCATGGATATTAAATGCCAACAAAATGTCAGCAATAGTCGTTTCTATAACTAAAGTTGAGAGCACAGTTTTTCGCTCCTGACATACCATATATTTAGAATGAATGAAAATCAGTGAAAGAAACAGTTCAAATGGCATTGACACCCTTCCTCTCAGAAATCAAGGTATTGGCATAAGCATGGCAGAACTCTTAGGCTTTCCATTGTTCATATTGATTCATCACTTCTGGGTCATTTTCATCAGCAAAGCCGCCTGTGGAACCTTTGCTCAGTCATTTGGCAGTGCATTCTCCAGATGTGAAATAGGCCGAATGATTTTCTTGTCACTTATGTTTTTACTGATGTGAGACATGGAGTGACAGTGTCACAGGTCTCTTTCTCACTTGGTGATTTACCAAAGGTGAGATGCTCTAGGAGAACTGGAGGAGATAGAAATAGAAAATGCTGTAATTAAGGGTGTGCTCCTTCACAAATCAATCCCCTGGGAAGAACTGATTTGAACATTTCTAATAAAATATAGATCAAATTCATCGCACCCTTGAAGCATCTCAGATTCTGAGAGGCACCTTCCTTTCCCTATGCCGGAAAGATGTGGGGATATGAGAGCAGACCTTCTCCAAAAGTCTGTTATTTAATAGCCTGAAGAAAATCTATTTTTTTCCCATTTCCATTTACTCTAAATTCCTCAGAATTATTCTTAAACTTGGTTATATGGGTACTTTCTTCTTTCCTAGCAGTGGTAGACTATTTTCCTCTCCAGGAGTGTATCATTAAGGTTTGAAACCTAATCTAATATCTTATACCTCCATGTATTTAATTTCCTTTTCCCAAACATCCATTTTATTTGGTTACATTGTTCAGTAAAATTATCCTCTTTATCCGTTACCAGTCTGTGACATTTACTTTGAGTGATTCATTTATTTGGGGTCTTAACAGTCCTAGAATTTAAATTTGCATTATATTGAAAGACAAACAAAATCTTTGTAAAAATGATGTAAGGCGTTAGGCTATAACTGGCATCTGTTCCTGTCTTGATTATTATGGAATTTCATTCATTTATTTAGGATTATTAAATGCCAGCCAACCCAGCTCACCTGTAGCGTATCCCACTGAGTGGCAGGTACCAGAAAAGAGGTTAAGGAAGCAGAAGTGCATCAGAGCAGAGGCCCCTCCTTCCAGAAATGCCCCTCCCAGGGTTCCTTGACATGGCTCTGTCCCTGGATCTCTCCTCCATGTCCCTTTCCTGCTCTTCGACTTCTGCCCCACTCTGAAGTGGACAAGAGAGAGTCCCCAGCATTGTAATTCTCCCCTTTTCTTTCTTCTCCAAGATCATCTTCACACTGTTATTCATAGCTCTTTATCTCCAGCCCAGGCCTCTGCTGAGGCACTGCCATCACCTCCCCAATATCTCTCCACTGACTAGATTCAACCATTCATACTCTCCTCAGGTCCTTCTACATTAGCATCTGCACCCTTCGTTTTCTTACCTAATCCCCGATCCCTAGAGTTTTGTCCTACCTTCTCCCTTTTTCTCACCAAGAGTAAGCACCCCCATACCACTGGGTCTGTCTCCCAGAGCAACCCTGTAATCTGATACCTCCTCTTCCTTCCCTCCACCATTGCTTTCTTGAGGCCCATGTCACCTCTCTCTTTCTGACTAGTTTCTCTTCCTCTAGTCTCTCTTCCTTCTAGGCCCTTCTACTCATGTCTTTGCCCTCATCGCCTCATTATCTCTCAAGTGCAGATTAAATCTGTTTTCTTTTTTAAAACCTTCACTGATTCCCAAGTGCTGCAGACCTGTGTTGCTTCTACCGTGTTGCTGTCTGGCCTACACCACTGTCCTCCCACAGAGAATCACACCACCCTCTGGGTCTGTTCCACTCACGGGGTACTTACCACCTCCATGTGATGGGTTTGTGTCTATCTGTCCAGATAATTTGTGAATGCTGTGTGGGACATCACTGTCTCTTATCATTCTTGCTCCCTCGAGCTCCTAGAACAGTCCCTGGCATTTGGTCTGCTCCTCTTCAGGTGTCTTCCATGAATAAACAATTCAGCAACAGTTCCTGGCTTTCCACTCTGCCAGGCCACCTTTCCATTTGTTCCCGAATGTGGTCATTGAGGACCTTTTTATTAGACCTTCCCCAGGATACATAGTGTGTACTGCATACCAATAGGCATTTGGGGGGACAGTTTTTCATTGAGGTGTAATTCACATACCATAAAATTCACCCTTTTTAACTTGTGTAATACAATGGTTTTTAGTATATTCACCACACAGTGCAGCCGTTGCCATCACCCAATTCCAGAACATTTTCATCACCCCAGAAAGAAAACTTATACCCATTAGTAGTCACTCCTCATTCCCCTCTCCCCCCAACCCCCATTAATCACTAATTTCTCTTCTGTCTCTATGGTTTTTTTTTTTTAATCTGGATATTTATATAAAATGGAGTCACACAATATGTAGCCTTTTGTGACTAGCTTGTTGCCACTTAGCATAGTATTTTTAAGGTTCATTCACGTAGCATGTTCAGTATGTTATTCCTTTTTATAGCTGAATAATATTCTGTACTACAGATATACCGCATTTTATTTATCCATCAGTTTATGGACATTCAGGTTTCTACTTTGGGGCTATTATGAATAATGCTGCTACACACGTGTGTACAAGTTTTTGTGTCAACATATATTTTCAGTTCTCTTGGATATATACCTAGGAGTAGATTTGTTGGATCATATGTTTAACTCTTTGAGGAAGTGCCACACTATTTTTCATAGTGGCTGTACCATTTTATATTCCCACCACCAAGATATGAGAATTCCAGTTTCTCCACATCCTCACCAACACCTGTTGTTCATCTTTGTCCTTTGATTATAACCATCCTGGTGGGTGTGAAGTAGTCTCATTTCCCTAATGACTGATAATATTGAGCATCTTTTCATGTGTTTATTGGTCATGTGTATATCTTCTTTGGAGAAATGTTTATTCAGATTATTTGCTCATTTTTTAATTGAGTTTTCATTTCATTATTGAGTTATGAGTTTTTATATATTCTGTATATGAGACCCTTATCAGATAAATGATTTGCCAATATATATTTTCCCTCTTTCTGTGGGTTGCCTCTTCTCTTGATAGAGCCCTTTGAAGTATAAAAGTTTTTTATTTTGATGAAGTCTAATTTTCCTTTTTTTTTTTTTTGGTCGTTTATGCTTTTGGTGTCATTTCTAAGACTAGCAGGTATTTTAAAGCTTTATCCTTTAATAAAAAAAAAAATTACCCCCCAAATGAAAATGTGTTATTATCAACTTTTGCATTCTCTATTCCAAGAACTACTGGTGGTGGGACCAAAAGAGGAAATCAGCTCATTAATTTCCTAGTTTTGTAAAATATTCTTAGCCATTCCTTCCCTGAGCTCAGAGTCTCTGCCACTGTTGGCTCGTCTTTTTACTAGGTTTAAAATGTATCTATGGATATATTATAAGCATTTGATTCAGAGTAGCATTCCTCAATCCACAGCAATCTCATTTTCACCAGATTTCTGTGAGCCCAATACCTACCCTTGTGTAAGGAATGTGTCCACCCTCTTGTCTATAATATTTTGTTCTCTACTTAACCTAAGAATGGCTGCTTCTCCCTGCCTCTGTTCCATTTCCTCTTCCCTCCAAATCAGGCACATCATCCAACATGACCCTTTCTCTGTCAAGACCGTTCTTCAGAATTCAGAGGTTCTGGTCATTTCAAACCTTCAAGTAATCTTCTTACCTTTTCTACTTGCCTAAAATACATGCCATTCACTTCTGGAAACAGGCAAAGAATAAGTTCAAAATATTGTGACATTTGTACAAGCCCATTGATTGAACCCATAGATAGAAGTCAGCACTGTCCTCTTCAAAACTTGAGGGCACTCTAGACTCTTCTTAGTGGTGGCAGATTTTCTAAGAGAGGTCTAAAAACTTAAATTAAGATCATAACACTCCCTTGTCTCAAACCATTCAGGCCTCGCATGACCCGGCCACAGCCAGTCTTTCAGCTGCACCTCCTTCCCCATCTTGCCGCCCTTGGCTCCAGCCACCTTCCAGCTGTGCTTCTCTGTGCATGAAATGTTCTTACCACCCACACCTCCCTTGATTAACCCCTTCCTTGCCACCTCCTCAGAGACTTCTCTGCCTTTCTGGTCTCCTCTTTCCTACTTCGCACTAATGTAAGGACAGTTGTCTTATTCCATGGACTTGTCCCTGCTTAGATTGTAGGTTTGACAAGAGTAGAGGCAGCATCTGTCTCATTTCCCAATTGCATGCCCATCACCAAGCACAGATGTGCACTGGTATATATTTCTTGAATGGACACATACTTGAGTAAAGGTGGACCTGTTTTTTGATAATGGCAAAGTCACTTGAGATCAAGTTTTCCGATCTTGATCAGAGTAAGATAATGTATAGAAATCATACAGATAGGCCCATGTATATATGTAGTATTTTGACTCTAGTTCAGCCTATTTTGTCATTCTTAGTGCATGGTAGTTCTAGCAAAAGTATTTTTGAGAAAAACATATTTTTGCTGGAGCAGTACCCGCCCCCGCCACCTCATGAATAGTATTTGTGTCTGTATTTGACCTGAGCTCTTTAAATCCTATCTGTCAAAGTTTTCCTTGACTTCCTGAAAATTTAGAGCTTTGATATTTCAATCTATTTCTGGAACTAAGGCCCTAAAAATAACACTGCCTGTTTTTTGCTTTCTCTGTGTCTGAACCAAATGGACTTTGCTGTCATCATTATCTCTAATAACCAAACTTATGCCTTTTTTGTCCACCTTTGGCTTGAAGAAACACATTCTGTCCTTCTAATGAATGAGTAAAGATCTATTTAATTAGTGCTATTTTCCATCCTCACCAGATTGCTTATTTTTACTATGAAATATTTTATACATACTATAAAACATAACATTTATATAAATTCTGAAGAATAATAAAACAAGTACCTTTACTGACTTCCATGTTTACCAATCAATAAATTTGAGACCCTCCCATGTGCCAACTCTTCCCTACTCCAGAGGTAATTCTTTTACTGCACTGACTTGCTTTTTCTATTGAACATTGTTTTCAGTTTCATCCATACTAACTAACACATACCTATAGTTTTTCACTGCTGTGTAGTGGTTCACTTTGTGGCTGCATTTATCAGTAGAAGTTAAAAATGATTTTTCTTTCTTTTTTTCTTTTTGCTGCTATAGAATATTTTAAGTATTCTTACATGTAGAATTTCTGCCCACAGAGTATGCCCATCTGTCCTTTCCTGGATAATGTCAAATTTCCTTCTAGAGAAGTCAGGCCAGTTACCTCCTACCAGCAGGCTCTGAGAGTTCCTGTGCCCCATGTCCTCTCTGACATTTGTCATTATTAGATTTTTTGTTTTGTCAATCTGTATATATAAAATAATATCTCACTATGGCTCTAATAATCCCTGGTTATTAATGATCTTGAGTATCTTAATGCTTGTTTATTGTTTATCTCTGGAAATGCTTATGTCTTTTGCCCATCTTTCTCATAGATTATTTGGGGTTTTATTGATTTGTAGAGGTTCTTTATATATTCTGAACATTAGTCCTCTGCCAGTTATGTGTTACAGATGCCTTTTCCCACTTTGTGCCTTGTAGCTTTACCTTCTTCATGGTATTGGGGTGAATAGTAGTTCTTAATTTGAATGTGCCCAGGAGTATCAGTCTTTTCCCTTATGGTTCAGTGTTTTCGTTTTTTGTTTAATAAATCATTCCACACCCCAAGGCCATAAAGAGTGTGCCCCAAACATTCTTCTAGATGTTTTGTCACTTCTTTGTTTTTATCTCTGCAGAATTTTACTTCAAATTGAAAATTTTCTAACCTCTCCTTGAAACTAACCTTTGCCTAGAATATATCTAGCAGATTTATAACCCAGAGCAATGGGCACAGATCCTAGGTATTTATTCATCCATTCAGTAAGTTACAACGTATGAGTAGTATAAGGATGAACCTGACTTGTACAGTGTCCTCAAGGAGTACAGTGGGCTAAATGGTGATCCCCAGAAAAATAAGTCCACATCCTAGTCTCAGAACCTGTAAATGTTAACTTATTTAAGTAAAAGTCTTTGCAAATGTTAATTAAGGATCTTAAGATGAGATCATCTTGGATTGTCCAGTTAAACCCTAATGACCAACGACAAGTATCTCTGTAAGAGACACACAGAGAAGAGGAGCAGACAGTATAGTCAAGGAAGCAAAAATAGGAGTGAGGCAGCCACAGCCCAGGAAAGCAAACAGCCGACTGGAACTGGAAGAAGCAAGAACAGACTTTCCCCCTAGAGCCTCTGGAGGGAGTAAGATGAGATGGTCATATATGGTATCTATAGCCAGAAGTTTTCTTTTCTCCCCTCTAATATATTCAAGGGATGAAACAAACAGCAGCAAAACTTGGTAGTGTTGCAACTTATCAAAGGGGCACAAGGTTGACTGAAGCCTCCCAAAGAGAGCTGAAATGTGCCTCCCTCTTCCCCCGCCCTTCACAGATCACTACTATGAGAAGTAGAGTCTGCTGAGTCACAAGACTGGCTAGCTCTGGCCTGGCTTGTATCAGTGATAAGGGGCTGCATGAGCTAAGAAGGAAAACCAGGGATGGGTACAGAAACCACTACAAAACACACACATGTTGATGTCAGGACACAGCCTTCTCCAAGGCCGCTTTGTCTGTTTGACTATAATGTCCACTCTTGGGAAATTTAGAGAAGGTCAGGCAAGAATGGCTTCAAGGGTTACAAAAAAAAAAATCTGCAATATAGATTCTTTTGAACAGTTCTTTTTTCTCCTTGATGGAAAAAGAAAAAGAATTATTCCAAGGTAAAAAAATAAAGGTACTAAGTGGCAGTCACAAACACATAGCACTAATAAGTAAAAAGAAATTAAAATGAAGAAATTGTTACTTTCATAAATTTGTAAAGTCAGCATGGTCTGTGGATATAGATGCACCTTAAACCTCTGTACTCTAAGTTGCAGGTTGATTTTTATACCCACATGTATAAGTCAATTGATTTATCTTCATTTAGAGTTTAGTTCCCAACCTTGCATGAGATCTTGAAACTAAGTCCTTGTATCTAGAATTCAAGATATTAGCTGAAAAGTAGTAAAGAAGTGAGAAAGCAGTGAGAAGACCTGGGTTCTAATCGCAGTTGTACCACTGAGTAACAGTGACTTGAGGAAAGCACTTGAATTCTTTGAGCTTCCATTTTCTGATCAGTAACACGGAGACCTTGAGACTCACCCCAGCTCATGAGGGTCCAGTGTAAAGGAAGGTTGCTTGTGGTCAAGCCTGACACAGAGGTTCCCCTTAGCTTATCCACTACGTTCTTTGTGGAAGATGGATCCATAAGCCCGCATGAAGGGGGTGGAGGAACAGGCAATTCACATTTATCATGCTGCTTTTGTGTACTAGAACTTGAGTCAGTACTTTGTATGGTTCTGTTTAATCCTCCCAGCAACTAGGAGAACAAATGTCAGTATCTCTGCTTACACATAAAACAATCAAGGCTAGGGATATTGAGGCAGCTGGCCCCCGGTCCCGAGCTGGTAAAGGAGAGAGCTGGAATTCAAACCTGAGGCCATCTTCCTCCAAAATACAAGCTCCTTCCTGACTGTCCTGCTGCTGCCATTTGTAAAAATTAAATAATAATTGAAATAAAGTTGGGGGTTGGGTTTGAATTCTCAGGTTCTTGCAACCCAGCAGAGTGTGTCTTGAGGGTCTCGAGAAGTTCTCTTGGAAGTTTTAATAAAATGTAACCAGTGAAGACAGATGGCCTCTTTATTTAAGTAGGAGGAATATTGATAATTGATAAAATTCTTATAAGAAAATGTAGACAGAGTGAGTCACTAAAGAAACTCAGAAATAACCAGAAACCAATATGGGTTTCTAGTTAGTAAATTGAATGTTCTCTGAATTGAGTAATTAAGGGGTAAATTGCTCTTTAAGAAAGTACTATGTGTGGTTTTTAATGAGGTAGTAATTCAGAACAGAATTTAAGTTTCACATTTGTTAGTGGTTTTTTTAAGAGAATAAAAGGGAGATGACTTGTATTGAAATGAGAATTGGATTTGTGACCAGGTGTCTCTTTAGCCACCTGCTTTCAGTCAAAGGTCACTGACCATCCACTGCCCAGCATTAGTTCGGCGTTCAGGTCACATCTTAGCACGTCATACGCAAGAGAAGATCTTTATAAGTTTTTTAATGTCTAAATTATAAGTGCCTTTTTTTTTTTTTAATATAAACCAACAAGAATTGAAGCCTTAAAGATGTTAGGTAAGAAAATGTCAGATGATAGTGCTCCTAATTGCCCTTGCCAGTAGTTCTACTAGCAAATTCTGTTAAGATCCCGGAGCTAGGGTTTTTTAAAGCTTCTAAAAGAAATGATTTTTGGCACCCATGAGCTCCTTGGCTATTTCTGAACACTGCCAAATTGGGATGATGTTTGTTTTTTCTTTGTCATGGTGTTTACATGCCCTGGCTTGGGCCATGAGTGAAAATGTATTTGATGATCTCCTAGTTTCTCCCCAGGCCCTAATGGATGTTTGTCTAGATGACAATACTCAGTTTAGTGCTGTTAATGCTCTGGCAGCAGCATAAGACCAGCCAGGGGTAGGGGAATGTGTGTTGCGTGTGACAGTTAGGGGCATAAACAGGGAGATCAGGAATCTTCTATGAAGTAAACATCCGCTGGTTATCCAGTTCTAGAAGCACGTTTTTGTGCTCTCTGCCTCTCATAGTGCCTTAATTTAAGAAGCAGACCATAAATGTTCATTGAATCAGAGAATCTCACAACTTCATTATTGCCCCCTGGAATTCTAGTGCTGGACTTGCTCTTAGGAGCCCAGGTCTCTCAGCCTTGACAAGGACAAGCTTGCGACAATCGGATAGTGTCATGCAAGATGAATATAACAGGCTGCTATCCAGGGTCAATTTATATGGTATTATACAGAGCATCCCTTTGTAGGTTTGACTGTGAGCTTGACGAACATAGCAGCCATTCTTCCAGATAGCATATTTAACAAAAATGTGTTCGCATTTCTGTTTTGTTCCCCATTGTCCCGAGTACTGTATGTGGCTGTGTTGGACGCAGTGGGGCCTTCCAGGAAACAGCAGGATGTTTCCAAGCAGAGCATGACAGGTCTTTAGAGGGATGTGCCTGTTCTAACCCAGGCCCACAAGCAGCCTGTGGACTGAAAAGGGGTACCATGAATTGAGCGTTGACAGCGGGCCACGGCTGTCCAAAGGCTCAGGTGGTTGTCAGCCATAAGTTTAGCTTAGCTCTTTGAGTAATTTGTCACGCCTCACTCGGCCCCTGCTGGGCCAGCACGTGCCAGCTTAGTGTCAGAGTGCCTGTTCGCCAGACGGCCACTCAGGCCTAACGTCCTGCTGTTCCCCGGACCAGCGGCTTGCTGGGGCCATGCACGGAGGGCCAAGCCGTGGCGACAGCCAAGTGCTGTGCAGAATAAGCGTGTTCATAATGAGACGTGAATGGCATTAGTGGGTCCCTCTAGAATTGGGCCTGAGCAGGCGCCTCTCGCGGAGTAAGTTTGGCAGCCTGTTTGTTAGTTAAGGCGAGCCACCGGGAGCTCAGCCTGAAGCCGAGAAGCCAGATCAGGCTCACACTGCCCAAGTCTTGGACTGTTATGATCGTCTATATCAAAGATCATAAATCAGCAGAGAGGCCACTTTTGAAATTTTGAAACTCATTTTCTGTTTATAAAGTTGCATAGAGCAAGTCTAAAGAGAATTTCTGGAATATCACTGCCCAGTAGCACTTTCCACGACAATGGGCATGTTCTATCTGTGCAGCCTAGGATAGTAACCCCTCTTGGTTACTTGGGTGCTTGAAATATAGCTTGTGGGACAGAGGCACTGAATTTCTATTTATTTTTTAATTAATTTAAATTTAAATATAGAAAACCACATGTGACTCGCGGCTGCTCTATTGGACAGCACAGCCCTAGAATGCCTCTAGTCTCCGCATGGTGTGAAAATCTTCCCCTGAATATAACTGAAAGAGAAGGAGAGGGAAGAGCCTACATTGAGAAATCAGCGTGCATATTTTGCAAAAGAAAATAGAAGAATAGTTTAAAACACATGCTCTGTTGAAAGCTAATTGGAAGGTCATAATTGTCACCAACATATTTTTAAAGAGGCCATTTTGAAAAGATAGTTTTAAAATATAATGAGAAATGCTAGAATTACTTTTGTTCTTCTGGTGCTACGGATTATAGACTGATGGTGATGCACATTCCCTATGTTCCTGGCGAATTAGCATAATTTTCAAAACAACTGAAACATGTCTTTTAACTTTGGTATTGATAATGAGGAAGGGGAAAATGAGACATCATGCCGACTTTCCCAAGTGTTAATTCATAAAGTTGTGTGTGTGGTGCCTCCATCCGCTGTCAAATTGTTCTGACGTTACCCTGTTATTGGAAGTGCATGATTCACCTTCTGAGGAAACAGAAGCCACACACAAAAGAGGAAGATTTGCTTTCTGCCCTGTGAAAGGCTGCCACACACAGGGGTCCTATTAAGACAGCTGGAAAGTTGCTTCAGCGTGTTACGCTTGTAAGTTTTATTGGTGACTGGTTTTTGATTACACATTTGAATGTGTGTGTTCCAGACTGCAGTTTTAATTAAAAGGCAATAGTCTTTTTTTTTTTTTTAATTATTGCCTTGTACACTCTCTGCTAGATTCTCCAACTTACTAGTTCTTATTTTCTAATGTTCACATCTATCTTGGCTCTTGGCTCAGGTGTCCCTTCAGAGCATACCTCCTGGCTTTCCCTCTTCCCAGTGACATGCATTTGCTTATTTTTTAAAGGCGTGTGCACCATCTTATCACTAATTCTTGCTTGAAGTATCAAATCATTTCATCAGGAGGCTGAGAAGAACATTTTATCAACTGAACTAGGAAGGGAAGATCCAGCATTATCACACAGTTGTCAGTAAAAAGAGATGCCATCATAATCAGTGTCTCTGTTTTTGTTTGTTTGACTCAATCTTGATCTTTTGACATGATTCTGTAACTATTGGTGTACATATTTTTTTAGTGATACCAGTGTTAAAATCTAGGAGAAACCTAGGTCTCAAAATCAGAATTTTATCACTAATGATGACTATTTAATTCTCTGACAGGATGTTAACGAACTTACAAGGTACTTTTGCCCCCATACAATGTAAAAGTTGCATAACTCTATTTAAAACAAAGTGAACCGTCGTTGTTATGTGTGTCATTCTGCACACACACTTGTTCCTTAACCAATTACTGCAGCTACGAAGAGCGAGCTCTGTATCTCGAAGCAATAATTCAGAACCACCGCGAAGTAATGACATTTGAGGATTTTGCAGCCCAAGTCTTTTCTCCCTCTCCCAGCTACTCCCTCAGTGGAACGGGTGAGTGTCTACATTATTCTTCCCTCATGCGCTTAAGACGCACTCCAGCAGCAGATGTACACCTGTTTTTCACAGATAAATGCTTGCAAATTTAAGAAGAGCATTCTCCCTCTGAATCAACTAATGAATATCAAAAGGAATGATGACATTCATTTTAATTTGTTTTGTATCCGAGCTGTTCACTCAGTTCTTTTCTTCAGCTATCCTGTTAACCTCCGAATCTAGCAAGGTTAATGAACTTTTTCTCAGTAATGTGCTCTGGTTCATTCAGGAGTGTGGGTTTCTTGCTGAGCTGGGAATATGTTGTTTAAAAGCGATGCCCAAATCAGTGCTTACTTATCAAAAAAGAGTTCCTCACAGTCGAAGCCGTTGCTACTAATGCTAAATGGGGATTATGCTGCCGAGATGCTCGGGTCAGGGATTAATGCAGGAGAAATGGAAGGAGAGTGTCCCCTGGCCCATCACCACAGCAGTGCAGCATGCAGGCTTTCTCTCTGGAGTGGCCTGTGTCACATGTACCAGCCGCCGACCAGAGCAACACCTGGTGTGGAACCTGTTTAGAAACTGGCTTATAATCATTTTCATTTATTAGGCAAATGGAAAATTTCAAAACTTTCCAGAATGTTCTTGTTTTTAGGTTTTACTTTTTTTATATTTCTAATTTGGAAAAAAAAATGTACTGCCACTTAAACTGATTATATGATTACTGTGGTTTTTTTTTTTTTTTTTAAGAATAGAATTACTTTAAATTTTTGCATATAATTACAGATTAATTGCCTTTCAAAGAGTAAATGGGATATTTTAGTCAATGCATGTTGAAATTCTCAATGA
Source organism: Pteropus vampyrus (assembly GCF_000151845.1). Taxonomy (NCBI): domain Eukaryota; kingdom Metazoa; phylum Chordata; class Mammalia; order Chiroptera; family Pteropodidae; genus Pteropus; species Pteropus vampyrus. The sequence goes on along the minus strand of NW_011888788.1, from coordinate 15,610,648 downwards.
GGAGCTTCCTGCTTCTTCCGCTGGTGGTGTTAGAGTGCTTAATAGATTCTAACCTGTGTCAGTTGTCTCTGAACACCGCCTTACTTCTCCTATTCTGACTTGTTAACAAATATCTTACACACCAAGTGAGAAAAATTAAATTCATTGAAATAAATCACTTACAAATAAAATCAGCCATGCATCATTGTTTAACATCGCTGGCTTCAATCCTTGCCTCTCCCAGCTTTGTTGGGAGATAAGAGGGAGAGGCTTGCACTTACTCGGGGAGCCAGGAGCAGCAGGCAGAAGGCCTGGGAGATAAGCAAGCTGGCCGAGGTACCGGAGCCGCGTGATTTACATAATCACGCCTCTGCTTCCTGGTGAGGCGTCAAGAAACACAGGATGGCCTCTATTGATCTTTGTTGAACTAGAATACTAAACAACATGAGAAAAGCTTATAACTTAATGCTTTGATTAATGTTTCTTACATTAAAAAAGTAGAACAGCTGTGAATTGAATTCTTTTATACACTCTGCCAACATTCTATCTAACACCCACCTCCCAAAAAAATCAGTTTCAAGGGAAATGAAGATTTCATACCCAGTCTAGCGAGAGGCTTAAAATCATTTCTAATTTTTAGGTGAAAGAATATAAAGGATCTACAGCAAAGCTGATTTTTCAAAGATATCATTCTGCTTTTTCCATCCTCATGATGTTTTGGGACTTAATTTTTCAGTGCTTTTTTTTTTTTTTAAACTCTTGAGAAAGCTTTTTGTTCCTTAAAAGAAATGAAATAATAACTAGATATTTATATTCATCAACTCAACTGTTACATTCTTAAGGCTCTTGATTACTGAAACAAATATTGATGGACTTTATTTTCTAAGTATATTTTAGCCTCTCTATAAATTTGTTTGATTTTTTCCAAACGTTTATAATTATTTAAATCAATTCAAATAAGTCAGTGTGTGGGTGACATCTTAAGTGAGACTCTAGAAATAATTTGGGTTTTTTGAGACCTGCTATTAGGAGACAGTTGCTGACAGGCTTCTCCAAGAACATCGCATTTGCCAAAGTCACTTAACAGGTAAAGGTTCTGACAGCTCATAAGAGTGGGCATTGGAACCTGCACAAAAGGAATATGAAAACAAAAATGGAATATCAAGACAAATGCTGGTCCTTCCTCTTTTCAAATTATTAACATCAGTATCACATTTCATAATGTTCGGGGTTTAGGGTATTTGGTATCGAGTAATAAAAATTTCATATAGATACCACACCAATCCATGAATGCGATTTTAAGTCTGGTCATAATGTTCTCTTTCTTTGAGTATGCCCAGACAATGATTATGAAGGAACTAGAAATGAACTTGATTTGAACTGCAGTTTGGGGGCAGTGCAGTGAGGATGGAGCATTTCCATACCACGTACAGGCACATTTTCAGAACGACATCCTCTTTTCATGTACATGCCAATTTTGCTTTTGAGGAATTTCTACCCCTGTCTGCTACCACTTTTACAGATGAAAACACTTTTCATTTATTTTGAGTGTTTTTTATTTTCTTAAGTACAATCAAACCTAGATGAGCCAGCCAGCTTAAAGTAAGAAATTAAGGTAAAGTCTGTTCTTCCAAGCAACAAGCCAACTGGAAAAATTGACCTTGAGCAGCTTAAGCTCCCATGGTGCACTTAGGACCCAATCAGTGTCATCAAAGCCAGCAGTGTCATCAAAGCCAGGCCTCAGGCTCCTGCTCACATGCATATGCACAATCCTGGGAGGAATTAGGGGATCCCAGGTTCTCTTTGTATCCTGTAACAAGGGGCTTTGTTGTAAACACACAGGGAGAGTAACCTGAGCACTGTATTCATTCTGCGCTGGCTTTGTAGCAGCAAGCAGCCCCCATTTCTAGAATGAAGGACTCTAATCAGCCTTTAAGTCCGTGCTATAAGTAAAAGATGTGCTAAGTGGGAGTGGCCTGTGCCCAAAAAGACCACCGTTGGAAAACGCCCTCTCTTTAGACTTTCCCTACCCTAGTGCTGTTGCTCATCACTCAGGGCAGCCATAGAGGGTCACGCACGGTGGCCAAGTAAATGTGCCTCTATTCATGATTCACTGTCAACCACAGATGAGATGTAGGGTCTTTTGTTGTTAGGCTAATAGGTGCTCAGTTTTTTTGAAAGAGATTTTTTCAAAACATCTTTTTTTCCCAGCCCAAAAGTGTTATTTTAAAATACTACCTACCTCATATCTATTCTGCCCATTACTTGTTTTGATAATGCCCACTGTATGACAGGTATTTGAGCTGCTTTTTTACCTAGCTCTATAACTTGAATTCCTTTTGATTTTTTCCTATTGACCAGCAGTTTCTAAATGGTTACCAGTGTTAAAATATTGGGTACAATTAACACACACACATATGTGTGTGTGTGTGTACATGTATATATGTGTGTGTATATATATACATGTCCATATTTGTGTGTGTGTGTGTATATATATATGTTTTATGCATGCATTTATAGGCATTTAACACACACACATATACATTGGGGTGAGGGACTAAGTTTGTGTTTTCAAGCATGTTTTCGAGGAAGGGGGTGCAGCAGGGGCAGGAAAGCCTTTAAAGGGTTAACTGGAGTGGGCACCCTCAACTGCTGGGAGGGACTGATGTAATCACTGCAGCTCACAGCCAAGTGCATCTGTTCACCATGAGGTCATTCTTCTGCATGCTAATGATTTGGAAAATCAAGTCTAATGTTTGACATTATCGGAAAGGATATAAATAGTATAAATCTATACTATTAGGAAGCTGCTCTTATAAAACAAAAGGAGAAAAAAAGGAACATTAGCTGGGACTTGAGATGTTTTCCAGAACTGCTTTAAGGATTGTGTCTGGACCTTAAAATGTTGGTGAAATCCACTCGTTGTCTGTTGATAAAAGATCCCCAAATCACTATTTCAGGCACAACTAGCAATTTGGTAGTTGAGGACTGTAGGTATGTCTAATTTAATATCTAAGTTTAAGAATTTCCAAGTATCTTAGTCAGAAGTTGATGAAAATGGATTTTTCTCAAGGAATGTCTAAAAAGGGGTTCTTCTCCATATAGGAGAATTGACTGTGTTTGCTGAAGATGCCAGCACTGTTTGTGGTCCTTTCTACTTTAATATTGCTATAGGGAACCAGCAGAGGGAGCACAAATCTTTGTTTATTCGTTAGCCCTACATAAACGCAACATGTGATTTCTCTAAGATATGGTCAGAAACACTTCCTCTTTCATGATAGGCTAGATTATAAAGGCTCCAGGATTTGGAACAAGTGGGAGAAAAATTCCTCACTAGGTGCCATCAAATTCTGCCACGTTTAATATAGGTCATATTTGGAGCTTAAACCAGATTAGTGTGAGTTAGTCTCAGGATGCTGCTGCCACTGCTGCTTTTGTATAAAGCCTCATATTTTCATCTTTCATGCCCAAGAATTGCATAGGTACCCTCTTGGAAAGGTTTATTATGTTCATTTAACAGGAAAGACTTTTGTAATATTTTTGTACAACAAAACCATTATATTAAGTTCACGAAAACTATCAGAAGATTCCGCCTGGTGTCACTGGGTCTATCTGGTGGCCAATAAAATCTCATAAGATTGCAGAGGTGGTACACATTGGTCCCAAAGTGAATCTGGCATGTAGATGCTACTCAGACAACTTTTATAACTCACCAGGCTTTGCCTAGAGGAATATAGCTAGCTATACCGCAGCTCCTGCTTGCAGTGACCTCCAAACCATACACAGTGGTTACATGTGCCAGGATATTGCAGGCTTATTATTTTGCATGCAGATCCCAACATGGTCATTTTACTAGGCAGTTAGCAACCAAATTTAGCCCCAGAAAGAGCACAAATCATAACCTAACTCTGAACCCCAAAAACATGAAAGATTTTTCCAGTTCACTGAGGGAGGTGATCGTTTTACAGATTCTCTCTGTCTCTCTCTCCCCACTTCCTCCCTCTCCTTCTTCCTCTCTCCTCCTTCGCTCTCTCCTTCCTTTCCCTCCCTCTCTCTCATCTTCTCTGTTCCTCCATCCTTGTTAAAGTGGTCTTAATAAGGTTTTGATTGATAGCACTTCTTACATATTCACTTGCCTCATAAATTTGCTAAAACCGGCAAAAAGCATCAGAATGTAGAGCTAAAAGGGACTTCAGGAGATAACAAGTCCAACCCTTTCACATCAAACCATGAAGGGGCAAAAAGGCCATGGGCAAGTTGACAGCAGGGCTGATCCACCCCTCATCCCACCCTCCCTTTTCTTCCCAAAGTGGAATCAATGCAGCTGTTAGTAACATCACCCGAGATACGGATGGTTACCAATTTCCCCTACTTGGTAAGAGGGTTACCAGTTCACCAAACATTGGTTATCAGTGACATTGGTCTCAGAATTCCTAACCAGCCAGTTATAAGAGAGTTCTTCATTCTAAAAAAAAGGCTATGTAGCCTGAGAGGAGAGAAGCAAACACCGACTCAATATGTTTTTCAAACAGAGTCTGAAAGGTTAGCTCAAGAAAGCTAACCTTTCTCATTGTTGCTTTTCAAGAAGTCTTCATGAGATCAGAATGAAGTTTGGGAAAGACAGTTAACATTACCGGAAACATAGCCCGCAGACGCTAGATTACCAGGACTTACGGTGTGATGTTGTGGTTACTGATTATTCCTGTCAAGGTGACAATTTACAAATTCTTTGGCCAGCACATGTGTGATTGTGATTGTGATAGTCTGTAGGGTTTCCTAGTAGTTGTGGCTGCAAAACCTTTTAAGAAGTCCTCTTATTTCTTCTTCTAACCAACCACATGGGACATAAGAGGTCTCTGAAGCCCAGAATAGACTGACTTCATTTAGTCCACAGATGTGCATCATGGGCTTCCACATGCTCCTGGTAGGTCAGGCTCCTGTGGTTCAGGAAGGCCACCCCAAGGCCTAGAGGGGCTACTAATGTTCTGGGGGTGCTGAGACCACGGCTAGGATCCGGGCTTAGAGCCCATGTGTCCACACATTGCTACTGAACCCTGGAGTAAAGGCCCATGAGTTTGTGCACTCTCCTCCCTCAGTACCTAACACAGCCCAGGCTTGCCTTCCCTTGCTCTTCTTCCTCACAGATGGCCACTCCAATCTTTCGCAAATTCCACTATTTTACTGTCCTCCCCTGATCAGCACTGGTCAGAACCTTACACCTGGAGCCAGCCTCTCCAGCTGCCTTGGAGGCTCCTGGGAGGGAAGACGTGTTCTCATGAGGAGGTTGGGCTCTGCAGCCAGACAGCTGATATCTTCCATGCTCCAGCGTGTGGCCTCAGCCAAATTACCCATCACTCTATGGCTCAGAGTCCAATTCTGTAAAATAGGTCTAGCGATGGTACCTTCTTTAAAGGGCGTTCACGAGGATTAATAAGCTAATCTGTGTGTTAAGAGTCCAGAACAGTGCCTGGCACTTAGGGAGCCCTCAATGAATATTGGCTGTGCTCGTTCTCATCTGTCCTGCCTGTCTGTGTTTCTCTTCCCTCGTCTTGTGCCACCTCTGCTTCTTCCTGTCTGTTTTCCTTCTGTCTTCCATGTTGAACATGTGCCCCCGCTAGTCCTCCCTCTTTCATCCTTGAATATACTGCTGCCTGCCCAGCAGCCTGTCTCCTAGAAGAGGAGGTGCAAGCTGGGGCAACTATACATGAAAACGCTGGCCCGGTGCCCACCCTATGGAACAGTCCCATAAATCAGAGCCCCGGCTGCTGGCTTCTTATTAATATCATTTAAAACCAGGACTAAAGCTCAGAACCCCATTCAGATAATCCAGAAGTTACTCGTAAATACAAGTTCTCTTGTGGCACTGTCTTTTCAGGAACTCAGGGCTGCCTCACTCTGTACCCTCGGTTTGTCTGTAAGTGTAGCCACACACCCTGCACACAGCTCACTGCCCCACATGTATTATTCTTGAAAATACAATAAAACATCCATTGGAATTTTTTATCCACCCATAATTCCGTTGATAAACGGTTTGATGCTAGCTCCAGCTGCACATAAGCCATAGGAATCTGGATGCTGCATCCCTCTACCAGACGTTTGGATTTCCTGGTCTGGGCTGTGTTCTGGCCCTGAGGACTTTCTTTTAAAGACTCCTGAGGGGATTTTAATATGCAGGTAGGACTAAGAATCACCGTCCTGAATCAAGGCATCTCTATAACGTTTTGGTCCTTGTTTTAGTGCCATCTCACTTATCATTACTTATATCTTGATTTTTCTTAGCATATGTAAGTCTTTATCCTGTGCATGTGTGTTTCTGCTATCTGTAACAGGCTGTAATTTCTCTAGAGAATGATACACATAATTTCTTTCTTACAACACATGCAACAGGAGTAAAATAAAAAAGGAGCCATGTGTTGCTTTAAGTGGTACAGGTGTCTCTCTAGACCACATATGTGTGTTGGGCCTGATGCAAGATGCAAAACAAACACCTGTAATTGTGATCTACTTCTCCCCTTCCCTTCCTAATCTCTTAGTGAAAATGGACCAGTAATAAGCAATACAGCCAAAACCACTGTGGAGAAAGACAGGGAAGCCTGGTTAATCTATAGCCTGGATAATGCAGTTTGAATAATGGACACTTGATTCAAGATGCTTTTGTAATGTTATTGAGGATTTTAAAGAGAATTCTCAATTACCTTGTTTAGCACCACATTTTGCTTCGTGCATATTCATCCCTTTTTACTATCAAAACTCTTTTACTCTCCTCACCGTCATCTCTATAAGAAGGAAGAAAGAGACGAGACATTTGTTCCATTGGATCTGATAGCACTATGGAGCTCTTTGTCAAGTGTTACCATCTCTGAATTGGCTCTTCCCTCAGTCTCCTGCCCTGCCCTCCACTCCCTTCCTTTGGCACCTGCCACCGAGTAGGACTGTGCTGGGCATTTTAAGGGAACACAAAGGGCTCTGGAGACCTTGTGCTCTGTCTTTCTTTCCCTTCTGGAGCTTGAAGTCTGGTTAGGGAAAGCAGATACTCACGAACCACCAAAAATGGCTAATTATTAATAAGCCCAGATTATTAGCTTCAAACGGCACATGTCAAAAAGATATATAGTCAAAAAATATATATATCGTCAGCCAGTGGTTTGCATTTGGGTTGAGACTTCCCTGAAATGGGCTGTGCCATCTGCTTTGTGAGCCTGGGAATATACGTTGCCTAATAGGTGTTAGATATTTTACTAAATATTCTGCCAGTCAATTTTTAACTTCCTCACATTGACTAGGATTTGAGACGTCTGAGAACTGGAAGGACCTGGACAAGAAGAATAAGATAAAGGCTAATAAGTGTAGGAAGAGCAGAGAGGAATAAAGGACTCCTTCCAGAGCCAGTGCAGGAACACTCCCACCCTGGGCTTGTGAGAGGGTTGGGAGTATTCACAGGTTCCTAGAAAAAGGACAGACCCAAGATATTCATTCTTAAGTGTCGACATTACATTTAATTTGTTCCTCTGGAAGAACTCGAATGTACTGCTTTTTCTGTTAAATGCTGCATTAGGTTAGTTCTGGTTTCTCAGTCCTTGCAGGGCTTTAAGTGCAAGGGGCGTCTTCCTCCCTGCCTGACTGCTAATTACAGCCCCAGGGACACTCAGCAGTTGCCACGAGATGGCTGGCAGGTATCAAAAATTTTTCTCAGAGACAATTTTTGAAAATGACTCTTAATTAAAGCTTATTTGAAATAATCTTGAGAATTTGTTTAAGAAAAACCTAGAGCTTCTAACATCCCACTTTCACACTGCTTGTAAACCATGGCCATGGCCCCCGTGTCCTGGTCGTTAGGGCGACTTCCTGGAAGACGGGATGGCTTTGCTTGACTTCCTGTTTAGCAACAACCAAACCAAAGCAGAGGCCAACTGGAACCTTTTACTAGCAATTAAGCCTGCTGTCGGAAAAAAAGAAAGACTATTTTATACTCTCTTTTTCCAGAAGGGTAGATCATGATAGCCAAGAAATAAACCTCTAAACAACATAATAAATAGAAAAGCTGGTTTCTTTTTCCCATTAGTCTTTAAGTTCTTCAGAGATTGAAAAAAAAAACTCTTAAAAATGGGAAGCATGCCAGTCAACTCTGTAAAAAAAAAAAAGAAAGAAAGAAAATCTAAAATATTTACAGCATTGACATGGCCAAATTCATTTCTCAGCCTGTAAGAAACTTAGTAGAATCACGGTAGCACGCCAAAAAAGAATAGGCAGAACCCTAATTTTCAACCACCTCAAGAATCCAAGACAGTAAAATCCTAGATGCATAGAGAACACATTTCACCTACCTATGCCTCATGCCAGGTCCCTCTCTCCTCCCCAGTATGCTCAGCCGTTACCCGTAGTAGGAGCCAGGGTCTTCTCTCTTCTTAGGAGCTAAACAGTCAGAACTGTGAGGTTGCTTGATGATGAAGAAAGCCACTACATGTCTCCCAGGACTCACTGGGAGGTTCCGCTCCCCGCAGTGCTAACCTTAGGCAGAACCAAGAGCTGCAGGCTGCATTGCAGTCGCTGCTGAAGTATGTTTGGACAGACCCTGTGGCCAGCACATATCCCAGAGCCCATGAGTGGTAGTTAGGGAAACCCTACTCCCTAGCTACATCCCTACGGCTCCAAGAAGTAGCTAGAGAAACAGCCCAACTCCGATTAATGCCAGAGTCCTTCCCCTGTGACATCCAGGCTTGTGCTGACCAGGGAAATGTTAGTTGATCCAAGAGCATCAGAAGTAAGAGTCCTGGATAAAAGGGATCACCACAGAAAAGAAAGGAAGAAGCCAGAAATGGGACTCCATGGACCATGAGGCTGACTCTGGTCTTTAACCCAATTACCCAAAGCAGGTGATTGCGAGAGGCCATATTTAGATATTAAAATTCAGGTCCAATTCTGGTCCTGAGACACACACATACCTTTGCTACAGCTTAAGTGGATGGAAACTGCAGCTTCACTCCTTAGATTGTCACATAAATCCCACAAAGATTGGGGTCTTCAGACATTCGTTCCATAAATATTTGGAATATTGAGAGGTGCTAAGAAGAAAAAGAGAGCAGAGAAGAAAGACCAAGAGTGCCATTGAGAAACAGAATACTGAGGTGGGATGCACTTTAAATAGAGGGTCGAGAAAGATCTCACTGGGAAGGGGACATTTGAGGAAAGACTTAAAGAGATGAGGGAGCGAACCATTTAGAATTTGGTGGGGGGAGCATTCCAAGCAGAGGGAACAGCAAATGCAGAGGCCCTGAGGCAGGAGCTTTCCAGGAACAGTGAGGAGCCCAGCATGATTAAGACAGAGCAAGTGGGTGAGGGAGCCAAGGTAAGTCAGAGCAGCCTTGTGGGCCGGGGCAGGGCGCGAGGACCTTGGCTGTTACTCTAGTGAGATGGCCAGCTTTAGAGGGTGTTAAGCAGTGGAGTGGCATGATATGATTCTTGTTTGAAAAGATCACTCTCACTTCTACAGGGAAGATATATCATAGGAGGGATGGGAGGAAGACTAGTTAGAGAATATTCCATTCCCCATGTATTCCTATCACCTGTCACGCAGCAGGCATATTTGACTAATGAATGAATGTAGTGGCAATTTCAGAGATGTTCTCCCTGAACATTCTTTATGCGGCCACTGGAGAGGCCCAGAGATGCTCCCTCACCCCAGTGTCACAGAACATAACCCCTGACCTGGACAGCACAGGTAAAGGGAGTACAGTGACACCAGCACTTTGTAAAGGGAGGTTTGCGTGGTGAAAGGAAGAAGGTGGGAAAGAGAAGGGTGGAGTTTTAACCTGCAGCCACATATCTCCCACCCCCTGAAGAATCATGGTAAATAACTCTCTGGTACACAGAACATCGAAGCAACTTAAAGTGACTCACGATTATCTAGAAGAGCTAGGATATGAGAGTGAGGTTCCTTGGCATTATTTCACTCTTATAAAAATGGTCTCTAGAACAATCTGTGAATAGCAACAGCTCTTTACATATGTGTGGAGATTTGCAACTTGGTACTCACTCTCCCCAATCTGCCCTCAGTAGAGCAGGATTTATCTCTGGCAGTTTTGAACTGAGGAGGGTTGGGGTTTTTTCATCATCAGGTGGCTGATCATGTCAAGGCTTGGGCTCAAGTGCTAAAGTTTCTGCTCCCTAATAGGACTCACTGCCCCTGCCCCCACCCTGATAGGGCCCTGCTTGTGGAGAACACACCCACAGAACAGTGGGGAGGAGAGGAGAAGCCCTTCCTTTGTGTCAGATGCAAAATGTTCCTCCCCAAAGGCAGAAAGGACTATTTTATAGGATATGTGGCAAATTCACACCCACTTTCGCACAGATAACTGAGAAACTTGACTGAAAGTTAACCAAAGTATTTCCTACTTTAGAATGCAAATGGAGTACCATAAGAAAAATTCACACGTAGAAAATATCTTAATTTTGGATCAACATGGCTTCTTGAATGTCTGAAGACAACAGGACAGCTTTTATCAGTGAAGCTACCAGACAGTTCAACTGTTTCTTTAACATTTCCTCAGACACCTCAGACAAATACCTGGAACTCATTGTCCTCCCATAGGTCACCGCAAACTTAACTGCTACATTTTCTCGAGCCATTGATTATTAGGGAATTTAAAATATACTACTGCACTACACACAAAATTCCCTATGCCACGGGGAAAATCACACTGTAATCCCCCCTCACTGCCCAAGGCCACCCCTGAGTTTTTCTAAGACAGACGAATTCAAGTTAGAATAAACCTGAATGAGATGTTGAAGGGAAGGGCAGTTTTCTCCAGGGGGTGGCCTCACTTCTCTGCTTTGAGGTTAAGTTCGTGGCACAGCTCAGGAGGACAGTTGCTGCTGGAGTCTGCTACACTTCATAGTCACCCCGTCCCCCTGCCTTCCTGGCTGCTCTTGGGGGGTTTTATTTTCCCCTAGAACTCGGAGCCACTTCTGTTGTGTCACTTTTAGAGAAGTAGTAGTAGTAGCTACCCAGACCACCTTCTGTTCTATTTTTCCCTTTTTTAAAACAGCATTATTTGAAATATAATTCACATACCATACAATTCATCCATGTAAAGTGTACAGTTCAGGTTTTAGTGTATTTACAAGGTTGTGCAACCGTCACCACACTCTAATTTCAGAACATGTTTATCTCCCCTAAAAAATAAAAACATAAACCTACTAGTAGTCAATTCCCATTCCCTCTTACCCTACCCCCAGCCCTAAGCAACCACTAGTCTACTTTCGATCTCTATAAATCTGCCCATTTTGGACATTTCATATAAATGGAATTATACAGTATGCGGTCTTTGGTGATTGGCCTCTTCCATTTAGCATGTTCTTAAGGTTCATCCATGTTGTAGCCTGTATCAGTATTTCACTTTTTTTATTGCCAAATGATAGTCTTTTGTAAGGCTAGACCACATTTTGGTTGTTCATTCATTTGATGGACATATGGGCTCTTTCCATTTTTAAGCTATTATGATTATTGCTGCTATAAATATTTCCATAGTGTTTTTCCATTTCGAGATGTGAATTCAATCTGGTAAAATGAATAGCCTTCACTATGACTAAGATGTAACTAAGATCTTTGTTTCATGTTCTGTTAGTCAGCAAGAGGGTCTGGAAATGTCTTTCTCCAGGAGGGCCTAACAAGATGATTGACACAAAGATGTTAATTTTAGATTTCTATTTCACTTAAACTTAGTCACATAAGAGTATGTGGAAGGAGATGAGAAGAATGTCAGGAAATTTTTTTCGTGAATGTTGCACCTGCTCGCTTAGTCCTCACACAGATGTTGATGCACGTGCAGGCACAGAATACACGTACTCTCTCTGCCTGCCGGGCTTTTGGTCCAGCTGTCTTAGCTTTCTGCTTCAGAACCAAAGTTGACAAGACCGACGACCAAAAAAAGGAAGCCAATCTCAGAGACAGGGCCAGGGCCAAAACACAGCCGCTGCTGCTGGGTTGGAAATACTGGAAGCCATCCTTGGGCCATTTGGAAATGTTAATTAGGCTGGCTAATTCCCACTGCTCTTGGGTTGCCAGTGTTGAGTTGAGTGTGTAAGCTTACTCCATCCACGGCTGCACCTGTTCCCTTCCTCAGAGCCATTCCAAGGGGTCTGAATAGCCCAGACAGCTCTCTGATCTCCCACTCTGTCCGCCTTCCTACTGGGAGGATATTTAGCACTCGCCTAAAGCTGGAACCTTGGTCCACTGTTTCTCTCCCTCATTTATGCCAGCTCTCAAAAATCATTCTCTTCCCTAATTATCTTTAACCAGTTAATCATTCTCCACACTGACTGTTCACTAGCAAGAACCCAGGGAGAGGCAGCCACTTTTGTCTGACCCTGCCCAGCATTATCCCAGGTGGCAGTCCTGGGTGGCAGCCTTTCCTCAGAGATAAGAAGCTCGGTTCAAATCCTTGCTCTTTTGCTCTCCTAGTGAGTACAGCCAAAGAAAACATGCCACAAAAAGACCCAGCGGTCCTTGAAAAGCCTCCACTAGGCAGAGCTATATGGAACACAGCAAATTTCCAACGAAGACTCTTGTTCCCTGTGTTTTTTTAAACCTTGTTGATATCCAGAGTATCAGAGAAGTCACACCAGCCCAGAGAAGTAAGACATCTTTCTCTAAAAGTGACTTCCAGATTCTCTGGACTCCCGCTCTGTGTCTGACCCCTGAGTGGCCCACTGGCATCTGAGTCACACTTGCAGGGCCCCCCACAGAGGAGTCTCACTCAGCTGCTCTTAGATGTGAGCAAGCCAGCTTCAGATCCCCAGCACCACTAACGTGTTGAAAAAAAACCTTTGAATTTAAGACACGTAGTAACTCCATAATCCAGTGTCTCTCAATCTTTTTTTCATGATTGCCCCATCATAGTGGCTTCTGAGACATTTTTGTTTCCTAATTTGTCCCCTTCCCCGAAACACCACAGAAAGACTGTATATCTACTTATTTACTGTACTTACTTCTGGGCTTTATGCACATAAAGAGATATTTTTGCCCCCTCCCCTAAGGGGTGACATCACCCCATTAGAAGGAATGCTGTAACTCCTCCACCAAGGCCCCCAGAGGCAAGGGCTTCATCTGCATTCTTCACTGCTGTGACCCAGAGCCTAGAACAGCACCTGGTACATATCAGATGTCCGGTGAGGAAAGCCGGAAATAATTATGCTTTGTGTCTCTCCCCAACACCCCCAAGCATCACATGCCTCCTATTCTCTTTCCAGCCCTCATCTCCAAGCACAGTGCTCTCTTCTGGTGCCTTCCAACCCTGCCCAGGTCAGTTGGTACCTCACACTTACCTGCAGGGACATATCAGGAAACTGAGAGCCAACTCCTCTGTTCCAAGTACAGGCCCCTGCCTATAGTAGCACTGCCTGTGTGTGTCAAGGGCAAGTGACATTTGAGCCCCATGGAATAATCAAGAGAACCCCCAACTGTCTGTCTTTGCATCTTCTTAACTTACCCATGGATTGGCAGTTATTGAGACATTCTGTTTGGTCCAGCACACCACACCAGGCTGCATCTGGGGACGCACTGGGGAGAGGAGCAAACCAGTCCTCATCAGCAATTACAAACAAGCCTGCATTGTTTAGCTGCGCCATCTGTTTTGGGTTTTTTTGTTTTTTTTTTTTTTTGGTTTCTACCAGTTGGGTGTTTATACGCCCAGCATAACCAGGGCTGAGGGGCTACGGGAAAGAGAGACCAAGGAGCTCCTTCCTGAAGACCCCCTTTGCTCACACTGGAGAGGGTCCGTGGCATGGTGCCTTGGAAAGCTGCACCACCTCATCTCACAGAGGACCCATGCAGAGAGGTTCTATATTTGCAGCTTCCGTGAAAGGAAATGGGCTCCACAGCACAGTGCATTGTGGGGAAACAGGAAATCTAGATAATCACAATATCTAGAGAACCCACAGAAAACCTTCTAGTCTGTTATCCGCAATCAACACTGCCCATGAATTTCTTGTACTCCTAGAGTACAATCAGTGTGGTGAGAAGGAGCAGTGGTCGGAAATCAGGTAAGACAGAGAATGCTACTGGATCATCCATAACCAGTTACTTATCCTGAAATTCCTAACCCCAAATGATTTTTGGTGGGGGCAATACATTTTCATGAATAGATTAGAAAATACAGCTTCAGAGATGCCCACATGTCTCCAGGGAACCCCACCTAAATGTATGTCGGTGGTCCTTCTGATGGCATTCTGAATCACCATCTTAGAGACTGGGCCTGGTCACTGTGCCATCCTTGGCAAGTGGAGTCAGCAGTCAGTCCAAGTTTACAACTGTGGCCATACAGACAATAGTCTGTGTCACTGATAAAGGTCCTTTATCTAGATTTCATGGTGGTCCGCTGATGCTGAATTTAGGAGTATTGTGGGGGTTTGTGGCAAGAAGTGATTGCTGGATGCAGAAAGAGGCTGTATTTGCTAGAAAAATCCACACAGGAAATAGGATGGGGTGATTGAGAAAACCTGTCACGAAGCACAGACAAGCTCAGGCGCTGTCTCAGGCTCAGTGTGACTGCTAAGGTCCTGCTCTGAGTGAGGGCGAGCATCTGGTCTGATTTCACCACTGCAGAGTCCCCTTCCTGAGCCACCCTCTGCACAGCATGCCATGTGCTTCCTCCCTGGGGACTGTCACATCACAGATGACACTAGTACTGAATGTGTACAACTCAGAAGCATATAAGATGAAACTTAAAGACATGTAAACTTGCACGCTTAGAGAGTATCGATTATTTTTTTAGGTCATCCATAGAATTCCAAATACTTGTCTTAAAAACTATTTGACTATATTTTGGAGTCAGGAAATATTGGGCAGCAGGAAAAAGGATGCTGCGGTCAGTGCTGCCCAGTGTCTCTAGGGCTCCTAATAGCATCTGCTTATACATCCTAGGAATGCTAATGTCTCCTCCATTTCACATGATTAATATGACAGCAGCTAGAATTCTGTCCTGCCTAGTAGAATTTTAAGCGCATTTTCAGTTCATAATGATCTCTAAGACTGTGACAACATTCAGGCAGCCCAGGAATAAATGTATTATTAGCACTGTGTTCATTATCAAGTTGGATTGTGTGTGTGCTGGGCTGTATTCACTTGATTTTATGTTCTTTCCCTTCAGATTAAAGTACGTAAAGGTCTCATTGCAATATTTGAGCAAGGTAAGACTGACACTTCAGCGGACATGCCAACCACTCTGCTCTCAGGGAGGGGTGTGTAAATTCACTAACAGGCCTCTTTCCACTGCTAATACCCCACTGAAATGCGCTCTCAAGTTCCTGCTGCTCCCACCTCCCCTCCCGAGGGGCCCTGCCCGCACTCCTGCCCCTGCATGTCTGTGCTGCCCGAGGAAACCTAGCCTCGCCTTTCTTCTGCCCTGTGCACTCTGGGCGGAATCCGACACCAACACCTGCCATCCCAGAAAATGTCTTTGTTGCCCACCCTTTTGTGTTCAGGGCCACAGGGAGCCAGTGGACCCGGATCCGCCCCCTTTTTTGTTGCCCAAGCCGGGAGGAGCTAGATCTTGAGATGGGCTGATAAGACATGGCACGTGCTGGGCCGGCCTTTGACTGCTTGCCTTAATGGAGGCCTCCAAGACCTCAGCGAGGGAAGGACAGGTTGCCGAGGGGGCTGCTGAATGGAACAGCTGGGGAGGAAGAGCAGACAAAAGCTGGGGGAGTGCAGAGGGCGGAGAACCTGGGGATCTCAAGGTTTAGGACCCAGAGGGCAGGCGGGCCATAGCAGGTGTGACCTCCGTGGGCCTCTGCTTTCTGTCTTGGTCTGGGATCCAGGCCCTTCCCTGTGCACAGACTGATGGACACTGGCCGTATCCATGGATTCAGTTCTGGCTGAAAACCCTCCAAGGGTGGCCTGGGCTATACCAACTCGTGAGCTCACAGGTGGAAAGGGACCAAATGATGACGACGACGATGATGATGACGATGACGATATGGAGAACGTCAGTGAGAAAGCTGTTGTTTATCACTCAGTGGAACGCATGGCACAGATGTCAGTCACTGTCTCAGTAAATATGGAAGTGGGATGTTTGGGTCTAGTTTTTTTGGTTTATCCCAAACAGCCCCCTCCTCCACCGGTCAGGGGCTGTTACACCTACAGGCCAGATGAGCAGCCATCGCCGTGTTGAGCTGACCCTCCAACCCAGCTGCCCTTTCTTTTCCCCTCAGTCAGGGCTTTGGTTCAGTCCTGGGACTGTTCCAAACTGGTCCCAGAGGTGACAAGAGCCACAAAACACATTGGGCTGTGCAGAGCAAGATAATACAATCCCCTCCAGCAGTGGACTTCATGCAAAAATCTTGATTTGCTGGGACTGCTGTATCCATGTGTGTCCGGCTCCTGCTATAAAATGGTAAAGTGGGCTCGAGTGTCCTTTGAACAGACCCCCAGCTTCCAGCAGGAGGAAGAGGCCAAGTACGTGGAATTGTCTCCTTCATGGCCCCCTTGCTCGTCCCACAGCTGCCTTCTCCACATCAATCCCGGGGAGCAGTGGGCATGGCAGGAACCATTGCAGGCTGAAGGTGTGCCAGCGGAAAGTTGGGGACAAGAGGAATGCCGGAGCACTTCAGTGCGGGCTCCGGCTTGAGGGTGGCCTGCTCTTTGCCCCCAGTGGTTGGGGCCACTGCTTTCAGCTGCGCAGAGGCCACTGTGCCTCAGAGCTCCATGCAGCTCATCAGAGTTGGCGTCACTGCCCACCTCCCGCCCTGCTCAGATGCAGGAACATGAAGTGCACTCCCCGTCCTTTCTCGCCCTCCCTGGACTTAATATCTCTTTACTTAATAGCCTATCTTTGAACATCACTTTCTTTTTCCTTCACTTGCTTTTTTTTTTTTTGCTTTCCTCTCCCAACTGTATTGATTTTAATAGTGGCTGGGGTGGTTCCCTGTTAATAATGTGATCTTAGGCCATTTGAAGTGAAAGTGTTTCAAAATGGAATACTATCTGGGATTAAATCAGGTTTGTTCCCCCATGGATTAAATGCTAGTGCCCACCTCCGGCTACAAGGGGACAGAGAGATGTCTGTTACCAGTGCCATCTCTGTCATGGATGACAGTATAGCTGTGCTGCCTTTGTCAGAAGTAGTCTGTTTTTGAAGATGAAAATAGGAGAGAGGCCTAAGACGTTTCCTCTCTCTGCCCGACCTCAGTGGAAGCAGAAGGGAGGAGCAAGCTCCTATGAGGGAGCCAAAGTGTTGAGTCTCGGGACACACTGGGAAGGTTGCCTTCTTAGGTCCAAGCATGTTTGCAAGTATTGATTTCAGAAGTCCTTCCTAGAAACAACCAGGGAAGATCAGAAAATGAAAAAAGATGCCATCTGTGAATAAGATAACTTACGTAACTTAATTTCAAATGCCAATAATAATAGTAATTTCAAAGGCCAAACTCTTGGAAGTGAAGCAAGTCAGGAGTATAGAAAGCATGCTTTTGAGGTTTGTTCCGGAAGCCTGGGGTGTAATACGACAGGGTTTAAAAATAGAGGGGAAGAAGGGTGATGAAATGATTCTCTCACTCGTAGAACTGCCCCAGGGGAATGTAGACTCCACCGGCAACAGTGGCTGGGTGTTGCAGCAGGCATTCCTGTATTCCTCTGAGCACCCTCGAGCAGCCCTGGGGGAGGGAGCGGTGCAGCCACGCAGGCTTTAATTTTATTCCTTTTCCCTCCAGTGCTAAATAGCAGTATGCTCATCTGGACTCATTTAGACAAGCAATTTAGTCCTGACCTCACCTCTCAGACCCTCCTGGGAATCATCTAAGTTGTAACTGGTGTAAAATATTAATATGTAAATACATGTAAATAATAACACTGACAGGGAGCCACAAAGCTGCCCATAACGTTTTGCTTGCTTTTTCATTGCTTCATCAACTTCTCCTCCCCTTACTATAATCAGATGCCATTCTCTTCGTTCTTTACTTGTGGATTAGACAGTAAGGCCAAGTTAATATAAAAAAAGAGTCATAGTTCCTTTTATGCTGCAGGAAAATCCAGAGCAAAGACTGAGAGGAAAGACATGCATTTGTTGATTCATTCAGCAAACATCCCCTCACAGCACAAGGAGGTCATCAAACCCCTTCCCAGGAACTGGTTTCGTTTCTTCTGTTATATTTGTGCCCGCAAAGGCCTTGCTTAGCACCATGACTCAGCCTTTCTCTGCTTCCTTTGCAGGGCCGTGGCCACCCGCCTGAGTGCCTACCTCATGGTGCCTCTTGGCAAGGAGGAGATGATTGAGACTCTCCAACTCTCCCCACCCCGAGCCTCCAAACCCAGAGACTCCAGAAACATTGCTGCTCAGCTCGTGCTCTCAGCAAGCCCTCCTGTTAACGGACTTCCGAAGTTAAAGACAAATCCCACCAGAATGCTGCAAATTGGACTCTTTCCAACTAGGTAGTGTCATCTTGTCCTGAAACCTCATAAACCTTGGCCTCAAAAGAAGAAAAGAAAAAGTCGCCAACAACCAGAGATAGGGCCACTGTCATGTGGACGTTTGTGAGGCTGCTCCAGGCAGAGACAGCAGGGGATTCTGGGCTTTCAGGGAGGGGGCACAGCGCAGCTGGTTTCTGTACCCCAAGTAGTTTCCTCTTGTTGATAAACCCAAGCATGATTCACAGAGGGCTGGCAAAACAACTGTCAAATTGAGGAATTTTCTCTGCATCGATTTTGCTCATTCTTATGTTAGGATTTATGGTTTACTCAAAAATTTCATCATCGTGGAAATTGGCTTTCCCTAGGGTCTTTTGCCCAAGAGAAGTTTTTCCTCAGTTGCTGAGTGTTTTTCCACCTGGTGCCTGATGCCCACTATCTGGGGAGAGGTTTTCCTGACCGTCCTGGAGGTCCTCTGGGTCATGACACTGATGCTTCTATCGCAGAACACTCAGATGTTTGTAGAAATGCAGGGTTTTGTCCCTGTGAAAGCTCTGTAGGTCAGGAAGCTTTCAAGGCTCCGCCCAGCACAGCGCTGAGTCCACACAGGGGCACATGCCCGCTCAGGTGCATGAGACAGGCACCCTTGCGATGTCCATTTGCCTCCAAAAGTGTCATCCTGCAACTATGCTCACCTGCCCGCTGCCCAGAAAGGACCACAGCAGGGACTTTAGAAATATTTCCCATCTCACAGAGCTTTAAAGTAACAGATTCAAAGCACGTTTTTGATCATACTTTTCACTTATTTGGCTCTTAGGGGGACATGATGAACTTGTTTTTTTTGTTTTTGTTTTTGTTTGTTTTAAGAGAAAAAAACCGAAAAGCTCTACCTTCTGCCAACACTTGCCCATCACTCTTGCTGGGGTTCTGCAGGTGTTAGAGATAGACTCAACAGAAAAGACCTGCTTCTCACTTAGATCCTCGGCCTGTCTCAGATCTAGAGCTTTGCCCCCTCACCCAGTGCAGGTTGTTTCAGAGCACACAGGTCCAGAGTAAGCCCCTGGCTCAGGACAGGGTGGGGCAGCTGCTAGCTGAGACCCCAGTCATAAGAAAGGTCGGCCATGCATGGGTGCTTTCCCGCCCTCATCTGCCCTCTGCCTCTCTCCTCCGCACCCACCTGTGTTACCTGCAGCCTGTTTTGGTCACCTTCCCAGTGAACCCTCTGAGCCTACTCACCCCGTCAGAGAAGCTGTTTTCACTGACCAGTCAGTTCTTTCTGTCAGCCATCAACTTGGTTTGGCTGGTACTAGACCTTTGAGAAGCAAAGGGCAGACCCAGGATTCCCTTTTGGGACAAGTGAGATTCCTTTTTGGGACAAGTGAGAAAAGACTGAGGAGGTCTTTCCTATTAGAAAGATGGATCTTCTAATTCTAGAGAGAATTTGTTTCTCTGCTTTATAGAGGATTGCAAGTAGGGCCCAAATCCGCCCAGCAGAAGCAGTTTAAGCATGATCTGAAAGTAAGAGAACAAAGGATTTTCCAGATTTTCCAACGTAGAAGACATAGCCGTAGGCATTGGGGGCTGTCCTGTAAGTGAGGATTTGCTCACTCATTGGGGCTTAATGGCAATATAAAAGGTGACTGGAAGTCACAGCATTTTGTTCTATAAGCAAATGCCACAAGTCTTATCTTCCTTTCTCCGGGCACACATCTTTTTAATGACTTAGGCTTAGTGATTGGTATGGTTTGGCCCCGTCACTGAGGCTTAAGACTGGTGTTGAGTTGCTTTGTTTCATATTTACAAAGTACCCAGGCCTCATTTCTGCATGTTCTTGGGCTCCGGAGTCCCACAGAGGCTCTGACAGGAAGTAGCTTCTAGGAGAACATTTTATCTTCAGGTTTTAGAAACTCCCAGTGCAGAATTCTTGTATTTAGTCAAAGTGTCAGGACTTGGAATTCGTATTGAACTTCTCTAGACTTCTGTTCCATGATTTCATTTTGCCTCCAGGAATCCGTCCTCCTGACCCTGCAGTGAGAAATGCAGTTGTAATTCAGACCTTCCTGTCATCCCTAATGATTTTAACAACTCCGTGACCCCAGATTATAGCCAGCGTTTTTGCTACTGGAGCTTTTGCTGAGCCGCTATTCTCAGTACCAGCTTTGGTTTGGAAATTTGGAATGGGGTAGCAGGGAATCTGGTGAACAGGTGCTTGCAATCACATGGACTTGAATCGTTTTTGTTATTTGGGGTGGAAAATTGAAATGATGAGGTCTTTTTTTTTTTCACATAGAAAAGTAAATATTGTGCTTTTGTAATAAATGCCTTTCAGCAGAATTGCAGAGTGTCACTCATCTGGTGGGGATCCACCTGAGTCACAATGCTGACTCATCACATTAGCAGGTCAGCCATCTGTAAACAAAAGTGGCCCTAATTGGCCCAAAATGGATAAGAGTCACTGGCTTCCAGGCAGAACCAGGCTGGTTCCCTCACTTCTCTGCACGCTGATGTTCTGTAGTCTGAGTAGGTTTTTGTACTTAAAAAAAATAGCAATGCCACAAAATGATGACTTTTTAAAAAATAGTATAACCTTAAGCAGACAGAAGTCAGGAAATTTAGCTTGGGTAAGTAGCTCACAGTGTCTTCATACAGTTAAGGCTGCAGTTCCTAAGAGCCACAGGGACGGTGAGGGGATTACGCCTTGACTCGGTGAGAGGGGCTGACTGATGGGACCCTTAGCCTTACAAACGAGATCACATGGATCCGTAGACTGCAAACAACATCTTCCTGACCTTCCTCAGGTGCCACCACCTGTGCTTCATTTACTGTTATATTTGTGTCATCTGGGGATGTGAGGGGTCCTTTAAAACCTACTGTGGTGTCTTATATGTACCTATGCTACCTTTATGTCTACTGAATGGGATTGTCTGCCTCTGAAGGGAAATTCAGCATAAGCGACCATTGTTTTAGTTGCCTCAATATCTATGTATGACATATACATTAAGTGAATGTTTTATGTTTTCAGGTCTACAATATTTAGTACATGTAAATAAGGTAAAAACTTGATAAATATCATAATTAAGTTATAGTGTGTCATTAGATTTTTATTTTGCTCTTATTTAATTTTCCTAATGCTCCACATCTGGGTTTATGCCTAGGTGATATAGACCTTTATGTGTAACTCACCTTTGCAGGCATGTGTATTGTGCCAGGACACACTGCAGCAAAGACGTGCCACGCCCAGAAAAGCACACTGCTCCACAGATGACCACCACTTGACTCCAGTTTATCCTCTTTTTCTCTTTAATTCTAACTTACTGTGATGATTTAATAAAGTAGAAACACAGCACTTACGTGCCATGTTTCTTTTGTTTTCATTATAGTTTGTAGGAAAATAAAGTTTATCCTGGCATCTAACAAAAGATGGTTTGGGTTTTTACCCTACTAAGTTGCTCAAAAGCTCTTTTTGAAATCAAAGCCTAAACATTTATCCAAAATGGTAGCCAATACCGATCCAGGGAAGTTTATAAATGTGAGTATGAAAATTGGCCTCTCAGTTCATAACGTGGAATGCTAAGATCCACTCCTACGAGGGTTTGAGTTTAAGCATCATCAAACTCATGTATTTAAGTCCATCTCCTCCTCGTGATCTAAATAGCCGGGTCCATATTTTCTGCAGTTTGTATCAAGCCCACAGTGAGTCTCAGCATGGGCTCCTATCTCTCCAGGACAGCCCTCTGCACGAGCCACTCTTCCCGAGGTCTGGAGTCCTGGGCCCTGATGAACAAGAGGCTGACTTTGAGAGTTTGTCTTGTGAGTAAGTGATAAACAAGATATAATAATGGCCTCCGGTTGGTGTGGCTGGTGTTGACTCCAACTATCACATTCTGACTGCCTGCCCAGGGGGCCTCTGTCAGCATCCTGGGCTACTCCTGTGCTCTGGACAGCAGTGAACTTTCGGGACATTGGACAATCGAGCTCTCTAAAAATCATCCATTTGTCCATTTAGCAAATATTTGTTGAGTACTTATTACTTACAAGACATTTGCATGACCTCAAAAAGGATCCACGTACCTTCCCAGGAGCCAACTATAGCCTAAATCCATTTGGCTTTTTTTTAGCTTTTGAGTGGTAGCAAGAGCTATGTCATGCTTTTAATACTTAGTTCCTCAAAGAATGAATGAAGGAACACGGAGTTTTAGAGCTTCATTGCCTAGAAGCAGTGGTTCCCGGCCCTGCCATGCAGAGTCCTGCCCCACCCCCCACCTAGATTCTGGTCCACCAGGTCTGGGTAGAATCTCAGCATTGGTATTTTTCAACCAGCCCCGTAGTGGTGCTTTGGGCAGCCCTTACCTCATGTCCCACATGTGCACCTTGGAGTAGAGGGAACATCAGTGATGATGTCCTGAGGAGCAGCTGGCTCTTCTACAACTACTCAGTGTAGTGTCCCGCCCCTTCTAACTATTCTACTTTATAGATGGCCCCGATACCCTCTAGCGTAATTTATGGATCCTTTTCAGATCTGGAAATAGTCGCTTAAATTTCAAAGGATATTGTTATGAAATCTCAGAAAGGAGTTTATTATCTTATTTATTAAAAAGAAAAAGAAAAAGAAAAAAAGATGGGGGTCCCCGTCATACTTCCTGAAGTGATTCTAGTCATCTTCAAAAAATAATCAAGTCTTAGACCAAATCATGCAAGACTTTTAGCAGAATTCCAAAAACTAATCTAACTTCCAATGTTTCCAAAAGGATCATTGCTATAAATAATGTTCTCCTCGGCCTGTCTTGGCTTTTGCTAAGTGCCAGAATTTTTAAAAATAATAACAC
>NW_011888788.1:15572143-15586491 GCF_000151845.1 Pteropus vampyrus | reverse complement strand
CCTAAAAAAGTTTTACATTTTAGGAGTTTACGAGAAAGAGGGTAAGATATATCAATGTGCTTACGTGACCCAAGCCCACCCTTGAGTGCAGTAGGGCCCCAAAATCGAGGTCAGAGATTCTTACCGTGCTGCTACTGCAGCTGAAACCACATCTTCGCCCCTGGGGTAACACAACCGACAAGCTGACAACCCAGAGAGGCCGGGGCATTTTAAGTAACAGGAACATTCTCTCTGCCCCCAAAACACT
This sequence comes from Pteropus vampyrus, assembly GCF_000151845.1. NCBI lineage: Eukaryota > Metazoa > Chordata > Mammalia > Chiroptera > Pteropodidae > Pteropus > Pteropus vampyrus. Next base: position 15,586,244 of record NW_011888788.1, on the reverse strand, counting down.
CTCAAATGTGCCTTCCAAAACAATCAAACAGCAACAAAACCAGCAGGAACTCTGAAATGATACTCTCTTTCTGGGTAGTATAAAAGTATTTACTGGAATTGGAGATCGCTTCTTTTGTGTTTTTATCATTTAAAAAATACTTTTAATACCTAAGTATCTGCTATCCTAAGTTAAATTGGATAAGATGAAGGGGATGAGCATTCATAACAAGCTGTCACGTTAAGAAATATTTGTCTGAACGATTCTGCCTCTTAGAGAACAAAGGAGAAATTAGGAAGCTCCTGTTAGCACCTCCCTTTTGTACTATGTCAGACATGAAAAACACTGTCTAGATTTTTTTTTACATTCACACCAAGATATTCCTGCCTCAGCTATCAGAGGACATTGTGTATGTGATTGAAAATTCTCTATAAACCATAATTTTAAAAAATAAAGAATAAATGAATATTCTTTGGGACAAGAGCACCTACCTCAATGTGTCCAGGTGTAGTTTTTAATCTTCCACTTATATGTCCCATATCTCCCAGTAGCAAAATGCTTGTGTTTGACAGAGAATATTTTACATAAAGAGGTCACACTCATCAGCTTCCACCTTGACTTGAGATGCTGGGGTTCTGAAAAGTGGAGTGTACCTCTCACCAAGAGTGTGAAGTGGGAAGGGGCTTGCTATTATAGCTCCTGAAAGGACCTTTTTGACTTCAGAAAATAGCCTGGCAAAGAAAAGCTTTTTTCCATGAATACTCGGGGCCTGCATTAATGCTCCTCGGATGGTAGAGGTGAGTACTTTTGATCAATATTCCCTGAAAAATGGCCGCTGGGCTAAGTGCAAGCAGAGGGCTTCAATAACAGGTCACCCTCCCCCAAAACTACAGAGCATTTGCAGCAAGTCTTTTGGGAGCAGTCTGAACCAGTGAGGTTGCACATTAAAGGCATCATCTCCTCTCTTTACAAAATGTCACCCCATTCTGTCTTCCATGTGGATGGCTTATTATGGGCCCGCTAAAAACAGTGATTTCTACAGCCTTCCTTCAGGAAAATCATGACATCTTCATTTTAGGCACCAGGAAAAGTGAATCCCTGGAACTATTTTGACCTGAAGAAGAGGTCACAATGATAGTAAGAAAACTCAAAACAATAGCTTCTCTTAATCAAGGAAGTTTTACTTACTAATTACCATTGAGATTTTAATGAAATAGCCAAAGTATAAATGAAGGCTCTAAACAGGTATTCTATACTTTTTTCTTCTAAAATCAATGATCTGCCTTCATTCCAAACCATTGCTACCCCAGATCGATAAGCTGGTTATTCAAAAGAATACTCTTCACACTTCTCTCCAGATTAATGCAAACACACACAAAGATACAGGATTTCCTTCTTTTTAATAGAAATAGCATCATATAATATACATCATTCTTTAGCTTCCTTTTTAAACTTTATAATATGTCTCGTGGGCATCCCTTCCTCTAGTTTATCCTTTTTAATAGCTACATATTATTCTTTAGTAAAGATGTGCCTTTCTTTAGTCATCTCATCTGTGGTTTCCAATGTTTGTTATAACAAATGCACCTGCAGTAAACAGCACACCTATAGCCCGACACTCTGCTGCTTTTATTTCTCTAAGATGAATTCCTCAGAGTGAACTTACTGGATCAGAGAGTTTATGTGATTTTAGCCCTAATAGATTATTTGGTCATTTTAGAATTCTGTAAATTAAGAAAACTTTTTTTTAGAAGGCTAACCCAGGTAAAGGTAAATTTCAGACATGATAAATGAGGCATTTATAGACTGAAGAAAGTGAGGCCTCTTGCTCACGTTTGCCACCCCACATGTCCCGTGACCGACTATGTGTTCATCCCACTCCTTTATTTCCAAGATAGCATTCTGAAGAATTTCTTGATTTTGAAGAAATTTCTGAAAATATAACATAAATTCATCAAAATACAACATAAGTTTACCTCTTATCGTAGATGTAGAATAACATGGGCCTGGGAATCAGATAGTACTGGCTTCATCTACCAGCCGCAAACTCCCCATGTGGCCTTAAGCCCTTGAGTCCTAGCCATTCTGTCTCTTGTTTCCTCTCCTGTGAATTAAAGTAGTAATACTGATGGTGGAGGCCAGCCTCAAAGATGGTGCCAGAGATCATCCCCTCCTGGTATATGCACACCCTTTTGTGGTCCTCTTACGCTAATTCTGAAAGGACCTGTAGGACCAAGGAAACAGAAAAAGCGACAGTGTGGGTCTTCCAAGATCAGGTCATAAAGGTATTGCAGCTTCCACCTTGGCCTCTTGGATCGCTTGCTCTAGAGAAAGTCAGGCACCACGCAGCGAGGACACACAAGCAGTGCTGTGGAGACCAACAGCCATGGGAAGGAGCCATCCTGGGAGTGAGTCCTCCAGCCCCAGTCAAGGCTTCACTTGACTGCAGCCCCAGCTGACATTTAACTGTAATGTCATGGCCCACACCCAGGCTAGAACCACCCAGCCAGGCTGCTTCTGAATTCCTGAATCACAAAAACGATGAAATAATAAATAGCTATTGTCATTCTAAGCCACTAAGTTTGGGGTGATATTTTGTTACACAGTCGTAGTAGCAGGACATTGATTAAATGGTTGTTTTGAAGATGAGATGAAGAAGATGGACAGAAGGCACTTATATACAACACATTGCAATAGTGCTTTAAATGACGCGATGGCTGAGATGATTACAAACGCTGCTCCTCTGGACACTGACCATATCACCTCACAGAAAGAGTGCTGTGCCAGGGAGCCAGAGACCGGGGTTCTGACCCCTCTCTGTCTCAGACAAAAAATCCTTGTGATGTAGAGCAAGGCAGTCAACATTCACATTTTCCTCACATCCAGGTTAGTGAATTATAATACTTTCCATACAGCGTTGATACAAAGATCAAAAAGAAAAATTCACATTCAGGTACTCTGAAAACCAGATAACACTCTAAAAATATAAGGTATATTCCAGTTATCTATTGCTACATAGCAAATCACCCCAAAACTTAGTGACTTAAAATCACAATGATCACTTGATACTGTCTCTTGCAGTTCTAGAGGAATGGGGCCCAGCTGGGCTGTTCTCTCCTGGGTTCTCTCGTGAAGGTGTTCCGACACGGTGGAGGGGGCCAATGTCACCTCGGGCTCACCTGTTCCCTAGTGTGTCTGGGGTCGATTCTAGCTGTTGACTGAGATCTCGGGCTATCAGCAAAACACCTACACGTGGCCTCTGTAGCCTGGGCTTCCACACAGCATGGAGATCCCCAAGAGAGACCCAGGCAGAAGCTGCATAGCCTTCTAACCTAGTCTCAGAGTCACTTCTGCTGCATTTTATTCAAGGAACGGTCACAAAGTTTTGCTCTATTTCAAGGAAGGGACACAGTTTTCACCTCTTGATGGAAAGTGTGTCAAAGAGTTTGCAGAAATGCTTTAAAACCTGCACCAGATGGCATTAACATTATATAAAATTTAAAATCAGTATTCTCTCACAACCAGTAGGCAGATCTGATGGACATCAAATAACTGAAAATAACAATAATGAATGAGTTCTCACCAGCTCTTGACCTGAATAACTCAATCTCAACAACAATGGTGAGCATTTAGTTGCAGACAGCCAAATGCACTTTACCCAGATGAAATAGATAAATAATTTATTAAAGCCGCATGGCTTCCTCATAGACTGTTCCAGGAGGGCCACACAATCAGGCTTTGGGGCTAAGAGCCAGGAACAATATCCAAATCACCCTGCCAGACAAGTCCAACTGCAGGTCACATCACAGCCTTCACCATGCCCACCTCTGAGAGACAAATGCCTCTCCAAGATCCTCACCCCCACCAGTACTAACTGCACCCAGCGCCATCTCCTTCTGGCCTCTCTTCTGGACCCACATCTCATGGGTACATCTGATTAGAGGTTGGGCACCTCTAATCCGAGCCGTGAGGGTGACCTGATTCTAGGACATCGATCATTTCCATTCCCTTATAGCAAAGCCTAGCTGTGAGGGAGGCTGGAAAAGCCAGTTCCTGGATTCTACCTTGGGGAGGCAAGACTCTCACGATGGAAATTATCCCAGAACAGAAAGGGTGTCCAAAGGGTGCAGAGTAAGCAGAAAACATAATAAATGTCTACTACAGGTAGATACTACTCTTTCCTTATGGTATCAATGAGTATAAACAGAGCAAAGAGAGGTTAAGTAACTTACCCAAAGCCACACAGCTCTTAAATAATGAAGACAAGATGATGAAACCAAGCATTTGTCTTCCAGATCCCCGGCACCAAACAGCCACAGTATGCTGGAGAAGAAACAGGGTTCTTTCAAGCTTGCGAAAACCCAGCACAGTGGGAGGATAAAGGGAGTGATGTGCTAGTATTATCAGAAGCCATTAGGTGGAAGCCATAGCACTGGCACTCTCTTTGGGGTATAAAATTAAAATTTTTGTTGAAACATTTTCTTAAAAGTTACTGTGAATCTCAGATTTGGGGGTTGGGATCGGCCCATCTTTTCCTTGGTGTTGGTGCCCCCCTGCCTGCCCTCGGATGAGACTGAACAGAGAGTGCTTAACGACCTGTGCTCGGGGATTTTTCCTTCTCTCACTGTTGCCAGTTGCCATGGTTCTGGGATGGCCTGTTCACTTGCTTGCTTTTAGAATCAAAGTGGAAGATAGAGAAATGATAGAAGGCAGAAGGGGCATGTTAGCTTTAAGTGATGTGTTTACTGCAGTGCAGCCTAAAACTCCATCATTCACAATGAATTCATATACTTCTCCCTCTATAGTTAGCATCTTCAGCATGTTAAAGCAAAGTGAAAGTGGTTCAGGATCCACGAATTTGGTACAAACATGCCAGTGTGACCGTCTTAGTTACAACTGAGGTGCTGAATTAACCTATTTCTCATGAGTATTGGTTATTTGTGTTTGCAGTTTGGGTACTGTAGAAATAAGAAGTTTCTCCAATGTACAGATAGGCCATAACTTGAAATGGTGACGTACTTGGCTCCTCTCTCTTACACGCTGGTGGAAATTTCAGGCTATGATTTTGAAGTCGAACTGTCAAAACACAAATCGGTTGTTTCCATGACTTGGGATGAGTACTATATATGTCCTTACACTGTCATGTCATGCTCCATGCTTTGGTAGCACCTTAATGATGAGATGGAATCAAGGCTCTTGAATTTCACTTCCCATTTGAATTTCTACACTGGCACATTCACTCTCTTGGGGATTTATCTCTATGTACCAGTGTCCTTCTTGCTCTCAACTAAATGTTCACAATTACTGGTCACGTCTCCCCTTAGGGCCTTCCATTTTGCCATCTGTTGCATGGGGTAATCAATACAACCTCATGAGTAGTTGTGAGAAATCAATGAGTATTCATGTGAAGGCCTTAGACCAGACAGGTAATAAGGACTCAATGAATTTCAATTGTTAGTATTGTTACAAACCCAACATTAGTTGGAATTAGTGGTTTCTGGTTAAGTCTTCAAGCCATCAGCTCTGCCCAGGCCAAACTTACTATTGGTGGCAACAAGTGGGAGTACTCTCTATGTGACCAAGACTTCGAACTCTTAACCAGCGCGCATTGAACATGAAGTGCACAGACATACCTTGTGGATCTTGTGAAAACACAGGTTCTGATTTAGTGGGTCTCAAGTAGGGCCAGTCATTCTGATTTCTAACCAGCTCCCAGGTGATGCCTATGCTATAAGGCCCTAGTCTATACTTCAAGTAATAAGGCTCTAAAAAATACTTACCAAGAAAGGACAACATGTTCTCCACTGTCATTGCCATACTTGATACACTTGTGAAACTGGAGCAGAAATCTGCTTTAGAAAGTTTCAAGTAGAGGTTGGAAACTTCCAATTAGAGCTGACTTCTTACTGCTGGACTTTGATCTAAATGCCCCAAATGCTCAAATATTTGCACAATTAAATGAAGTCAGCTGTTGTCAGGAAGGTGCTTGTTGCTTCTGAATTAATATTATTTTAAATTGGTCAATACTAAATTAAAGTTATGTTCTGTCTTTACCTTAATTTTTAAGCTAATAGATACTAAAAATTCTTGAAATGTTAGGTTGAATCATACAAATTTTGATATTATACTTTTTATTTTTACCTATAAAAATGGCAATTTTTTATGATTCAACTTCAGAGTTGCCATTTCGCTTGATAAATCCAGCCATTATTGCACCGGGGAAACAACCTTCAAACCAGGACACGACCTTCCTCTTCCGTTTAGGTTTGTGTGGATGACTAAACAGGTTAGAAATTGTATGCACTGCCTGACAGCTGCTGCAATTGACATGACAAATGTGAGCAGTATTAATAAACCTATCCTAGAGGCATCTTCCTACTTAGTTAATTTTCTCATTTAAATAATTAGGGTTTTAAAGTGCTGCCTGAGGTGATGACACCTATAAAAATAGTGGTACTCAATTTTGCAGCTTCAAGACTATATACAGTGAGTTGTAGAGTTTGTGGCATTCAACACACAACTGAATAAAACACAGTTTTCATAAGAAACACGTTTTCATGCAACCAAAGGCAGGGGTGTAGGTGATCTACAAAACATTACTACACAATTTTATTCTCTAGTCCCAGGGATCAGTAAATTTTTTCTATAAAGGGCCAAATAATGCATATTTTAGGTCTTGTAGGCCATATAATCTCTGTAGTGACAACTAAGCTTGGCCTTTGCAGTAGGAAAGCAGCCAGAGACAGTAAGTGAATGAGTACGGTCGTGTTCTAACAAAACTTTATTTACCAAACAGGCTGAATGGCTGGATTTGGCCACAGGCTGAATTTGCTGACCTCTGGTTTAGCCTTTTCTGTTATAATGATAGAGATGGTGAAATACTGCAATGGCAGCAATAATTCTGGAATCTCAATATCACCTTAGACGATGTAACAAAGAAGTCAAGGTAGCTATAATATGTGTTTAATGTTTTCAGTTCTCTTTAATCAGAATTATCAAATTTTGAAAATACCAAGAGGGGAGATCATGATTTTTTCTGTGGTTAATAGAGTAAAAGTTTTTCTGATACAAATCTGAAATCTTAATTATGTAAATATTTCACTAAAACTATTTGAAAATATAATTGGTGTTTGGTGATTTAGCAAAATATTTATGTGAAAACACTTGAGAACATATCAAGGAGAGTAACACTGTCCAAAAGAAGCAATAAAAGCTTTCTATTAAAGGGATGAGCGGATAAAAAGAGAGTGTGTTCCTCTGTGTTATAAAATATTTGATGAGCTCTAACATGATTCTGTTTAGATTTGGATCCCAAAGACTGGGATTTGGTTCATCTCCTCTGTCCCTGACAGTTCTCAATTTGATCATTTTCATGCACACCATTCCTATCTGTGTCTGTACATCTTCCAACAATAACCTCCTTGTAGCTATATTCTAGAATGGTGAAGGCTCATTTTACAAAATACAGTAGCACAGATAGCAGTAGAAAAGAACTGTAATCAATTGGTATTACAAGCTTTTAAATGGCAATACTGTAAACATGTTCTTCAGCCTAAGTTCCTCTTCCTTTTCTGTTCTTTGTGCTCAGAGGAAATTGTAGCCATTTTTTTTCCTCCTATAGAAAGAGGCTTCTCTGAAACTCTTCCATGCACTGACACCTCCTCTGCTTCCTATCAGATTCAACGAACAATAATCTCTTGGCTTACTCTCTTCATCCTGTCACTATCAGGTGTGATCGTCACCTGGCTGTGGTGTTTGAGATGCGGCACTGCATCAGGGCCCTGGTCCTGAACAACAGAGATGAAACAGATGTTGCATTCAAACAGAAGGGCCTTCTTTGATGAGTGAAAGAGGAGAATAATGGATTCAGGGTGATGTTTCCATCATTATTGTTTCCCTCTGTGCAATGCGTCGTCTACAGGCTCAAACCAAGTGGAAGGAAGAGTGAACACCTGGGTTCTGATGAAAGGGCAGCAGTACTGCTAGACGATGATCGCAGACTCTGTGGACAGCCTTCCCATAGATGTTGGTGACGCTGCACAGCATGAATATGACATGCTTAAAATGCTGGTTCTCAATAATCACGCCTTTGAATGTGCTCGACTTGCAGTAAATATTCTATAGGTTTCATTTTGCTATAATTAATGTTCCATAAACAGTTTGTCCCAGTAGTGGGGACTTATGTGACAAGCTGAAGAAAAAACATCGGTATGGATGCTTCGTGTAGAAATGCCACCAAGAAGACCACACAGTATAGAAATCTTCAAACAAGACAAACATGAACACATTTACCCCACAGCCCATCTGCTCACCATATATACTGCCAAAGGAAGCATGCATATCTTGCGCATTCCACTTTCCAGATGCAACAGAACAAGTCCACAGTAAAAGTATATGAAGGACAAATGATGACAGTTGGGACTTAAAAGATGAGGGATTGCGTCTGGGTTAGTGAAAATATGTTAACTGATTTTCATATGCTCAAATATGTTCTATGATCTATGATTCTGAGAAACATATCAGGCCTTAATAATGACTAAAAAATACTTGTGAATAGTAAATTCATAAGCCAAGTTGTTTCTCTCACCCAACTGTGAGAAATCAATTCCCTTCACCATGAGAGTCCATCACATGTTCCTTGCTGGTGACACCTCTCAGTGGGCTCTGTCACTTTTGAGACCCAATCTGGTCTATAGTAATTTCCCCCTGCAGTTCCTCATAGGGAATGTCCAAAGAAACAGGACTCATTTGTGTTCAGAAAAATCATCTTGGCAAGGAAATCACCTTGATGGCACCAAAACCTGTAGCTGTTTGTTTGCACAAGACAAGGAGATACGGAATTGATTGAAGGCAGGAGTTTCCTAGTTCTCCTTGTGAAACAAATATTTCCCTGCTTGCAGAAATTATTGAGCAAGCATGTGCTGTCTTCTCTCATCCCTTCTTCCTATGGACTCAAAGTACCCTCCTTACTTGGGAGGCTTGGCCATCCAATGGGATGAAAGGAAGCCCCAAGATGGTCTTCCTATTCTAGATGTCTGGGATAGTTTTTTCTCCTAGGGCTGCTGAGTGGGATCATTCTTGTGGGCCACATCTGAACTTTTCCTGTGTTGCTAATGTGCCTGTTAGAAACTGTCCCCATTTACAACCCAGGACTAATGAGTATACCAGACTTTCCCTATGAGTATGGGTCATTTAATGCTGCAGGTTGGTAATAAAGAAATAAGTTTCTTCAATATGTAAGATTTAACTTGAAGATACATTTTCAGGCATTTGCCAGAAATTTTCTCTGCGAGACCAAAACGTCCCTCTGCAAAAAGATAGCAAGTTTTGCTCAAAGTCTGCCAGGCACAGGCCAGTGAATTTATAACTAATCCTAAAGGCCACAGAACAGCACTCCCAAGAAAGAGGTTTTCTCCTGCTATATAAAGAATGCCTGCTGCCTTTGGGGTCCTTACTGCCTTTCATCGCATAGTCTCCCTGCAAGGTGTGTGAAGATGTTGTTATGATGTTATTTATTCGGCAGGATTGTTAAGACATTCTTTTGCTTTGTTCTTTGAAGACTTTGTGGATGGCTAAGGAATTAAGTCCAACGGGATGGACGGGAAGCTGGTGGGAGGTGGCAGCTGCACCACAGGATCCTGCGGCAGAGCTAATGGAGGCAAATGAGAAAAGGTACACCCTCAGCCGCAGTATCTGGGTGCAGACAAAACGAGCAGCATTCGCCTGGTGACTGGCATTCCCCGGCCCACCCTTGTGTGCTCGGGTCTCTGCAGGCCACCCCAACATACCCACATGTGCCATGGAGGAGCCGGCGTCTATCCAGCCTCCACGACTCTGCTCCCTTCGCTCCATAACCGGGATCCTCACGGGCACTCTTGAGCCTCTGGCCTCACTCACATTGTGCTCTCAGGTTACCTGGCAGCTGCTGCCTCCGCGCTGGTGTAATCTGGATGTACGAACCCAGTGATGGGCCCCGTGGTCATCAGAAGGTGGGAGTGCCTGGTGGATGGTGCTGCACAGAAGAGAGTTGCCTCCACAGCCCATCTTGTGAGTAGCTGGCCCAGGTTAAAACGTTTCACTACAACATTCCTGCTTTGAGGGGCGATAGTGCCCCAACTTCTCCAGGCCTCCAGGGAAACGTGCCTCAAGAGGACGTTATCAGTGCTGAAGAAAGGGCAAACTGGTGTCTCTGGCAGCTGTTTCAACTGCTTGCTCACTTCGGAACCAGAGGGTGCTGAACAGCATTTTGCTTTTTATTATACCGCATTTGTATGGAAAGTAGAAAAGTTTGGAGACAGACCACTGGCAAAAATAAAACTCTTTCCTTTATCTGTTCCCTCTTTTAGCTCCTCCCTCCTTGATGTGGTTATTTTTCCTGACCTCTAACCCCTCCCAGCATCAATCCCTCACTGCAGGTAGATATGGAGTCTTGGCCAGTTTCCACTGATGGTGTGCAAGCTCTGAGCAACCTCAGACACAAAGGATGTCCTCAGCATCCTTTGCCTATTTATATAGGTGAGTTCGTTTCCACTTGATATTCTATAATAGGAGCCCTTGTGAACTTATCCAGATGACAAGACACCATACTGGCAGACGGGCTTTGACTCATCATGTGTGGCCAACCAGCAGGTTTTTAAGGAAAAATTTTATTGGCGTAAAACATACACTAACCCTCAGTATGAGGGATCTTTTAACATATAGTGTAATTCAGAGAGCACATTTTTAAAACCTTCATATTATTGTTACTCAGAGGGACCAGCCACCAAACCACAAATTTGAGTTTTTGTTTCAGAGTTTTCAGGATGTTATAAATACTGCTTTGTCCCTGTGCTTTTATATTGCATTGGCCCTGAGCTTTTGTCTTCCCCTATTTTCCAAACTGATAAAATATGTACTCATCAGCAATAAAGGGCAACATGCAGTCTGTCTCTGAGGCAACTTACCTATAGCGGCTTCTCCTTCATTGTTACTCTTAGTCTATTCCTCACAAAGGGCCAAATATTCAATGTTCCTGACAGCCAAGCCTGTTACTATACCCTCTCCCACACAAAACTTCAGGCTCAGAATCTGAAAAAGATCTCTTTCTTCATACTATCCTCCCCAGTCTCTCATGTGCTGCCCTTCCCACCACCATTCCAGCTACACACTTCTGAAATGCAGCCCCTGTTCAGATTTCTAAAATCTCTTTGCTGGGCAAACTTTAGATTTAGTGGGTCACAGGGGGAAAAAAGTAGCAAAAACACCCCAAAAGGAAGAGAATGCACAATTGTGATGTTTAGCACGTCTCTGTAATCGATGTTTCAAAGATAGAAGAAAACAACTCAAAATATTAACTGGTGAGCGTCAGAGCTGTTCTTCAAAGAGCTGAGTGACAAAATGGAAAACATTGTAATTACCTGCTATTAAATACTCCAAACAGATGGTGTTCCATTCCCCCCACAAAAAAAATAGGTTCCTCACCTGACCGGAGAATCATTTCTGAGCCCTCACCCCAAATCCAGTTGCTTAACTTCCGTTGCATCCAAGTGTGATTTGGTTTGCTTCCCTTACTTTGGAAATCTAGCCATAAAATCATGCTTTCTTCTAGTTGATACTTAAGGGTCAAAAACTAACCGTTTTATTTATTTGAAGAATTACTATTACACAGAGCCCAAACTGTCAGGAAATGAAGGACCTGCTAAATTAACCTGGGGTTCCTACATTACCTTAAGTTAAAAGGATAGATTCTCATGGACACTTATCTAGATTTCTCTGAAAAAGATCCGCACAGCTTTCAACCTAACTTCACCTTCCCATACATTCCTAAGGACCCCTAACAAGCCTTCAGCTCCAGTTAGCTGGTTTGAGGCTATACCCTTGAACTGCCAGAGGGCAGAATCCAGCAGCTCACGCTCAGCTGTAAACATCCACAATCCTAGTGATGGTGATGGTGGTTTTTTTTTCTTTAGTAAAAAATAGAGACATTTAAGAAGTCATCTGAATCTCTATTTAAAATCCTTGTAGAAACCATGTGATGCAGAAATAAGTCCACCTTGCTTTGACTTTGAAAATATTTTATTTGAATAGTAAATAGTTATACAGTTGAAACAGTTCTATTGAAGCTTTCTATAAATAGCTAACAATTAAGAAAATAATGTATGTAGAAAAGAGATTGCATTTAAAAGTAAGAGCTGTCAGTTGTACAAGGGCCTCAGGGGCCCTCCAAGCAGAATAAAATGGTAGGTTGTCTGTAATTTGCTCAGATAGGTAAAAAAGTTAAAACTTTTAGCAGATTCCTTTAGAAAAAGGCTCTCTTCTAAAATGCACAGTGAAATGTCGAGAGTGGCGGGGGGGAAAGCATATCAAAAAAAAAAAAGGATCTGCAATCAAATAATATCTTAATCTTCATAATTAATATAAATAAATAAAGAATAAATAACAATTACTCATAAATCAACATATACATTTAGAGGGAACTCATACAGCCCTACCTCAATAAAGGCGATCCAACCAAAAAGTCTTACGTGAAATATTGAGGCAGTTTCTATAGCAACTTCTGAAAATTCCCTCCCCCCCAAACAGTCCCAAACAGACAACAGTTCAAGGCATTTGTGGCTATACTAAAGAAAACTCTTTTTTAAGCAATTTGATTTGTTCACATACAAAAAGGTAAAGCCAGACTCCAGCAGTTCACAAGCCATAATAAAGCTAATCGTGTGGGAAGTTCAATTTACAGCCTGTGAAATATAAAGGCATTTATTCCTCAAGATTCACCCAAAACAACCCGTACGCTACATACATAGAGAGCAGAGATTGGTAGGCGAGAGCAAACCGCATTTCTAGATCATGAACACAACGAATACTAGCAAGAAAAACAGCTTTCCACTCCAAGGGGAGGCTTCCAACCACGAGACAAACGCGTACAGCTTTTCTTCCTTGTACAGAAAGAGATTGGTTCCTGTTGCGCCAAGGGGTGGGGGTAGGGGACACAACAGGGGGTGGGGGTCCAAAGGAAGTCACAACGAGAGGACTGGGTTACCGTCAAGTCACATCGAGAGAAGCGGAGACAACACTTTCACCGGGAGTGGGCGCCCCAGGAGTGGACGCGGCTTCGGGGCGCGCAAGGCGCACTCTTTTCGTGGGTCTCCAAGCGAAGGCACAGTTCAGGGGGCCGGGATGGAGGGCTCGCTCTAGCAGGCCGGGCGCACGGGCACCTGCAGGAGGATCACCTGTCTGTTCTCGGACGGGTGGCACTTGTTGATGTGCCTAGTGAGGCCAGGCGAACTGTAGAAGGTGGCCGGGCAGTACTTGCAGGGGAACACCTGGGCAGCGTGCAGCAGGCGCAGGTGGCGCTCCTGGGCGCCCTTGCTGGGGAACGTCTCCCCGCACACCGGGCACAGGTGGCACTCGGCGGACGCACTCAAGCCCAGCACGCCGGCCGCCTCGCCGTCGCCAGCCGCCTCCTGCGGCGCCTTCTCGTCGGGCCCCGGGTACAAAGCCAGTAGGTCCTCGGCCGGGGGCGCGGGTGGTGTGCCCTTGGCCTGCAGCGCCTGGTGGTGAGCCAGCAGGTGCTTGCGCAGATAGGCCTGGCGGCGGAACTTCTTGGCGCAGTGGTGGCACTCGTAGAGCCCGTCCTCGGAGCCCGACTCCGACACGCCGCCGGGGCTCGGCGTGTCGCGGTCGCTGCCGCCTCCCGTTGACTCTCGCGCCTCAGCCCTGGCAGCGGTTTCGGGCTCCGACGCGCGTGCGGCTGCGGGCGCAGGGCGCGGTTTGTGCCAGCGGCGGTGAGAGGCCAGATTGGCTGGGCAGCTGAAGACCTTGGCGCACTCGGGGCAGCGGTACTCCACGCGCACGATACGCGAGCACTTGTGCTGCGCCAGCGCGAACGGGTCGGCGTACTCCTCTTTGCAGAGCTGACAGATGAACTCACCCAGCGGCCGCGCCGCGCCCCCCGCACGGCCCCGTGGCGCCTCTACCGGGCCCTCCTTGATCTTGAGCCCCAGCACAGGCGACGTGGTAACCTCGTCCTCGAAGTGCAGCTTGCGGATGGCTTTGGGCTTCTTGGAGCCCGGGGCCTTAGCTACCTTGGCGGGGGGCTCGGAGGCAGAGGCAGCGGGCGCAGGCCGCTTGCCCGGGGGCCGCA
>NW_011888788.1:15552771-15571230 GCF_000151845.1 Pteropus vampyrus | reverse complement strand
GGCCCAGGCACACGCCCGGCCCCGCCTCCCTTCACGGTCTGCTGCTCCTCTATGGGGAGGCGCACGTGCCTGGGCTTTGTGTCTCTCCTCCGGGGGGCGCGGAGCCGCCAAATGGGCCCGTCCATCAGCTTGACAATGCACGCCCCCCTCCCGCGCCGGGATTACCCGCGGGTCGCGAGCAAAATAGCAACAAAGGAGAAGAATGGCCCCAAATATGTCAGGAGGGTTCAGCCCGCGAGCCGGAGCGGAGGGGAAGTTGGGAGAGCTGATTGGGTTGGGGCGGTGGTAGGCCGGAGCCGGTGCGGGGCAGATCTGAGTGCGGCTGCTGGGGTGGGAGAGGGGGTCGGGTGAGGCACAGGAACTCTTCGTGATGTTTGAGAAATAACCAAGAATCGAAAATAGCTGCAAAGCCCTAGTCGCCAAGAGCCCCCGCACGCGCCTCGGATGGGTGGGCCGCGGTACCCAAGATCCAAACGAAAGTGGGGCCTTTGGGCTCAGAGTTTGGGTAGAGGATCTGGCCTTCTGGCTGCGTCGTGGGCGATGTTTGCGTCCGCGGCCTGGGCGCGCTCCCGAGCCTCGGGATGTTTTCTCTGGAGTTTAAGAAGCAGTTGGCACCGCACTTCTTCAACCGCCAGCCAACGCGGCGCTAAAGGGGTGGGGGTTGGGGGCAGCCTGGGCTGGGTTCCAAAAGGAACTTGAATTTCTGAACTTTTTTTTTTTTTTTTTTTAAGTTCACGGAGGCTTGGGGATTGGCATTCTTGAAGGGGCTGGGTGCACGACGCTCGAAGCCTAAGCTTCGCCCGAGACTGGTTTGATTCAGGTGGAATTGACCAAAGCCCAAACCGCGAGGTCAGCCGCGTGCGCCCCAGTGAAGTTGGTTTCCGCTCTCGTTGCGCGGCCTCATACATTTTCATTCGGAGCGGGCATTTTGTCTGCTGGTTGACATCAGATGCTAAATCAAGGGCTCCAATCAAGGCGCTGCAGCATAAAGGGGCCGCCTGTCTGGGCGCGGGGGCCCCCCGGAGCCGTGCCCCCTTCACCTTTGTGAAGGAAATTAACCTCCCGCTATTGAGCGCCAGTCGCGGCCAATCTGGAGGCAAAAGCGACGCGTGCTGCCAGCCGTGGGTTGCGGGGGTGGGGAGGGGCAATCTGTCCACTGAGGCAGGCTGCAGCCTCGGAGTGGACAAGCTGCCTCCCGCTTCCTCACCCCCAGTCACCAGGAAAAGACAACAGCAAAGATCCACACTCCGCCCCTCTCCCCCGCCGCCCCGCTCGGACCCAGACCTGGCCCTTCGCCTTCATCCCCTTCTCAGCCCAGCCCTGAGGTGGCACAAAAGGCAGCATCTCCGGAGGCGGGGGCAGAACCCCAAGAGTGTGTAGTGGCCCTGATCGCCCATCACTGGGGAGCAAATAGCAAAGGCACATAAAATGTGATATGTTGTGCGGAAAATGTCACTTGATTGAAAGAGAAGGAAATGGACATTTTTTTTTTCTGCAAAGCTCTATGCAGCCAGATAGATTTTGCTGAGTTTCGCTTATGCTTAATTCCACTGAAGGTATTTAATTGTTTTCGGATTTTCCCTCTGAAAATACCCTGGCGTGGAAATTAAACAGAATTTTAAAATAGAGTCTACGTGAGTAATAAGTTGCAATGGGACAGTTGTTAGGGTTAGTTAATCACGTTGGTTAATCAAGGAGAAAGATATTTGATGATTTTTTTTTGTGATATAGTCTTTCAACTCACAGACTGAAAAGAGAATAATACATATAATGTAATATATTTTGAAATCTCTCACACTCGTTTTAAAAATGCTAAATGAAGTGAATGACAGTTCTGAAAAAGGTTAGAAATCCTAAAATGAGTTCATCTAAAACATGTATGTTTTCGATCTAAAAGTAACTGATGTTATTTCCCCGTTCTTTTAAGCACTGATTAATAATGCTGATGAAACTAGAAGTGGGAAAGGGATTCCGGGACAGCTTCGGCCAATTTTATTTTCTGATCACGAATCCCATCTGGATTGTGGAATAATGGGGGGGGGCGCTCAGCCAGTGATCCCCAACTGACTGCGGGGTATTTGGTCTTGCATGTGTAACACTCCTTTCATTCAACAAATAACAGGGAGAGTTAGTCACCTTGTGAATTCTTTAAAATAACACCCATAATTGTAAGGGGGGGGAGGGGTTGGTACAAAACAAAAACCCTGTCTCCTGTCTGAATGCAGCGAATTTAAACAGGGCTCTGAATTCAGCCAAGAGAATCTATTGAACACTATTGAGTAAATGAGATTCAATGGATCCATTTCTTTTTTTCTTTATTTGTGGTTTCTAGTCTTGCCAGCGAAAATGAAATCTGCCTTCAGATGGGTACGGTCAAAATAAATGGGAACTTGAAAGGTACAAGTATTAGAAATTAATTTCATAACCCAGGACTGGGGAAGAATCAGGCTGTGCGCACGGACGCACACACCATCAACCTCTGAGGATGTGCTCTCTTGTACCGGTCGTGGATTTCCGTTGTTTTCTGCATGATTTTATTTCTCAGAATCTTCGTGCCTGCGGGGATAGGGACATGGTGTCGAGATATTTGTTTTCCTCTAAGAAGAGCAAAGCGCCGCCACGCTGCGCCCCAGCGGCCGCCCTTTGCACACTGCAATTCCGAATAGGGGCCGCGTAGAGTTGGACTGGGGAAAACACTGGGCGCCGATATGACCCGCTCCAAGGGAGCTTCACGGAACCGGCGAGCAAAAGGATCCAGAAGTGTCCTTCCCAGGTCCCAGGAGTCTCCTCCTTTTCCTGTCGGGACCCAGCCAGCTCTTTGGAAAAATACGGTGGCCTCTATCGCTTCCTGATCTTGCAGACCCGGTTCTGGGTTCTTTTGACGGCCGCAGAGCTGGAGGCCGTAGGCGCTCTAAGTTCTCCTTCCCTGATGTCTCAGGCTGCCGTCGGGGAGCGCGCCGGGGTTCACTGTGACCCCCTAGCTCAGGAGTCTATCTCCAGGGAGGTTTTAGAAAGCATGAAGTTTGTAAATGAGCGCTAGAACGGAGAACTTCGGCCTAGGAATTGCCCCGTGGGGAAGTCTACGAGTCCAAGCAGCCCCTGAGCTCCTCGGAGGCGAAGACAGGAGGATCCGCAGTCTCGCCCCTGGCACCGGGCGCGTTTCGCCAGGGAGGGGCGAGACGGAGTTGTCAGCGTCCCGACCCCCACCACCCTTCCTCTGCTGCGTACTCCGGCTGGATTCACAGAAGTCCTACCCCAGGCCCTTTTTGCCCAGGAGTCAAGACCCGGCCCGAACCGTGCGCTACCGCCACAGTGCCAGCCATCACGTCTTGGAGGGGCCCGCGCCCTGGTGCACGCTGCACGCTGCACGCAGACCCGAGCCCAGGAGAGGCTTTGTGTTTGCAGGAATGAGGGGTTGTTTTGTCAGTCCCTGGGGCACGCGAGAGACACGCGCAGCCGGCCGCCTGCCGCCCCTCGCGGCTACTCCGGCCTCCGGGCACCTTCTCGGCCTCCGCCCGCGGGCCGCCGCCTTTGTTCTGTACATTAGCATAAAGCTGCCACGGATCTCCCGTTTAAATAATTCCACACAAAAGGAGAGTGCATGAAAGAAAAGCGAACAAGGGAGAGTCCGCCAGGCCGCGCCGTCCGCCGGGCGCGGGAGCAGCCGCGCTCAAGTATGTCCCTCCCCTCGAGTTTCAAGTGCCCCCAGCAATCTGCTGCTCGCCCATTATTCGGCCGGGGGCCGATGGGGTGGCTGCAGCCTCTTTTATCCTCCCGAGTGGGCCGTCGGGCCACCGCATGCTTCTTGAAGTGCCCTCGGGGCTGTTTGTTTTTGCCTTGGGTCTGACGGTCCCGGCCGGGAGGTGGGGGTAGTCAGGAAGGTCCCTGGCGCTGGCTACTGAAAAGGTGGGGTCTCCAAAAGCTGGCAAAGGTGAAGCCAGAAAATGCGGTAAAGAATACGCAGAAAAGTGTGCCCTAAAGAGCTGGGGTGGCACTGAAAGGACAGGGATGACATTGAACGTGGGGCACCAAGGGCACGCTTTCACTTGTGAGGGGACAGCCCCATTCCCCGCCCGCCTCCATCAAGGAAAAGGCATCGACAAAACCCAGCAGAAACTGACCAGAAAGGCCACTGCGACTCGGGTCCTCCCCTCTCCCGGGCGCCCTGGGGTGCACACAGAGGTAGCCAGGCTCCTGGGGGCCAGAAACGTGCACTTTTCACCTTGGCCTGTGTCCCCACCTTTCTTGTTTCCTGCTCTCGGTTTGAGGTGTACGTACTCTTCCCCCGTGCCTTCTCTCTCTCTCTTCTTTTCCCTCTCTCCCTTACCCCCCATCTCTACCCTCCTCGCCTCTTCTAGCCTGTCTCCCACCCTCTGCTGCTGTCTCTCCTCTGTTCTGATCTTTATCTTTCCCCTTCTTTCTCCTCCTCTTCTCTCTGCCCCGCTGCTACCACTCACCCTACCACCTCTCTTTCCAACTCTTTCATTCTCCCTGTCTCTCTCTCTTCCCTTCCAAGTATCCCCCACTCCCTGATGCTCTTTCCCTCGGTCTGTCCCTCCCCTTCTCCCAGTCTCTCTGTCCTTCCTCACACCTCTCTCTCTTCTCCTTTATCTTCCCCGTCTCTCTTCCTCCAGCTCTCCCCTCTCTCCTCAGCCACCCCTTCACTTCTCTCTGTCTTTTTCCTCTCTCCCACTCTCTTCCTTTCTCTCTCTCCCTCTATCTCTCCCTCCTTTGCTCTCCCCTGACTCCCTCCTCCTCGCAGGCCAACGTGTGTTATTTTATTTGTCTAGAGAGAGCCTATTTGTTCAGTGATGTGTGGCCTCCTGGCCGCCTGCTTTAATGGGGGATGAGGAGGCTTGGTTTCTGTGAACATTAGCATACAGCTGCCGGCTCCTGCCCGGTTCCCGGCTCACTTTATCCCAGCCTTATCATCACCTCTTCTCTCAACCAGAAAACAATCAACAGCTCCTCACACGCAGCGACTTTTGAGCCCCTCTCCATTTCTTGGCTAACAGTCACTCACCCGGGTGTGCTTGTCTCTCTCTATCGGTCTCTCTCTTTCTCTCTCACCCTCACCCTCTTCTAAGAGTAAATAATGATTGGCTGGCTTTACATTTTATTTTCCGTGCAGTGTTCCCTTCCCTCTCACCTCACTTTTTATCTTTCTTTGGCCTTCCTGTGACATTTGGGTGTAATATAAGGAGCCATTTTTGGAAAGGAAGTGGTTTCACTCTATTACAAACTGATCTATGCCAGGAGATCATTAGGGGTACCTGGGAGGCATGGTTGTTGCATGTGATTTGGGGGAATAAAACTTAGAAATATTAACTTTGGTATTTTCTTGTCAATATTCTTTGTTCAAAACTATAAAATTCCAAGATCAGGCTTAGAGTCCAAGATGTCCTCAGCTCAACGGCAAATACTGAAATGCATCTGTCTCCAGAGAATCCATGCCTGTGCACACCAAGAGAAGTTCAGATATTGGTCTCTTTGAAGCCCTTTCTTTTGCCAGTCTGCATCATCAGTAAAGAGTATATGTCTCTTTTCCCCTGAAGCCCTTAAAACAGCCAATTTCAAGCTCTGATCAACCACTCTTGGATACTTCTCTTATTCTTAGTCAAGTTGTTTCTCAGTGATAAAATGCTGAAGTCCGCACATATATGCTAAAATCCCTGCCTAGATTCATGAAAGTACTCGCTTTCTGACTATGCGATGCGGATTACAATAACCTTATCCAATATACTTTGTAGACTAAAGTATTTTCTAGACATCTTCAAATCTGCCATGATACTTATGGAGTTCTAAGATTGCTTTTTAAAAGGCAGCACAGAAAAACATCAAATTTATGCATAATTCAGTATTAAGATTGGCATTGTCATTTGGGGTCCCTTCAATGTGACTAGCTTTTTAATGGTAATACTTTGTCACAGAAATCATAATTGTTGATCTTCTGAGATTGTTCTGTTCATCTCCACTCAAGGGTCCCAGGGACTGTCACAGACATTTGCTCCATTTGCTGATGAATTTGACCCAAGGCCTCTCAGGGGAAAGGGGTGGCAGGAGGATAGTTTCTTGGGCTGACTCATTCTCAGGCCACTGAAGTATGGTTTTGTGTGTGTTGGGTTTGCAGTTTGAAGAGTGAACTAGTAGCAATTGTTCTCCAAGTTACACAGTTTAAACCATACGGCAGAAGCTGGGCCCTCCCCCTAAATGATCCACACATTTGTGTAAAACATATGTGTGAAAGAATTAGTGGAGTTTATTGCTTCCTTTTGCCTGCTTTAGACAAATCAATGTTCTAGAACAATTTTATTTTTGAGAAGTATCAGTTTGATACTGGGTGTAGAATTCAGTAATGATAACTATGACTTTTCCTCCGAATTGCTGTGTAATCCTTGTAATTGTGCCAACTCTTGCTAAACACTAACACGGATACCAAAAAAAAAAAAAAAAAAAGAGCAAAAACTTAACTATGTCTATGCAAACCAAATTTAAGCCCTGCTGGTCAATATTCAGTCATAAAGAGTGTCACACTATCAACTAAAAGAGATCCAAATAAATTAAAACAATGTTATGTGTTGTTCCTGAATTCATGTTTTTTAGTAGGCACTTAATTTTCTTTATTTATAAGAAAGAGGGCCTCTGACCCATATTACAGGTGACATGTACCAGGCCCCCAATGCAAAGCAATAGTGTGAAGGGTCAAAGGGAATCAACTAGATTAATTTCCCACTAGCATTTTCTAGTTAAAACCCCTCGTGAACCTGTGCGTTGTCCTCCAGTTTCTCAGTGCATTTATTCTTATGCTTTACATTCTGAAGTAGAAATACAGGGATCGTGATGGCAGCCTCCTTGTTTCAAAAGATGACTTAAACATTCTTATGCAATCAATCCCTCTGATGCTGTCTTACAGAGATCATTTCTCATTATCTGTTTTTCTAATTGTCCGTTGTGGCCACACAATTTTCTTTTTTATCGCCCAGGAGTATTACTGGGTGATAAAACATGTGAAGAACTAACAAAATTGGAGCCAGAAAATTTCAGGAAACCAAATAGAGTCACACCCAAGGTAAAAACAAGTTTTACACAGTACGATTTCATTTTATTGCTAAAATGGATTATTCTGCACAGGAATATATCTGGTATTAGCAGAGTGTCTCCTTGGCCCAGAACAGACATGGCTGTGCGCCACCTACTGGGATGACAGAAAACTACAGGCGTAAGTGGAAGAGGAAAAGAAATGACAAAACCAGGAGACGATGGTGCTCGGCTGTCAAGTCGGGCTTCAGAGAGGTTTCCTATTTATACAGTCTGCTTCCAGGAACTACATGTGTGAAAACAGTAAAGTGGAGACTGCGACCACAACTAAATGATTCCTGGCCACGCGTACATGGGCAGGTGGTAGTAATTATAGTGCAGATAGTCAAGGATGCTCTTCTCCACCAGCGTCTTATAGATGGTTTCCTGGAAAACTCTTTTGAGGTATTTCCTCGGCTTCTCTTTCAGGTTAATTTCCTCATCTTCTATCTGATGGGCTAACTGTTCTATGGAAGGAAGTTCTTCTTCCTGGAAAATGCAGCAAGAGGCCAGATACAGAAATTATTTGCACTTAGCCTCATAATAAGAGGGCAATTTCGCAAAAAATGAAAAAGATAGTGCTCAGTTCTCCAAGGATAGTTATTTTCTCCTAGCTTTTAAAAATTATTTATAATTGTGGCAAAATATACATAACATAAAATTTACCACTTTGCCCATTTTTAAATGTACATTTCAGTGGCATTAAGGAGATCCACATTGTTGTGCAACCATTACCACTCTCCATCCACAGAAGGTTTTCATCCTCCCGAACTGAAACTCCCTCCCTATTAAACAATAACTCCCCATTTCCCCTCGTCCCAGATCCTGGCAAGCACCATTCTACTTTCCATTTCTATGAATTCGATTCCTCTGGGCACCTCACATATGTGAAATCATATAGTATTTGTCTTTCTGTGATTGGCTTACTTCACTTAGCATTACATCCTCAAGGTTCACCAAGCATAACAATTTTAAGCTCTTAATTTTCAGATAAAAATTATCTGTAGGTCATGCTTGTTTTAAAAATAAAGTGATCAAAAATTTTTACCTGAAAACTCATAGATGATTTACTTTACTTGGTTAGAATCCTCAATGAATAGGATTAAAAAGCTTAGAATAAATTCTTAGTAAAGTTAAATTTCATTGATATAGCTCTAAAGGTAGGGCTCAGAGAGAATAAAATTATATGAAGTTGAGAATCATATGCTGTGCATCTCTATAATATAGTAGGGGTTTCCCAAAATTTTATTATAAACATATTCAAACATAGAGCAAGGTGATAGAATTGTACAGTTAGCATCCACACACAATCACCTGAATTCTATGGCTAATGTTCTACAATATTTACTTCATCAATTATCTGTCCATCTATCTATAGGAGGGTAGCTATAAAAAGCACTTCACCAAGGTTTGAGCTGTGTGCTTTTCAAACACCACGATAATTGGAAATTACCTAAAGGAGGAGTCATGTGGACTTTGATGCTGTATTTATTTGAATTTCCAATAATTATTTTTATTTTGAACAGAAAAAAAAGTAGATAACTTACAGAGTTCTATTGGATCATTAATGTATTAATAGTAAGAACATATAGATAAAAAAAATTTGATTCAAAATCTATGGAGGAACCAGGAAATTATACCTTGGTTATTTAAGTGAAACATTAATGGGTGTCAGAGATTATACATACATCACTGGGAATAATAGTCAGTGGGGACCAGGGACTTCAAATCAGCTCAGAAAAGACAGTGAGAGAGTAAAGAAGCAACTGGTGCCCAGAGCTAAATATTAGAGGTGCTGAAATATTTGAGTGCCACTAGCATGTTCCTAAGCATACATTCGGCAGTATATATGAGGTTGGTTCTTTCTGCCTTAATTTTTCAGGAGAATTGTATCAAACAAAAAAATGAACTTACAAAAATTATTGAAGATTTTGGGCTCACGTTATACAATGTTGTTCTGACAATGGGGTAAATAGTATAAAGTCACAAAATAGAACTTTTAAATTTACCTAAAACAAATACTGCTCTAAATTGTAAACAGATTTTTGTGCATTTGCTTCTTATTGTATGACCTCTCTGTGTGACCATCTCCCCTCTGATACCACTTCCCTTCTCAGTGTGACCATCCCCTCTCTCAGTTGACCACCTCCCCTCTTAATGTGACCATTCCCTCTCTCAAAGTGCTCATCTGTGACCAGTCCACCTCACAATGCTATATACATGACCTTTTGTGTCTGGGTCTTTCATTTAACATAATGTTTTGATGTTCATCCACTTTGTAGAATTTATCAGTACTTCATTTCTTTTTATGGCAGAATGATATTACATCGTATGGACAGACTACATTGTTTATCCATTGATGGACATTTGGGCTATCTTCTCCCTTTTGGTTATTCTGAGTACTGCTGCCATGAAAATTCATGTACAAGTATTCATTCGGATACTTATTTTTAAATTATTTGGTGTTATATACCCAGGATTACAAAGACTAGGTCATATAATTCCCTGTGTAAGTTTTTTAGGAACTATCAACTGTTTTTCCACAGCCGCTGAACAATTTTACATTCTCACCAGCAATGTGTGAGGGTTCTAATATTTCTACATCTTTGCCAATACTTGTTATCATTTTTTTTTTACTAGAGCCAGCCTAGTGGGTGTGATATGGTATTTTATTGTGGTTCTACTTCGCATTTCCCTAATGATTAATGATGCTAACATCTTTTCATGTAAATAGGTTTACTTCTGGATGCTTAGTTTTATTTCATTGACCTATATCTTTACGTAAGTACCATACTGTCTTAGTCTGTAGTAAGTTTTGAAATTGAAAGGAGTACGTTCTTCGACTTTTTAATTTCTGAAATTGTTTTGGCTATTTGGAGTCTCTTGCACTTCTATATGAACTTTAGGATTGGCTTTTCCTTTTCTACAAAAAAATGCCATTCGAATTTCAATAGGATTGCATTGCATCTGTAGGTTGCTTTGGATAGTATTGCCATTTTAACAATATTAAGTCTTCAAATCCAGGAACACAGATGACTTCCATTTATTTAAGTCTTCTTTAATTTGTTTCAGAAATGTTTTGTAGCTTTCAGTGTACAAGTCTTGCACCTCCTTGGTTAAATTTATTCCCAAGTATTTTATTATTTTTGATGCTACTGTAAATGGAATTGTTTTAATTTTATTTTTAGATTATTCATTGCTGATATAAACAACTGATTATTGTGTGATCTTGTATCTTGTAACTGCTGGATTAATTTATTAGCTCTAATGTTATTTTGTGGATTCTTTAGGATTTTCTATATATAAGATTATGTCACTGAAAAATATAGACAGTTTTATTTCTTTCTTCCCAGCCTAATTTTTTCTCTTTTTCCTACCTAACTGCTCTGGCTAGAATGTTCAGTACAATGTTGAATGTGGTGAAAGCAGGCGTTCTTGTCTTGTTCCAGATCTCAGCGATCAAGCTTTCAGTCTTTCATCATTGAGTGTAATATTAGCTGTGGGTTTTTCGTAAATATGCTTTATCCAGTTGGTGAAGTTCTCTTCTATTTTTAGTTTAGTTTTTTTTTTTTTTTAGTATTTTTACTATGAAAACATATTTGAGTTAGTCCAATGCATTTTCTGCATTGAGATGTTAACATTTCCCCCCTCCCACTTCATTCTATTAATGTAGTGTATTACATTAATTAATTTTCATATGTTGAACCACTTTTATATTCTTGGGGTAAATCTCACTTGGTCACAGTATATAATCCTTTTAATATACTTCTGGATTTAGTTTGCTAGTATTCTGTTGTAGAATTTTGCATTTAAACTCATAAAGGATATTGCTCAGTAGTTTTCTGTTGATTTCCTTGTCTGGCTTTGGTATCAGGGTAATGTTGACCTCACAGAATGGAATAGGAAGCTATCCTTTCTCTTCTATTTTTTTGGAGGAGTTTGATAAGAATTGGTTTTAATTCTTCTTTAAATGTTTGGTTGAATTCACCAGTGAAGCCATCTGGTTGAGAGGTTTCTTTGATTAATGATTGAATACCTTCACTTATTACAGGTCTGTCGAGATTTTCTATTTCTTCTTGAGTCAGTTTTTGTAGTGTGTGTGTTCCTAGGAATTTGTTCATTTCATCTAGGTTATCTAATTGGTTGGCATACAATTGTTCATAGTATTCTCTGATAATCCTTTTTTGCTTCTGTAAGATCAATATTAATGTCTCTACTTTCACTTCTGATTTCAGTAATTTCAATCTTTTTTTCTTAGCCTGTCTAGCTCAAGGTTTGTCAATTTTGCTGATCTTTTCAAAGAACCAACTTTTGGTTCATTAATTTTCTCTGTCATTTTCCTATTTGCTACTTCGTTTATCTCCATTTTAATTTTTATTATTTCCTTCCTCTGCTAGCATTGGGTTTTGTCTTTCTCTTTTTAGTTCCTTAAGGTATAAAAAAGTAGGTTATTGATTTGAGATCTTTCCTTTTTTAAAACTTAGGCATTTATTAAAACTTAGGAATTTCCCTCTGAAACTGCTTTTGCTACATCTCATAAAGTTTGGTATGTTGTGTTTTCATTTTCATTTGTTTCTAAGTATTTCTAATATCCCAATAGATTCCTCCTTTGAAATCAAATAAGTTGCTTAATAGTCTGCTGTTTCATTTCTATAAATTTTTTGAATTTTTGTTTTCCTTCTGTTTTTGATTTCTAGTTTCATTTCATTGTGGTGAGAGAAATAGTTTGAATGATTTACATATTTAAAATTTATTGACAATCATTTTGTGGCCTCACATATGGCCTTTCTTGGAGAATGTTCCATGTGCATTTGAGAAGAAGGTGCATCATGCTATTATTGGGTAGAGTGTTCTGTATTTACGTGGTAGGTCCAGTTGGTTTACAGTGTTGTTCAAGGCCTCTATTTCCTTATTAATCTTCTGATTATTCTTAGCATTCTTGAAAGTGAGATATTGAAGTCTCCAACTATTATTTTAGAACCATTTCTTCTTTCAATTCTATCAACTTTTGCTTCATAGATTTTGAGGTTCTGTTGTTAGGTGTATATATGTTTATAATGTAACTTTCTTAGAGGATTTCGAAGAGTGATTTTCACTACACTGCCATTGGTCAGTGACTCTTTGGCTTCAGCCACAGCTAACTGCAGTGGCAGTAGATTTCCTCTTTCTACCTCCACAAAAGGATTTGAGATGTCTTGTAATGAGCTTGATATTTTAATAAATGATATGTAGATTTGACATGACTTATAATAACAGTCATAGATATTAGTCTTTTATTCTTTTCACTATCAGCCTGTCTACCATAACTGTCACCACCACCATTATTTGTGGTGACTGGCACTCACTGGAAGCCATTCTTTTGTGAATATACTTGCACACACCCCTTCCTTATCTCCTCCCACAGCTCTCTGAGGTGTAAACAGTTAGTCCCTGTTCCACAGGGAATATGAGCTGGAAGTAGACACCACTGCATACACCATCTCTTTCTGTGGCCTTCTCCACTTGACAAATACAAATGTAGAAACAGAACAATCCCCAGCAGAGGCTTTTCCTCCAGAGATTTCACTTTCTGGAAACCTAGAAAACCCACAAAAATGGCTGGGGAGCCCTTAGTGTATCTTCCTCAAATGTCCATGGCCACTTCCGGTCCACTGAAAGGGCCTGCTGTCCACACTGGGTTCATTCATAATAAACTGACCGACAGCAAATGTCTGTTCATTGGTAAAGGTTGAGGGTTCTCAGCGAGTGCCACGAAAAGTGAGTTATGGGTTTGACAGTTTACTTGGAAAGGTGAAGAGAAAGCTTCCCTTTTAAGTTTGAGACCTAAAACCCCTTGGCCCTGTGCAAAATGTTAACTGTGGAGCTCAGATCTGGGGTTTAGAGGATTTAGGCACAGAGTTCTGATTGGAAAACTAAAAAACTAATGAATCTTTAGTATGGGTCAGCTTTGAGCTGCAGACGACATTTTGAGAAGCAAGGAGGCATCTGAGGAGTTGAGCGGAGTTCAGTAAGCACCAGGCTTACAACTTGGACTCATATTTCAATGAGAGCTGACTTCCTCACAGCTTCAGGACAAAGTGCAGGGAATGTATATTTATCTGCCAGCTTCCTATGGGGATCCTAAAGATAATTGTGTTTGGTTTAAGTTTTAAACCTATTTTTCTCAATCTGAATCTACTTCAGATTATTATAGTTATTTAAATTTCTCAGCTTGTACCCCAGGAATAAAACTGAAAAGCAGGGGGGTGGTAGGATGCGCAATGAAGAGAAGGTACCAAGCCACGCAGTTTGGCCTGGTGTGGCTCCATGCCTACGTTCTTGTTTTTGGAGTGAGAGATCCTTGACTTTGAAGCTTGCTGGCCACTGACTAGCTGTGTAACCCACGGCAGTTCATTTAAAATCTCTCAGCTTCAGCTTCCTCACTAGTAAAGTGGAAATAATAGTACCTTCGTCCACCTGAGAGTTTTCTTGTTAGGCTTAATCAAGGTGATACATGCTGGGCTAGAATGGAAGGGATCTGTGCTGTCCAATACGGCAGCCGACACCGTGGGAACCTTCAGGGGGTGTGGGCACTCTCCAGAGGAATGGCAGCAGAGACACAGGACTTTCCCATTTAGACTGTCAAATGAGAGAGAAGCTCAGCTGTGCTCTAGCCCTTGTCTGAATGAAGCAAGGGAGAGTCTAGGGTGGGTCTTTGACTACTTTCTGAGCACAGATGTTGACTTTCCCCAACTCTGGTAAGGACCCTAGTGCTGAAAGAAATAATTTAAAATTTCACAAGTATTTTACTATTTACATTGCAGAGTCACATTTTTGCTAAGCATGGAGCCTTTGGGATATGCAGCCTAACTTCCAGTTAATTCTGTATCACTTTGAGAAAGAATTTTTGGTTATAAAAGGAGTGTGTTTGGACATCTGATGACTTCTCTTTACATGTTCAAAACAACACATGTGCACAAATGTTTAGCACATGCTGGCAAATACAGACAGAAACTAAAGGAATGCAATCTTCATTCTTGAGGGCAAGTAGATACAACTCATATTCAGTTTTCCACCAACAGTGTTAGCTGATAATGAAAGTACAGTTACTTGTAAAAAGGAAAAAGATGCCTTTCATAAAAGGATTTAAATGATTCACTTTCCCTGAATATCGCCATCCATGTTTACATACTCTGTAGTTTGTTTATATGAAGTACAGTTGGCTTTAAAAGTAAAACCATAAAACGGGAATGTAGGGAAAAGTCTAAATGATCAGCAACTATAAACTGCTTATAATTTGCAAGGAATAACCCACATATCCATTAACCACTCTTACCTTCTTGGAAGTTAAGATTTGGCGTAACTCTTTCCTGAGATCGATAAAACGATCGTGAAAGAGGGCCATGCACCATGGCTCTGTGAAGTAGCTAGTGAGGGAAAAAAAGATTAAGTTAGCTGGAAACCCTCTCATTACCATTAATAAAGTATTTACCTGCTTTTTTTGCCTTTATAAATTACAGTCCTGGCCCCATTGTAATCGTTTGCTCATAAAATGCCTCGTAGAGCAGCCTGGCCAATCAATTTTTTAAATGGATGTTCCTGATGTAAGGCCAGGTTCCGTAATTACATTTAAAGTGGTTTAATTCAGAGCTGGGGCAAGACCCAGTGAAGAATCCTGATTTTATCAGAATTTAAAAGCCTGAAGACTTGTAAAGAACGGTGTCTCCATTATCTGCCCTCGCTTGAGAAAAACAGATTGCAGGATTAACTGAACTGCTGCATAAACAAATTAAATTTGGGTAGACAATAGCACAAATGTTGCTCATCATTACGGTTTCTGGATTAATAATGACCAGAAAAACAGACCACCTCCGTGTTGCAACACGGTCTTCCTGTAATCGCACTGATGCTTAATTGAATCTCTTCTAGGAGAGCAGCTTTTGCTGTTTATACTTGTTAATTTTCTACTGAAAACTCTTTCAATAAATGCTTTCTTACATGGAGGATGATATGGCCATCCTTTATTTACAGATGATTGCTAAAAATTTGATGCATTCTTGGGATAACCAAGAACATATACTGGTTTTAAACTCTTACTTCATTTTAATGTTAAGTGTATTGGAACAGGAAACTTCACTTCCTCAGAGTTAGAGGCACATTGATTATGTTGACTTCACTCTTGCTGGATGTGAGTCTGTCGTCTCTATTACTGCTAATGGATGTCATGTATGTGCACAGGGGAAGAAAAAACTGGTGCCCACGTGCAGATGGGCACCTTCTGTTTTCCGAGACTTAAAGTTAATTCTTAGGGAAGGAGCTAACAAGTTCCAGGAACCAGTGAGGCACTGAAAGACAACTCTAATGACGAGAGCCTATGCTACGATCAGCATGGACTCTGCTATATCAGTTATTATCAATCACCTATTTGTGTGACCAAATTTCATGCTTAATTACCTACTTTGTTAAGGTTTCCTATTCATGCAACTATTAATTCCACTAATATTTACTCTATACCCATTATGTGCCCATTACTGTTCTGAGTACTGGGGAAACAGCAGGGACCAAAAGAGACAAATATTCGTGTCACCATGGAGCTTACATTCAAGCAACAGGTAAATATATAGAATATTAGAGAATAAGAACTGCTTAGGAGAAAACATAAATCAAGCAAGGACAGAAGAGGGCCAAAGAAAGGCTAAGTCACCTAAGGCGGCGACTTAGTGAGTAAAGACTTGAGGGAAGGGAGAGAGTGAACCACGTGAGGATCTGGGGGAAGAGCCCTCTAGAGAGAGAGAACAGCAGGCGTGAAGGCCAGAGGCAGGTGTGTGCCCAGACCACTCAGGGAAGCGGGATGGATATAAATAAAGAGGGGAGTGGTAGGAGATGAGCTTAGGAAGGTGATGGGTGGGAAGAGTGCTCCTAGAAGCAGGCATCCAGTCAGATATGTCGTGTAATTGCTCCATGGCCATCTAGCTCAGCACTTGTCTGCAACAGGCATTAGATGTTCTACAGATGTTCACTGAATGAATGAAGAAATAATGAGTGAATGCATATTGCACTGTATACATTCCATATGACTGGCTTTGATTGGTCTTTCATTAATATAGAATAAAATTCTGCCAAATAAATAGGTGACAAAACTTTGCAAAATACTCCAGGATGGGCTATATTAAAGAGAGGAGAAACCTCAGTGGGAACAGCAGAAAAGCCATGTGTGAGATCAGTGTTTAAGAATGGTCTTTCTGAGCTCTAGAGCATCGAAGTCCAAGGGTGTCAGAAGGGCACCTTACAGAAATCTGTCAGAGAATTGCTCACCCCTGGAATTACTCGAGGCCACCAAATCCTGAACGAATGTAGTCAAGTCAATGTGAGTCCTGGCTGGAGTTCTGAGCCCCTACAAGCCCTGGCCAACATCCAACATCTAATTCCTGGAATTAAGACATTGGTGTGGGGCTGGCCACCTCAGTGGGATGATGTTTTGACCTGTCTCAGACCGTAGATTCTTGGACCAAAGAATCAATAATAGCTGAAGTCCAGACACTCAAGCGCAGCTTTGCCAGGATGGTCCCTGCCTATTATGTCTAGACAACTTCTAGAGAAGCTTCAGGGAATTGTGGACATGAAAATGTTGAAACTATTATAATTCTAAGTTAGATACCAATGGGTCCTTTTAAATTTGTCACTATCTTTCCTCAGTTACTGAGATTCCCCTCCGTGGGTTTCCATGGCACCTTCAGGAGTTCCCATCCTCTGGTTTTGAAGGTCTACAGCTACATACATCTAGGAGGCATAACTCTGTCTTTCTGCTTTCCTTGCCCAGCCCTGCTCTCTTCCAACAACCCAGGTGCTGTTCAGGCAGTCTTTCCACCCATTGCCTTCATTGCTCTCTCCTCTTCATTGTCTGCTTCAAAGAAGGAGTTCTGGGGAAACCTTACTGCCCTTAGGGTCACAATGCTGCCCACCCTAGGTTCTGGCCCACCATCTAATGCCCACATTTTCACAGCCTCTGTTCATGAAGCCAAGCACAGATGGCTAGAGAAGTAAGTGGCCCTTAATCTTCTGAAAATATAGCTGCTAAGCCTGTATGCACAGTGGGGGTCAACAGGAAGTTGGGTGTATTGCAAATTCTTTCTTTTGCTGGCTTTGAAACTCTCCATGGCCTCTCACACCAACATCCAGCAGAAATAGCAACTCGGTATTTGACGATTCCTCGTCTCATCATAGAATGTTAAACAGTTTGCATAGAGGCCTAGCAGACCTGAAATTGTATTTCTTTCACACTCCCCACCACTGCCTCCTGTGAAAAACATTTTGAGATCCTTGTCCAGAAGGTGACAATTTCTGTAGCAAACTGCTATCGATATTCCTGGAAGTTGTTGGTGGCAGTCATTTTTATTTACAAAATGGAAAGTGGTTTATAGCTCTTTATTTGGACTTTTTAAAAATTTTCAAGAAAGAACTTGGGTTCCATTAAAGCAAAAAGTGATGGTGAAATAGTACCCCTGAAATCAAACCAACAAGTTGACTTCTGAAGACTTGTTTTCAATTTTATTGCAGCTCCAGTGGTGGTCCCTAGAGACAATTTCCACAGGGTCATGAAATGATAACACTCCCACACCTGGGAGAGCTTGTGCATCGCCAAGAGGAGTGTGTAGGCTAACCTATCTGGAGAGCAGCTTCTTCACATCTGTCTGCAACATCAGATTGCTCACAGCCTGCCTTATGGATTAAGGTAAATATGTATAAAGTGACCCTTAGCCAGGAGTAAAACAAGGATTTCGGACTCTGTCAATCCCTAAGGCAGGAGTCCCATTGGAAGTTCTCTTATTCCAATTGCACCTTTGATCCGAAGACATTTAGAACTGAATGGGTTTTATGAAGAAAATGGCAGCAGATAATCCGCAGTCTCCAAGGTGCCCTTGACCTGCTCTGTTTAAAGGATTCAGGTCAGGCTCTTGAGGGGATGCAGAATTAGCAACATCTCCTGTCAGATAAAGTAGCCGCTATTTCTCAGGGAAGGTGTTAGATGTAAGATGTGGTGGGTACTGGTGAAAAGGAACTGTTTTCTCTGATTAAGAAAAATAATTGTACCAAAAATCTACCCAGTAAAGAGTCTTACTTGCAAGGTCCTCAGATGTCACAGAAACTACTTATTTTGGTAGTGATTTTTGAAAGGCTCGCTGAACGACCTCGGAGTGGCCACTATGTGAGGACATCCTTTCTCCTTTATGTAACTCTTTGGGCTGTGACTGTCGGTCATTTACCACTCACAGCCCCAAAGTAGCCTGGCCTCTGTCCATAATTGACTTTTGTGCTCCCCAAGACCTTGCTTACTTCTAGAAAATCAACTTTTAAAAAATTAATAGATTTTATTTTCAAAGCAGTACAGAGTTATCCATACTC
>NW_011888788.1:15532087-15552721 GCF_000151845.1 Pteropus vampyrus | reverse complement strand
CTCTCTCCTCTTCATTGTCTGCTTCAAAGAAGGAGTTCTGGGGAAACCTTACTGCCCTTAGGGTCACAATGCTGCCCACCCTAGGTTCTGGCCCACCATCTAATGCCCACATTTTCACAGCCTCTGTTCATGAAGCCAAGCACAGATGGCTAGAGAAGTAAGTGGCCCTTAATCTTCTGAAAATATAGCTGCTAAGCCTGTATGCACAGTGGGGGTCAACAGGAAGTTGGGTGTATTGCAAATTCTTTCTTTTGCTGGCTTTGAAACTCTCCATGGCCTCTCACACCAACATCCAGCAGAAATAGCAACTCGGTATTTGACGATTCCTCGTCTCATCATAGAATGTTAAACAGTTTGCATAGAGGCCTAGCAGACCTGAAATTGTATTTCTTTCACACTCCCCACCACTGCCTCCTGTGAAAAACATTTTGAGATCCTTGTCCAGAAGGTGACAATTTCTGTAGCAAACTGCTATCGATATTCCTGGAAGTTGTTGGTGGCAGTCATTTTTATTTACAAAATGGAAAGTGGTTTATAGCTCTTTATTTGGACTTTTTAAAAATTTTCAAGAAAGAACTTGGGTTCCATTAAAGCAAAAAGTGATGGTGAAATAGTACCCCTGAAATCAAACCAACAAGTTGACTTCTGAAGACTTGTTTTCAATTTTATTGCAGCTCCAGTGGTGGTCCCTAGAGACAATTTCCACAGGGTCATGAAATGATAACACTCCCACACCTGGGAGAGCTTGTGCATCGCCAAGAGGAGTGTGTAGGCTAACCTATCTGGAGAGCAGCTTCTTCACATCTGTCTGCAACATCAGATTGCTCACAGCCTGCCTTATGGATTAAGGTAAATATGTATAAAGTGACCCTTAGCCAGGAGTAAAACAAGGATTTCGGACTCTGTCAATCCCTAAGGCAGGAGTCCCATTGGAAGTTCTCTTATTCCAATTGCACCTTTGATCCGAAGACATTTAGAACTGAATGGGTTTTATGAAGAAAATGGCAGCAGATAATCCGCAGTCTCCAAGGTGCCCTTGACCTGCTCTGTTTAAAGGATTCAGGTCAGGCTCTTGAGGGGATGCAGAATTAGCAACATCTCCTGTCAGATAAAGTAGCCGCTATTTCTCAGGGAAGGTGTTAGATGTAAGATGTGGTGGGTACTGGTGAAAAGGAACTGTTTTCTCTGATTAAGAAAAATAATTGTACCAAAAATCTACCCAGTAAAGAGTCTTACTTGCAAGGTCCTCAGATGTCACAGAAACTACTTATTTTGGTAGTGATTTTTGAAAGGCTCACTGAACGACCTCGGAGTGGCCACTATGTGAGGACATCCTTTCTCCTTTATGTAACTCTTTGGGCTGTGACTGTCGGTCATTTACCACTCACAGCCCCAAAGTAGCCTGGCCTCCGTCCATAATTGACTTTTGTGCTCCCCAAGACCTTGCTTACTTCTAGAAAATCAACTTTTAAAAAATTAATAGATTTTATTTTCAAAGCAGTACAGAGTTATCCATACTCTCTCCTTCCCTCAGTTTCCCCTATTATTAATAGCTTGCATCAGTGTGGTGCATTTATTACAATTCATGAACCAATACTGATACATTACTCTTGATTAAAGTTTGCAGTATACACTTGGGTTCATTTGCTGTATCGAACATTCTACGGGTTTTGACAAACAAGTCATGTTATGTATCCGCCACTACAGGATTGTGTAGAATAGTTGCACTGCCCTAAAAATCCCCTGTGCCTCTCTCCCTTCCTCTGAACCCCTGGAAAGTTAACATTTTAGGAAACTGACTTTTATTAGAGAAAATGGAGCTGCGTACCAATTTTATAAATCATTTTAATAACTCTATAGTTTCCAGTATTTCTCTCAGAAATAAAGTAGTATCCTCCCCATGCAAAACACTATGCCTTTCAAATTTGCCAGTGGCCCCTACAAATAATGACTATGTGGCTTGAGCCTTTGGCTTTCTAAGGTGTTGGATTTGGGATCAGCTTAGAAAGAAAGCTATTCAAGTTTCTATAATGTGTAGGGGGTTATGATTTGGGGGAAAAATTTAAATGTAGGCATTTTAATTTACTTACTAAAAACCCACATGCTTTAGTTACCAAACCAAATACACATATGAAGCTGGGGTGAGGTGTGTTCATGGAGAATTTCAGAACCACACCCATTCAGGACAAGGAGGAAGCTGCATGTGGAAAGCCCTCATTG
Organism: Pteropus vampyrus; assembly: GCF_000151845.1. NCBI lineage: Eukaryota > Metazoa > Chordata > Mammalia > Chiroptera > Pteropodidae > Pteropus > Pteropus vampyrus. Next base: position 15,550,501 of record NW_011888788.1, on the reverse strand, counting down.
GCAAACCTTAGTCTCTCCTGTGGATGAGGCATCCTGACATCAGGGCTGTTGGGCCTGTCTCCTTCCAGCAGGTGCCGATGTATTTATTTATTCAACAGCAAAAAAATTTAATCCCATTGTGGAAAAAAAGGAAATGGGCTTGCATTATATTTCTTTTTTGACCCTGCATGGGAAGGACAACTTCAACCTCGATGGCAAGTGGCACCCAGCTGAGCATTTCCTATACTGGCTGCTTTAGTTACTCGGCAACTGCAATTCTGGAAAGCCATGGTCAGCTCCCTTTCCACACTAGCTGTGGATTGTGGACATCCCTCTGCCACACTGGGATGCCCTGGGCTGTGGAGGAGCTGACTGAGGCTGCATCAGGGCATACCTTCAGAGTCCATTTCTAGCTCACTCCAGATCTGCACCCCGACCTCCCACTGTTCCCTTTGCTGCCTCCTCCTGTGGAGGGTCTAAGAATCTTACCCCTCCCACCCCTCCAAATACCTTGCACCCTGGCTTTCCTGCAGTCTCTGCAGCTCAGAGGACCCTTTTCCAAGTTTACGTCTTTCCCTGTGCCATCCAATGTTCAAGTTCAACACAAACCTCCTCCTTGAAATTAACCCCTGGCTGAGTGATTCCATTCGCTTTCTCTGAACCATTTTCACTGCATGGGGCACTTCTGACCTTGAAAGAAAGTTAACCTGGTGCATATCTGGTTTTCTTACACACTGAGTGCTCTGGGTCCCCACAGCATCTGGCACAGGGCTGGTCCTCTCAAGACTGAACAAGCAGGTGGGGCCCGTGCTCTTGAAGAGGTGAAGGCAGGGGCCAGATTTGGGCTGCTCTCTCTCCTCTCTATGGAGAGCTTCTGCACCAGCTGCAGTGACCGAGCTTAGGGTCAGTGGGAGGGGTTTAGAGTGCCACGGAACCCTGTGGGCCTCCTCTGAATCATCCTGGAAATGTAGCAGCCTTCATTATTAAAATCAAAAGTACTCTGAGAGATGGGGGAAAAATGGCATAGATGATAGAGGCTTTGTTCGTCCCTCTTGCGATCAAATCAAAGTTGTGATCGAAACAGAGCAAACAGCAAGCAAAGTTGCCTAGGATCTAGATGAAGAGAAGCACTACAAGTAGGGAGAGAAATAATTAATCAACCTGCAATGGTAGAAGGTAGGAGGGGGTGAAGATGCGAGGCTGCTGGGCACCCAGCGGCTGAGTGGGACAGAGACTGCGGCAGTTGGAGCTGGCACCTGCAGACGCTCCTTAAAAGGGTCATGTCCAGGAGCAGGCTTTTGTGGTGATGGACCAGTGCCGGGTCAGCTGCACAGGGGCACCTGGGACTTACAGGGAGACACTGAGTTGTCAGAGCAAGGGCTAGAGGCGAGGCTCTCTCCTGGGCAGATGTGCTGGTGTTATGCATTGTTACTCTGTTGAGCCCTCCTCACTCCCAGTGTGTGGAAACAGCACCACCATAGCTGAGATGTCATCAAACTGGTTAACAGAGGTTGCTCTGCCCAAAGGATCCCCTGAAACTCTGCCTCACCCAACTCGTGGCCCCATCCGAGCCACATCCAATTGTGTCCTCAGCGAGTCTGGTGATCTTTGCTGAGCAGCGCCAAGATTCACACTGGTGATAGCTGGCCTCGGTTTCTGGTGTAACCTCTTGAGGCAACTATAAGCACGGCATCAGTGGATTGCTTGATGAATCTTAACAGGTGGCCCTGGAGGAGCACAGTCTGGGGCTAAAATTGGCCTGCAGCTGACCCATCTCAGGACTGTGCCACTGGACACCTACTACACAAAGCCATGCTAATAAGACTGGGACACATAGGAGCTTTGCTTAGTACATAGAAACAGATACAGAAAGGCAGCCAAAATGAGAAGACAAAGAAGCAGAAACCATGTGAGAGAACAGAACAGAGATCCAGGAATAATGGAGTCAAGCTGTCTAACAGATGCAGAGTTCAAAACACTGGTTATAAAGATGCTCAATGAACTTAGGGGAAGTGTAGATGAACTCAGTGAGAACTTTAACAAAGAGATAAAAAAAAAATAGAAATGGAAATTATAAAAGGGAACCAGTGAGAAAAGAAGAACACATTATCTGAGATGAAGAGTGTATTAGAGGGAATCAACAGAGTGGATGAAGAAGAAGATTGAACCACCGATATAGAAGATGGGGAAGCCAAGAACGCTCAATCAGAATGGCAAGAAAAAAGAAGCCAAGGCTATAATAATAATTTAAGGAGCCTAGGGGACACATGTAAAAACATCTGTGTCATAGGGGTACCTAAATGAAATCAAGAAGTTGAAGGGCTATTTGAAGAGATAATGATGGAAAAGTTCTCTAATCTGATGAAGGAAATAGACACACAACCCCAGGAAGCAGAGAGAGTCCCAAGAAAGAGGAAGCCAAAGAGGCCCACACCAAGACACATCATAATTAAATGCCAAAGTTTAAATACAGAGAGAGAATCTTAAAAGCAGCAAGAGAAAAGCAGTTAGTTACCTACAAGGGAGCACTCACAAGACTGGCAGCTGATTTCTCACAAGAAACTATACAGGACAGAAGGGCTTGGCACAAAATTTTCAACGTGATGAAAACTCAGGATCTTCAACCAAGAATACTTTATCTAGCAAAGCTATCATTTAGAATTGAAGGACAGATTAAGAGCTTCTCGGACAAAAATAAGCTAAAGGAATTTATCAACACTAAGCCAGTATTACAGAAAACATTGGAGAGACTTCTTTAAGAAGAAAGAACATGTATCAAAAATATGAATAAAGAATGGTAATAACTACATTCCTATCAACAAGTACCTCAAATAGAAAAGAATTAAGTGTTCTAACCAAAATACAGAGTAGCTGAATGGTTAAGAAAATAAGATCCTTACATATGCTGCCAAAAGAGTCTCACTTCAGATTAAAAGACACACACAGACTAAAAGGAAGGGGATTAAAAAAGATATTGCCTTGATGGACCTAGAGGGTATTGCACTGAATGAAATAAGTCAGATAAAGACAAATATCGCATGATTTCACGTACATGTGGAATCTAAAGAACAAAATCAACAACAACAACAACAAAAATAGAAACAAACTCATCGATACAGAGACTATTTTGAAGGTTTACTAGATGGGAGAGCGGTTGGAGGATAGTGAAAAAGGACAAAGGGATTAAGAAGTACAAATGGATAGTTACAAAATAGACATGGAGAAATAAAGTGTAGCATAAGGAAAATAGTTAATAATGTTGTAATAAATATGTAAGGGGAAAAAGGGATACTAGATTTAGTGGGGTGATCACTTCGTAAGTTATATAGATCTCTAATCACTATGCTGTACAACTGAAACTAACATATTGTATGCCAACTATAATTGAAAAAAAAAACTTGTTTGATTGTACAATGTAAATACGAGCAACTAATTGTCTACTATATTTCAATAAAGCTGGAAAAAATTAGAAATACTTTGAATTTAACCAGACTCATTTTGAAATTGATTACAACATTGAGTCAAATGAAGATAATATCCTTTCGATATAGGAATGTTAGAAAGAAGTTTTATTTTAAGAAAAGTTTTAGGTCTAATTTCTCTTCCTCCCAAACTGTGCTTTGGTTTCTTTCCTTCTCCGTAGAAAGAAGAACATTTGGAATTCTTGCCGGCTAGGGGGCAGGTCTGCGTTAACGGCCCCAAGTGCTATGGATGACCAGCATTAGTGAGGAGCTTTCGGGAAATTTATATTTATACGAATATTGTGACTTAAAAAAAAAACTAGAAAATATTAACTCATTTCTCAATTGATATTCAAAAAGGGAAGACTAACCAGAGCCACTAAGTAACCCACAGAGCTGGTCGCCTAGAAGACTTCCGGGGAGAATGTCAAGTAAGAACACAGCCACAACAGGATTTCTAAGTGGTTCTGCAGATTTGGGTATTAACATCACAAAGTCATTTCTACACAGCTGTGAGAAAAAATTTACACAAATTATCCAGGGTCCAAACAGAAGATATTACTGTCTCTGTTCATTTTGTCAGTGGCTGGCCTGGGTTTTTTTTTTTAGAGCACTTAAATTCTTTACCACTTCCGCAAATAATACACTTTTCTCAGAAGGTCTGGGAAATGTCTACTCATGGAACTGAATTAACCATTTCTGGTCGATATGGTCCAATCATTAAGCAATTGATCAGATTTCACCAGAGCTTATCCTCATCTGGTCATTTGGCCTCTTGTATTGACAAAATCGTATCGTCTGAGAGAGGATCTGGTAACTAGCTTAGCCATTGGTCATGCTGAAGACTGAGAAAAGCAAATTGACAAGACACACTGGAAGAAGCTGCATTCACTGGCCTTAGAAAAAAATATAGCATGTCTAAGGGAAAAGAAAAGTGTCGTTCTTTCAAACTTTGGATCTTAACGCCAAGGCCAAGGCCCTTCTGGCAGGCAGATGGGAAAGGAGAGTTGCAGAAAAGCAAAGGTGGGTTCCCCAGTGTCCAAATAGTTCAACCGGAAATTGCCAAACTACTCAACAGTTAGGAACAAGGAGGTGACTGGGCAGAGAAGAAACACATCTCTTTCTCCAAAATCTTTATTTAGATCTTTTTTCAAATGAAAAGCGTTCTAGTTTTCTCTTGTGACAACAGTCATCTTCTGCTTTTAGACCTGCTTTTAGAGCTGGAGAGGGTCTCCAGCTGCCACTCACATGTGCACAGAGGTTTGTTCGAGCTGGAAATGTGCCTAAGAGTTGCCTTTACTCCTGGTGGGGGAACTGCAGTTGGGTGGCGTGCAGAATTGCCTTCGAGAATAAGGTTCTCACTATACATCTCCTTTCTTTTACTAACAGCATGTTAGATTCATGGCAGAGGACAGAATTCTCCTACAATACCCAGTTGTAGGTTATACTCAAGGGTGAGTCTCAGCCTTGTGGTCCAGTGGGCTGGAGTGTGGCTGCTGGACTTGTCTCTCCTGTGTACATTCTGATATGCAGAAGGTAGGAAGTGATAAACGTCATGGTATGTAATCAGAGGGCCAGGTATGACCTACAGACGTGTTTGCTTTAGCCTGAATAACATATGGAAATTGGATTTCTGTCCTTTTTTTTAAAAAAATCAGATTTGGCAATGCTGGGTCCTCATTGTTATGTGGCAGCAATTAGATCAATTGATGTCCCCTGTGGTTTATCATTGTCATCTCCCAGCGTAAGTGGGACACAGTGGACATGTGGGTCTGCCAAGCCTGGTTAAGGGGTTTGGGTGAGATGGAGGCAAGTTTAGAAGTGATAGAGAAACTTATGCTGGCATAGCACAGAAGGGCTGCAAGGAGTATACCTCCAGAAGACCGAAAGCAAGAGTGTGACTCAGCAGGAATGAAACTGTGGTCCAGTCGACCTCAGTTCTTTGTTCTTTCTGTCACAGGATGCTTGAGCCCACCCCTTTTGGGCTTGTGTTTGCCAAACTTCAGTCACGTGGGAACCCATTAATTTTTGCACAGACTACAAATTTCCTTTTGATTAATTTGCCTTTTTTAAAATTAAAATAAACTGAAATAACTATTTCTACCTTGTCCTAAGCAATAATATCTGCAAAATCACAGATCTGATGTGCTGGTTACACTTATTTTTTACTCTTATTAAAATTATGCCATAATTAGTAAGATGTGTGGCTCTACAGCCTAAGGAATCGTGCATACCACCTGACAGATGGTTACTACACTCTGGGACACATCATTTGCTATTATGGTTTGATGCTGGAGCTGTTGTAATCATCTGGGGATACAAACTCACAGACACTATGGTAAATAGTTTCTGTGCACTATCTCACTTCATCCTAATTCTGTTTTCTAAAGTGGGACTTGCTGTTCCATTTTAAAGATGAGGAAATAGATTCAGAGAGGTTAAATGACTTGTCCAAGGTCACACAGCTAACACACTGAACAGGATCTTAACTGTAATTCTGTGTGCCCTGAAAGTTCATGCTCTGATTTTGAAACAACTGCCCAACCAAATCTCATTTCCTTAGGCTCATTTCTGATCCTTTCTAGCAACTTTCTGAATCACCCCAGTTTCCTTGGTTTCCCCTGCATTAGCTAAGATTAGATTTGATTGTAGTTATAGACAATTTCAAAAAAAAAAAAACTGTGGCTTTAAAAAGGCATAGGTGTACTTTTTTTCATATAAAGCAAGTCTAGGTGGGGTGTCCAAGGATGGCATGGTAGTTCCATGGACATTGGATCACAGCACTATCAATAGGGCTCTGGGCCTCATGGTGCAAAATGACTGCTTAGCTCCAGCCATCATGTACATGTTCTTGGTTGGGGAAAGGGAAAAAGAGGGCCCTTTCTCTCTCTCTCTCTCTCTCTCTCTCTCTCTCTCTCTCTCTCTTTTTGGTGAGGCAACTCTTAGTTGACCTTACAGATTGCAAGGACCTTGTCTGCTTACAATCCCTTACTTTTCATTTTTCACACCTACAGCACCTGGTCTTCCTAGGTGGTCTCTCATCCAAGTACTAACCAGGCCCAACCCTGCTTAACTTCTGAGATCAGATGGGATGGGTCTTGTTCAGGGTGGCATGGCCATAGGGCCCTTCTCTTCTCTTTCAGGGAGAATTCCTAGAAGTCTCACACAGCACCTCTACTTAAATCTTACTGGTCAAAGGTTGTTCATATAGCTTCTTTGGCTGCAGGAGAGGCTGGGAATCATTGTCACTTATTTTAGGTACAATGTAACATCCTATAAATCAGGATACAGTTTCTGAAGAGGAAATGAGAATGGATAGTGTATCTATTATGATACTCAATAGACTCCATAGCACAGCATCTACTTTTTACAAAAATCTTTTCTTAAAGTTAAATTTACAAAAATTGAGAGAATGTATTTAGTTGAAATCCTCAGAACTTCGTATCTATTACTCTAGATTCAAACCTGTACTCAAATTAAATATTCTGGGGGGCGGGGAAGGGGGAGGAATTCATGCAAAATATTTTCCATATGTGTCAGCCACCTCAAAGTCCCAGTGTCCTCAGAGGCCTACAATGGCCTGAGTTGGCTTAAATACAGATGAGAACAGGGAGCAATTTGTGCTGACACTGTAATGCATTCTGGTCATTTTATTCTGCCTATGGAAAAAGTAGATTCATGCATTTCAGTACAGTTTTCAAAAATAAGAATAAGAACAAATAAGTATTTCCAGTTAACCCTAGGTTTGTTTGGAAATTAAATTACACGTTTCTGGGGCAGTGGAGTTTACTCAGGGATGCCACATGTTACATGAGCAGATGCAGCCCTGTGACACACTGTAACAAAACAACCCTGGAGACTGAAATGGAAGTTTGATTGTGAATATTTCCTATCCAACTTGAATTTGCAAGCATCTCTATCTAGTCGATTTATTGTTTGGGAGCAGGGAGACCTAAGGTTACTAAGATTAATGATTTTGAAAGCAAATCTAACTAGTTATTTGAGAAAACAGTTTTCATTGTCACCTGCTAAAGATCTAGATAACACAGAAAAACAAGTTTCCTCTGGATATAATTCAGCTATGGTTTTGTTGTCAAAATCTAGAATTGGCCTCAACAGACAATGGATGTTTAATGCTCTGAGGAAAGATGGCTTATTACGCACGGCATTAAAACCAAAATGCTAATCTTTGATAGAAGTCACAGTCTTCTGAGTGGCTTGTAAACAGCCTCTCCCTTACTGCTGGTCCTCTTATCATGGATCTAGAGAGGTGGCATCTGTCCAGTCACCCTGGTGTACCCAGAAACCCAGAAGCTAATACTGCTGAATGCCTGGTGTCTCAATGAGCACCGGGTGCCCTGTCTGGTCTCAGAGGTGCTGGGAGACATAGCCTTGAACAGCTTTCTCTGCTCAGAGAATAGAGGCTATTGTCTGCTGGAGGCCACTGGAACTGGCCTGTTCGTCTACGGGCTGGACATACCCAAAACTGTCTCCAGTGGAAGATCCTAACCAGCCCACAGGCCCTGGTCCCCCCACTCTGAGGTGGGAAGGCCGTGCTCGCTCTCATGCATGAGTTGTTCTCAGGCTCCTGGAGTCTGTAAGAAGTCAGAATCTCAGAGCACAGTTGTCCTGAATCAGTGTCGGCACCTAGACGGTGCTGGGGACGGAGCATAGACTGTGTGCCACCACTGCCACTTGAGTCTTGGCTTTCAGAAACACTGTCCTTAAGAGGATCATCTGAAAGATCTGTCTGTTGTTCATTTGTTTTTCTGAATCTCAGATACTTAGCCCAGGAAAAACTGTGCTTCGCCTTAGAAAATAGAATACATTTATCTTATGAAACTTACGAATCTGGCCACTGATAATATTACTCTACTTGCTTTGACCTCGAAGGAACTCAGGGCCAACTGTGTGAATTTACTAAAGACTTGTGCTGGAATACGTGGTCTCCCCACCTTGGCTCAGCTTCATGTTGTTGTCCTGCCCTTATTCTCCATTTACTGATGGCTCTTTTTCTCCCAGCTCTGCCACTTGTTAGCTTATCTAATCTTGAGCTAGTTAGCTTTAACCTCTCCCTGCCTCATCCTTCATAGCTGTAAAGTAAGGATAATGATGGTCCTTACCTCAAAGAGTTACCTTACTATCAGAGTTTGAGGAGACACTGTAGGAACAAGGTTTGCCTTAATGCCAGGCACAGAGGAAGCTCTCCATGTGTATTGTGTTACTATTATTATTGTTGTTGTTCTTAATTATCCTATTTATGTATTTGTGTAAGCTGCCTCAGATCCTTTCTGGTGTGAATCAGGGACTAAATCAATTATTAAAATAAACACACTTTGTTTGCTGTTTAACTGAGATAAAGACTTTCTTCGGTACAACTGCAATGTTTGTCCTCAGGAACTGCTTTTCCCACATTCAGGGGTGTCTGCATAAATTAACTTAGCTGCAATAAAGGTAAGAGGGACAGCATAACAAGCCTTCATGAAGTTCTGTCGTGTATTAAAGTTCTATGGAAATCAATAAACATTATATAGGAATAAACGGAGGTGTCTTTTTTTGTCTGAATTAATGAAGATTAAAATGATCAAATGGAGTTCTTTTTGCCTGCTTAATTTGAGACAGGAGCCAATTAAGTCAAACCCACTTGTGCATGGCACGCACTGAGAGAACGGTAGGGAAAACCTGCTGGGGCTAAGGTGCGGGCGTCCCGAGGCTCGGCTGGCCTGGATTTTCTTCTGACCTGTAGACTTTCTACTTGACTTGCCAGAGCTTGTGCACACCAATCTTCTTGCAGAAACAGCATAATTTTTACATACTTAATTTTGTTTCTATTTAAGTTTACCAATTAAGGCACAGGCATGGACGCTGTCCGCCCAGTGGGGACTGGGGTCCGCGCCTGGACCTGGTGTGGGAGCACGGCGGACGGGTCTCTGCTCTCTTGCTCCACGTTTCTGCCCTTTTATTCCATCTGCGGTATTTCCTTGCACATTGCTGTTTTATTAGGAGCTGCATTAATTGAATTTGTACGATAAATCTAGAGCCCTGGAAGTTGTCCAGCTATTTACATTGATTTGTTACATAAATTCAGGACTAAGAGTATGAGGCGGGTTAGCATTTAATTCTGTAGAGAAAGGAAAGCTCTTAGTGCTTCAGCTTCCCTTCCTGTGTCCCTCTCCTCTTATTCTGCGTCTCTCTTCATAGAAAGCACAACCATTTTCCTTTAATTAGGCTGTGGAGAGCACAGGCTAGCATTAGGCCACTCAGCCACTCAGCCACGCTCACAGCCATGGCCATTTCCTATCTATTTTCTGAAGGAAAAGGAAAAAAAAGTGTACATATGCACATATAAACCCCCACAAGTTGGGGGACAAAGGAACCAGGTAGAATCACCTTTTGTGAGACTGAGGCCACAAAAACTAGCAAACCTCAGAAAGCAAGATATGTTGTTGCTTCATTGTTCCTTTGGCTAAATTAATTGCTTTTTAAATTTTAAAAAGGTGCTAATATCATTCACTAGTACAGAATATATACAGCATGTTTAATCTATGTTTACAATAATACATGTTTGAAATAATTCCCTTTTATAGTAAGTTTTTCTAATTAATGTGTATTTTTACAGATATAACAACAAACTACAAACTGTTTCTTCACTTTCTTTGTCACTCTTATGTTTTCAGGTTTGTAGTTTTTAAAAATCAAGTATTAAAATTCAACTAACATATTCCTAGTTCTTACTTCCCAAACACAATGATAAGGGCAATAGATTATAAGGCACAGAATAGTACAGGAATCCATAACTCCACATTGATACAGATAAATGAATAAACAAATAAACAGAGAATAGAGGACAACTCTTCCTTATAGTAGAAAGTTAAGTAATAAATGTAGAATGAATGATGGAGTTAGAAAATCACCTTTGGCAAACAACACAGTAATAATTGTTTCAGGCAAGAATTGTTTATAAATGCTAAAATTAGTGGAAAAAAGAATGATAAAAAATAGGATATTTAAATAGTCTCGAAGTGTCACTAAATTATTATGAAGGTAAAAATACTACATTTCCATCAGAGAAACCTGCAGCCTCTACTCTAACCAAGTGACTGGTTCTGTGGTTCCTGCCAAGAAAGCATAACCTGACATGAATAATGAGGAAACATCAGACAAACCCAAACTGTTAGACATTCTATAAAATAACTGGCCTGTATTCTTCACAAGTGAAAGCTCATGAAAGTAGAAGGCTGAGGAACCGTCCCAGATTGGAGACGGTTAAGGAGACACGACAACTCATTGCAATGTGGGATCTTGGATGGATCTTGGACCAGAGGATGGGGCATTAGTGGGACAATTAGCGAAATGTATTTACTGAATGTCTACCATGAGAGATATTCCAAATACAAAGACAAATAAACCATGGGTCCTACACCCATAGGCTCTCTAATAAGAAGAGACAGTTGACATAAAGAAATAATTATAATACTGGGCAATGAGTGCCGTAATCAAGCATGGACAAGTTCCAGCAATAACCCGCAGGGAGCTGATTATAGAAACATGGAGGAGGATTTCTTTAAGCATCAAGAAGGAGATGATGTTTGCCAAGGGTATTCCAGACAGAAGGAACAGCATGGAGAAATGTGGAGGCACAAGCTGTACAGGGAATTCTGGGGACAACAAATGGTTTGTGGCTCTGGCATCCAGTTGGATACGATGTGAGAGGTGGTAGTTGGGGTTAGATTCTAGTGCTTGTCTGTGATTCCTGGACTTTATCTCTTAAGTGATAAAGAGCCATGGAAAGGTTTTAAACAACTGAGTGATGCGGTCACAATATTTATGCTTTAGAACATCTAGACTAGAATGGGATGAGGCCAGAAGCAAAGGAACTTGCTGAACACAGGGCCTCAAGAGAGAAGGGGTGGCCCAAAACAGACATGACAAGAGGATTGAAAACAAAACTTGAGAAACAGCATTATTTCTTGGGGGCTGGTGGGATCAAGGAGCAGAGCGAGGAGCTGGAGCAAAGCATCATCAGAAGTGACCAGGAATACAGGAGAGCGGGAAACAATTTGTTGATTTCCATCCGCCAAAGACCCCCAGGAGCCTCGGTGGCAAAGCCAAGTCAGGTTCAGGTAGTTGCTGCAGCAGGGTAGCGATGCCCTGAGGGGTGCCTTGATAAGAGGGAGCTGAGAGAGGCTAATTACAGGGCCTGGGCTTGGGCAGTGTGGTTCTAAAGAGTGTTAAGGTGAAGGACGGCAGATCTGTTCTTAGGCAGCAGGGGTAATCTGGTGCCTGACTAATTTTGATACTGTAAAAGCAGGTGACCAAGATGAGAAAGGATTAGACCGTGGCCAACACCACCAGCTGCTCCTTAGAGAGGAAGCTCTAGGATCCCTCCCTTGCAAACACCCCAGCTCCCTCCGTTTAACCCACTTTCTGCTTACTCCCCGGCCCTGCACCCAAGATGCTGAATATGGATGGAAAGGAAATCACACAACCACGCTGCCTGGCCTCATTTCACATTTATCCTCGCAGGTCTCTAATGTGCGCGCAACACTGCCTGCCGATCCCAAACATTTCCCTGGTGAATCACTTTTTTTGTTCTCTGAGGTGACTTTTTCTCTCTCCTCAAGCATTCAATACCTTTCTGCTTTTCTCTCCTCTCAGCAGATGACCCTGCCTCATGCTTTATTAATGAAACAGAAACAGTCGAACTGCCATATCTTTCGCCCCTAAATATCCCAAAGTGCCTGATTCTCTCCCGTGACTCTGCCTCTATGGCTGTTATGATAGAAAAGTTGTCCCTGCTCTGCCATTATCCCTCTCTCTTCTGCATCATTTATTTGCTTACGAAGACTTGCCTTCTCTCCTCTTTGACAAACCCTCTCGACTCCAATTCCTCCCTCCAAAGTATTTTTCAGTTTTCTATTCCACTTCACAGAACACTCCTCAAAATTTACCTCTCTGCTGCATTTCCAGATCCTCGGGTTATGTTCTCTTCTTGAACTATTTCCAGCCCCCACCTCCTCTGAAGCAGCTCTGATCAAAGCCAAAAGCTGTAACCAATTCTCTGTCCTCAACTGACTCAGCCCCTCGGTGGAATCTGACACAGCTGACTACTGCTTCACCCTGGAAGTGCTTTCTACTCTTAGCTTCCAGAAACCCCACATCGTGTTCTACTTTCTGAGCTGCATCTTCTGCTGGATATCGAAGTATTGGCCCTTTTCTCTGCTCTGAAGACACCTTTCCCTCGGTGCTCATGGAAGGACAGGGAGACCGGAAGCCTGGACCAGAGGAGGCTCTGGATGTTTCCCTGTACAAGTGCTCTATTGAGGAGGGCTCTCAGGAGAAGGGAGGTGAGGGAAGCCGGTGGGGGAGGGGAGGGGCGAGCAAGGGAAGGAGCTGAGCAAGAACGGGTTTGAACTGGAGCCTGGTTTCAGCCTGGGGCCAGGGGGAGCTCTGGAGTGGGAGTCGCACCACAGAGTTGTGTGCACCTTGAGGCACAGGGCCTTCCATAGCAATGTCCGTCATTGCTGTGGGTATCTTGGGAACAGATAAAGTGTAACCTTCTGGGCAAGATGGCTCCTTGCTCTTTACCTCAAGGGGGCAGCTGTGAGTTATAAGACAACATTGACACACCCGGGGGATGGTGGTGCTGAATTGGTTAAGGGAGTGAGGTGGGGCACTCAGTGCTCACTACTGAGGTGGAATCATAGTTCTGTTTGGCCAAGTTAAGTTTGAGAGTCAAGTGAGCAGTTGGATATTTTGCCAGAGCATATAGCAAGTCTTGCACACTTTGCTGCTAAAATACCTCGCAAATCTGACCACTTCAACCTGTATCCATGTAGTCCAAATCACCATCTCACTAGGGATAATGGCAATAGCTCCCTAAGAGCTACTACAGTCCATTCTCCATGGAAGCTGCAGTGAACTTAAAACATAAATTGGTATGTTACTGCCCTTGACATGTGAAAACAAGTATCTAAAGCCCAAACCTCCACCTACGAAGATCTAAATGATGCGATTCCTCTGACCTTTATTCATTCTGCTACAGCCACACTGGCTTCCTCTTGTTCCTCAGACAAACCAAGATTTCTCCCACTTTGAGATCTCTGCACCTGCTGGTCCCTCTGGCTGGACTCCTTTCCTCCCAGATTTGGCATGCCTGGCTGTGTCCTATCATCCAGGATTTGGCTCGGATATTTCTTCCTTAGAGCTTCTGCTCCACCCACCCTAACTCCTGCCCTGTCCTGCTTTATCACATTTTCTTTTTATGTTAATTGAGAAATAATTGACATACATCACTGTAAAAGTTTAAGGTGTACAGTCTGATGTTTAATTTACATATATAGTGAAATGATTATCACAATAGGTTTAGCTAACATCCATCATCTCATACAGATACAATACAAAGAAAAGAAAGAAAAGGAAAAAAAATTTTCTCCTTGTGATGAGAACTCTTATGATTTCCTCTGTTAACAACTTTCCCGTACATCACACAGCAGTGTTAGCTGCAGTCATCATGTTGCACATCACATCCCTGGGACTTATTTATCTGATATCTGGAATTTTGTACCTTTGACGACCTTCCTCCAATTCTCCCCTCCCCCACAATTTTAAAGGATAATTTAGGCTGTCTTGATCAAAATGTAAATGTACACACCCATTGATCCAGAAATTCCACTGATGCACACGAATAAATACATTCAATAAAAACATTATTTACGATAATAGGAAAACACTGGAAATAACCTAAATGTTCATTAAGGAAAATAGTTAACTGGGATTTAACCATTCTATGAAACAGAAAGAAGCCATTAAAAAGAATGAGATCTATGTATACGGACACAGAAAAATCTTCAATATGTATTAAGCAAAAAAGAAAAATGAAGAAAAATATGTACGGTATATTTGAGAAACACATTCACATATCTAGAATGTGTTGGGGAGAGTGAAAGGACAGGGAAACACTCATTTGGGATGGTAGAATTTTTTTAAACTGGCATTTAAAATTTTCTTTCTTTACTATTTAATTCTAAGTTTTGTGAAAGAAGGAAGCCTATCTTTCTTGTTGGTGACCGTGTCCCACGTATCCAGAACACTGATGTTCAATAAATACACACTGAATGAATAAGAATTAATAACACTCAAAAAACTGTAATGAAAATAATCAGGAATATGCCAAAAAAAGATGGACCATTGAAGATGTTTATTACAGTGTTAATTATCAGAACAGGAAGTCAGAAGCAACTTGATTAAGTAAGGGACACTGGTATAGTAGAACCCTCTTCAGTCATTAAAAGATCTTGTCGTTTACTATCTCAAGAAATGAAAAAGTGTTCAGAACCTCCTAATAAGCCAAAATAGAGAGCTATGGGCTCAGCATGTAAAAATATTATTAAATATGTAAATATTTATATATTCAGAGAAAAAAATATTGCAGGAACACACACCAAAAATTTTGTAATGATTGTATCTGGGTAATTACTTATGGCTAACTATTGGTTTCTTCTTTGCAATTCTGTTTTATACCCCTACCCTCTCTGGGTCATGCGATGATTATAAATTACTTTTGTAAATAGAAATGATAAAATCTTATATTTTATAATTTGTAAAAAATTATATCTAGAGAAATATAGCTTTGCAGTTTATGTGTTGAAAGGTTTCTTTCTGGATGCCTTTGGAAGCAGCTCCTGACTTAGGGATATTGGTTCTGTGTATTTGACTATAACACAATTTGTCTTTCATATTTTAGCCATCGATACCCCTAAACTCTTTTCTTTCTATTCACCCATTTCTCTCACCCCCTCCCTCCACCTCTGGCAACCACCAATCTGATCTCTGTATCTATGAGGTGTGTGTGTGTATATCTATCTATCTATCTATCTATCTATCTATCTATCTATCTATCTATCTATCTATCATCTATCTATCTATCTATCTATCTATCTATCATCTATCTATCTATCTATATCTATCATCTAATCTATTGAATGAAAGAGTATAAGCCCCACTGGCCACCAAAACCAGGTGATGTAGAGGTGTCCCTTGGCAGCAGTCACAAAAATTAGGACACCAGACAGGAGTATAAGCTCCTCTCTGGGTGACACCGATGATTACCGTCTCAAGGGACCAGGCATGCAAGCTGCCCTGGCCTCCAGAGCCAGGTGATCAAGAGGCACCATCTAGGTGGTAGCCACAAAAATCAGGGCACTAGACACATAAAAACTCCCTTCCAGGAGATACTAGTGTGCTCTGGAAGGTGGCAAAGGGAGAGCTTGAAGAGTGTACCTGCCAGTCTCCATCTCTGGAGAGTGTTCCAGTAGGCTCTTAGATATGTGTGTTAAAGTAGATGCCTGCCCCTCAGGCCGACACATTACTATAAGCAGGTGAGCCTCCTTTAAGTCTGGGTGCCATTGGCTACCTCTGAGCTGGGCCCTGGGGTGGGCAAGTCTGAGGGCATGGGCCCTTTGAGAGTGATTTCTCAGATCAATAGAGTCTTGTGGGTCTCAGGAAGTGAGCCACGCTGGCTTTCAAAGTTAGATGTTTTGAAGGCTAATCTTGCAAGTACATGTCTTAAAAGTTATGAGGCCCGATGTGGGGTTTGAATCCTTCACTCTTCAGGGAGAAGCTCCGGGTTTTGAGTTCCCCCTGGTTGTAGGATGCCATGCCAGTGATGAGGTTTATGGCAAGACTGTGTTTCAGCCTCTCCTACCTACATAGATGCAATTTTTTTTTTCTCATTTGTCAGATGTGTAGTTGTCATTCAGCAGCCTTTAGGTTTTTAAGAGGAAACTGTTCCATGTGTAGCTGTAGAGTCAGTGTGTCCATGGGAGTAGGTAAATTTAGAATCTTCCTATGTCACCATCTAGAACCGGAAGTATTATTTGGTTTTGTACATTTGAATTCCACACTTGTTTTCAGGAATAAATTGTGTTTTAAAGTAGGGGACAGTCTGTATTTCTTGTCCTCTTTTTAGTGCCTCTTTAGTAACCTGGGATATTTTGTTACTGCTTCCTCCCCTTCTTTTCGAAAGAAGAAGATAACAATAACTCTTGTTAGTTCCTTTTACACTTACGATGATATGAGATCCATTTATTTACCAGAGCCTTCTTTAGGTGACAGGCGTTTCTGTAGTTCTCTGTCTCTGAGCTCTAAAGAGAGATGTGGATAATCTGGAAAGTATACCAGTTCAAACCAGAATCCTCTCCTAGTTGAGGTTTCAGTGATAAGAAGTTGGGTGGCACATAGTTAACCGGCATTGCGGCTGGACCTGAGGGGAGGGAGCTTTGTCTGGGGTGGTGAACACTGGTTATAGCTGTGTAATCACATTATTAACGGCTATCTGATATCGAAAACAAAGTCATTATTATGATACTTTAACAGTCTCAAGGCTGAAAACCACTCACAATCTAATTCAATAAATAAGCTACTTAAGTATAGAAAGTCACAAGGAAGAACAGGTTTTGTGTCATATTAGCAAATTTGATTTTCATTAATGCAAGATGAATGTCTTCTATAAAACACTTTCATATCATATTAATGACATGATAGCAAACAGCATTCATAGGTTGCTAGGCAACACGAGGACACTCTAATGATCTCTTCTGTACTCGAGAGGCCACAGAGGGAAAATGCCAGAGCTCTGAGGATATTTCCCATTGCTTGGCAATTGTTTCTGCTGGAAGACCACTGTGGTGGTGGGAGAGAAGAGAATTAATGATACCTTTTACCAAAGCAAATACACCTCTTCACTCTTCCCTCCTTTTCATTGGCTTACTATGTGGGAGAGCAAAAACTGAGAAGTGGGCTTAAATATGAGAGGTCAAGAGGTCTCAGTTCTTCCCTCTGCTTAGGTAGGCAGCAGGCTTCTGTGAAACCAGGGCAGAAAATGTAGTGGACACCTGGAGGGTTGTTTGTCAAGCCATAGTTTGCTGGAATCTGCTCCACTCCTTGCCATCCCTACCTCCTTGCTGGGTAGGTCCCCAGCAGTCATGCTGTGACCATGATTCCATGAAACAAGAAGAGTCATCGGACCTGATCATTTCAGTTACATATTGATGTGCAACAACCATCCACAAACTTAGCGGCACAGAGCAACAGCCATTTTACTGTGGTCGCAATGGCTTGGCTCTGCTCTGTGTCTGCAGGTGGGAAGATGAATGGTTGGCCACTCAGACGACTGGGCCTGGAATCATCTGAAGGCTTTTTTTTGCTCACATGACTGGCACCTGGGCTGGGATGACTTAAAGGCTTGGCTCAGATGGAACTTTTGCTAGACTGTCTACATGGTCTTTCTCCATAGCTTAGGCTTCCTCACAGACCGGCAGCCTCAGGATGGTTGGACTTCTTGTACAACAGATCAGGACTCTAAGAGTGAATGTTCCACAAAAAAGCTGGAAACTGTGTGACCTTCTGTAACTCAGCCTCAGAAATCAGATGGCCTCACTTCTGCCATATGCTGTTGGTCCAAGCCATTACAAGCTTGCCCAGATTCAAGGGACAGGAACATAGACCTCACCCTCTCTGTGGAAGGAGTGCCAAATAATTTGCAGTCATAGTGTGAAATTGCCATACCAAGCCATGCCAATCAGTCACTCTCCAGGAAATCTGGAGTTGCATCTGGTAAATTTCTGTGGATTTTGGGATTTATAACATGTAAACATGGAAGTTGAGGGGCAAGCCGAGAAAGCCAGTATGCAGAGAGAAAGAAGAAGCTACTGCTTGGTTTCTAGCTGCCTCGTCCTTCCTGACTCTGGTTCCTTCCCAAGGCCCAGCTGTATCTGGACACCCAGCTGTATCTGCCCTTTGAGATACAACCATGAATCCTTAAAATGAATTCTCCTTTTTGGATTAAATCTATCTTGGCTGGTTTCTTCTGCTTGCAACCAATGAGTCCTAAATAATTCAGAGATGATCAGCTGATTTTTCAAGTGATTACTGACATAAATGTGATTGCTGATCTATATGATATAAATTCTTA
>NW_011888788.1:15525993-15530938 GCF_000151845.1 Pteropus vampyrus | reverse complement strand
AGGGGGAGAGAAATGGGTTAACTTTTTTTTTTAGTCTAAATAGTTTGTTTAAAAATAAATATATAAAACTGAAAATATTTAAATTAGAAGGCTGGAATAATGAACTCCCATTATCCATTACCCAGTTCCAACAGTTATCAACTGATGGCCAATCTTGTGTTATCTCCAGCTCCATCTACTTTCTTCCTTCTGGGTTATTTTGAAGCAAATCCCAGATATTTCAATATGTATCTCTAAAAAATAAGGGTTCTGTTTTTAAATATATATATAACTGCAATACTGACTTCACATTTAAAACATTAATTCTCAACAAAGAAAAAACAAACAATCCAATTAAAAAATGGGCAGAAGACCTAAACAGATACTTCTCCAAAGAGTAAATACAGATGGCTAATAGACATATGAAAAGATGCACAAGGTCACTAATTATCAGGGAAATGCAAATTAAAACTACAATGAGATATCACTTCACACCTGTCAGAATGGCTATTATCAGTATATCAAAAAACATGCGTTGGCGAGGATGCGGAGAAAAGGGAACCCTCCTACATTGTTGGTGAGATTGCAAATTGGTACAGCTGCTATGGAAAACGGTCGGGAGGTTTCTCAAAAAATTAAAAGTGGATCTACCTTTTGACCCAGCAATTGCACTTCTGGGTATTTATCCAAAGAAAACCAAAACAATAATTCATAAAGATCTATGCATTCCAATATTCGTGGCAGCACAATTTACAATAGCCAAGATATGAAAGCAACCTAAATGCCCATCAACAGATGATTGGATAAAGAAATTATGGTTCATATATACAGTGAAATATTACTCAGCCATTAAAAAAATGAAATCCTACCATTGGTAATGACATGGATAGACCTAGAGGTTATTATGCTGAGTGAAATAAGTCAGACAGAGAAAGATAAATAACACATGATTTCATTTATATGTGGAATCTAAGGAACAAAAAGGACAAACTAATCAAAAACAGACTCACAAACATAGTGGACAATTTGGTGACAGACAGAGGGGAAAGGGATTGGGAGGCTGGGAGAATGGAGTGAAGGGTTAAAGAAGTACAAAGTAGTAGTTGATAGTTGGTCACGGGGACAGGGAGCACGACAGAGGGAATGCAGTTAGCATTGATATGACGGCTAGGTAGAGGGCCAGGGGGGAGGGAGCAATTGGGGAGATCGTTTTATGAACTATGTAGATGTCTAACCAATGTACTGTATACTTGAAACTAATTTAAATAAATTAAACACCATTAATAATAATTCTTTAATATATCAAATATCCTGTGTTCAAATTTTCAGTAATGTCATAAATGGAGTAATTTTTTTATAGCTTATTTGAATTAGGATCCAAAAGGTTGATATGTTTTTAAAATCTGCTTTAATCCATAGGCTCCTCCTCCATCTCTGTTATTTCTTGCAATTTATTTGTCCAAGAAATCAGGCTATTTGTCCCGTAGAGTTTCCCACACTCTGAATTTTGTGGACTAAAGCTCCATGGTATTATTTAACATGTTCCTCTGATTTCTCTATTTCCTATAAGTTGGTGGTGGATCTAAGGTCCTGGTCAGATTCAGGTTTTGTTTTTTTTTCAAGTTGGTGTGTTTTCCCATCAAGGAGCATATAATTTTCCTTTTCTGTGTCAGCAACCACTGATGCTCACTCAATACCTCTGCCTTTTCATTCACTAAGGGTTGCAAAAATGGTGATATTCTAATCATATCATTTATGAGCAGCAATAATTCTATTCCTTTGGTACTTAATTGATGGATGATCATAAAATTATTGTTTGAAATTATTTCCTTTCATAAGTTTGAAGGCATTGCCCCATTATCGCTTAGGTTTTGAGGTTGCCATTGAAAAACCCAATGCTATTTTGATTCTAGCTCTTTTTAAAATGACATGCTTTACTCACTGGAAGCTTTTAGGAGCTTCTCATTATCTCTGGTGTTCTGGAATTTCATGATCGAGAGCCTTGGGCTGTTTGTCATTTATTATGGATTTTTCAGTCTAGAGATTGATGTCTTTCAGTTCTGAGATTTTTTTCTTCTGTTATGCCTTTGGAAGACCCCTCCATTCCATTTCCTCCACTCTCTCTTTCTGGAATTCCTATTAGTCAGATAGAGCTTCTTCTTCTCTTATTCATGAAATTTCCTTGACTTTATCTTTCAATGCCTCTACTCCTGGAAACTGCCGTACTGGGGCAAGGCAGGAGAAGGGGACTTGGAACTCGACCGGTCAGTATTCGGACTTGCACCTAGTTCCTTCTCCTTTTAGCCTCACACCTCACACTTTTTTCCTTCTGGATCTGGTGTCCCCACATTTGGAGTCTGTTCAGTTCACATTCTCCAGAAAACAAACCTCCAGTGTCCTAGGAGAAGGTGAGAGGGAGGAGGAGTTGCTTGGCTATTGCAGGAAGGAGAGAAGCTTGGGGAGGGGACATCTTATTTACTTTTAATGAGTCTCTGTTTACAGCCCTGTGCCTCGTCCCAGACTTCCGTCATCATTCGTATCTCCTGCTGTTCTCTCCATAGGCCCTTAAATTGCAAGTTTCTCTACTCTGTTAGGACAAGCTTCCCAAAATACGCTGCCATCTCTCATCTACCGTCATCTACCGTCATCTCCTCTCCAGTTTTATGTCTTCTTATGGGGAAATTTATACATTTTTTGTCTTGTTTTACTGTCATTTTATGGGGGTTTCAGACAGAAACCCCCATACTTAACCAGAAGCCCCTAACTTATTTTTCAGTACGATTCTAAATAGCAAGTCTTTACACAGAACTTTTATGAATTTAAGTTTTTTTCCAGTTTTATTGAGAAAGAATTACCATACATCGCTGTATAAGTTTAGGGTGAACAGTATGATTGTTTGATTTACGTACATTGTGAAATGATTACCACATAGGTTTAATTAACATCCAACATCTCATATAAATACAATTAAAAAAAGAAAATAATTTCTCTGTCGTAAGAATTCCTAGGATCTACTCTGTCAGTAGCTCTCCTACACTTCACACAGCAGTGTTAGCTGCAGTCATCATGCTGTACATCACATGCCTGGGACTTATTTATCTTATACCTGGAAGTTTGTACCTTTTGACAACCTTCCTCTAATGGAATTTACTTTTAATTTTTAAATTTAGTCTCATGGAATCCTAATTCTGGGACAACAATTTATTGGAAGCTCTCTCTAGATCAGCCTGGGTTCTTTTTTCCTGTGGATTTGAGGATGTTTGATATAATAAAAGAGTTTGTTCCTGATTTTCATCATTCTTGTTATTCTAGTGTGTTCCCTACCATCTGAGGGATCAGAGGCTGAGGCAAAGATTAAGTGTTAATATTTTATGTGCAGATACCATCCCAGGGCAGCCAGACTGAGGTGGCGAAAGACGGGGAGCAATGCAGGATTATGCATTATGTACTTGCCGCTGCTTCAGGCTAGGGGCTCGTACTCAGACATTCGGGATGTCTCCGTATAGGGTTACATGAAAAAACTGGGTCTTGGGACAGTCTTTTGGAGGCAGGGAAAGGGAATTTATCTTCTGACTTCCTCCTAGCCACAGAGAATTAGGCCCCTGCACTTCTGCCTTGCATCATGCAGCCTTCTCGGCAGTCACTTGAGAAGCCAGATCCTACAGCTTGTGGCACAGGGCTTCATCCAAGTCTAGGCACAGGAAGAGGAGCTGAAACTCTCAAGGACCTGCTAAGGCTGGGAGAGGCTGAGGACATGGGCTTTAGGACTGGGACATGGCCATGCTGATGGTCTGAATGGATGGGCTCATCATAGGAACCAGACCATTCTGAATTCTTCCCTAGGAATTTTCCAAAGTGGAACTAGGAAAGAGAGGCCCCTCTGCTCTCTAAATATCAAACTATGAGATGCATGAGCCTGGGGCTTACCACGACTTCCACCCAGGGGTGGCCAGTCTCAGGAGGAAGACAACATGCAGGGACAAGAAGCCACATTCTGATGGTGTTTCAAATCCTGACTCCGGAAGTGTAGTTCTGTGAGATGTTACAGTCTCTTCTGGAGTTTCAGTTAGTTTGACAGCTGGGCTTTTGTCACTTGTAGACAGAGATTCCTGATTAATGGTTATGACCAGGAAGAATATTAACAAAGACTTTTTTTAACCTTATATCCAACAACAACTTAAAATTAATTTAAAAAAAAACACAAAACTTAAAAGTAAAAATGTTTCTCTACTTCAGATATCTTCCTACTTAGTGTGCTATGGGCAAACCTGCTACAATTAAGCCTAGGTTAGCACTTCAGTCCAGTACATAATTGGAGAGATCAGGGTGGGCTAAGTTAGTTCATATATTAAATCCTTGCCAGGACCCAAGCAGCCTTGGACCGTGAACCCAGAAAAATCCACTTGAAGATCTGTCCAGAAGGCAATAACTGACCGATGGACACCCTTCAGGGTGCACTTGGAGAGGGTTTGATTCGGGGGCCTGACAAGCCCAGCAGATTCCGAGTAGCAAGTCCGTGTTAATAACTTGAACGAGTTCTAGCTTTGCTCAATTATCACGTGCAGAAAGCCTACAGCTTGCAGGCGCCGCTTGTCAGCTGGGGCTGCTGGTGTCTGAGAACTAATCATTAAGCCTGCCACAGAGCAGAGAAGCCACCTCCCAGCAGCCCTGTGGCCTCCAGCATGGTGTATATTTTCCTATTTCACTTGGATTTGCTCCTAATGATTGAACTATAGATTATTAATGCTGTGAGCCTCCGGGAGCCCAGCGTGACTGTGCTGGGCTCTATTCTGCCCTCAGAGCCTTCGGCACGGATCGTGGCCGCACAGACAGTGCTCAGGCAGCTGTCAGAGCCGCTGGGGCCAAGAGAGTACCGTGGGATCCAAATGGTGGTTCCTATTAGCAGCTGCGGGGGGGTCGTTGGTGGCATTTGGTGCTCTCTTCTCCCCAAATTACCAGCTCGAGT
>NW_011888788.1:15509762-15524923 GCF_000151845.1 Pteropus vampyrus | reverse complement strand
GAATTTACTTTTAATTTTTAAATTTAGTCTCATGGAATCCTAATTCTGGGACAACAATTTATTGGAAGCTCTCTCTAGATCAGCCTGGGTTCTTTTTTCCTGTGGATTTGAGGATGTTTGATATAATAAAAGAGTTTGTTCCTGATTTTCATCATTCTTGTTATTCTAGTGTGTTCCCTACCATCTGAGGGATCAGAGGCTGAGGCAAAGATTAAGTGTTAATATTTTATGTGCAGATACCATCCCAGGGCAGCCAGACTGAGGTGGCGAAAGACGGGGAGCAATGCAGGATTATGCATTATGTACTTGCCGCTGCTTCAGGCTAGGGGCTCGTACTCAGACATTCGGGATGTCTCCGTATAGGGTTACATGAAAAAACTGGGTCTTGGGACAGTCTTTTGGAGGCAGGGAAAGGGAATTTATCTTCTGACTTCCTCCTAGCCACAGAGAATTAGGCCCCTGCACTTCTGCCTTGCATCATGCAGCCTTCTCGGCAGTCACTTGAGAAGCCAGATCCTACAGCTTGTGGCACAGGGCTTCATCCAAGTCTAGGCACAGGAAGAGGAGCTGAAACTCTCAAGGACCTGCTAAGGCTGGGAGAGGCTGAGGACATGGGCTTTAGGACTGGGACATGGCCATGCTGATGGTCTGAATGGATGGGCTCATCATAGGAACCAGACCATTCTGAATTCTTCCCTAGGAATTTTCCAAAGTGGAACTAGGAAAGAGAGGCCCCTCTGCTCTCTAAATATCAAACTATGAGATGCATGAGCCTGGGGCTTACCACGACTTCCACCCAGGGGTGGCCAGTCTCAGGAGGAAGACAACATGCAGGGACAAGAAGCCACATTCTGATGGTGTTTCAAATCCTGACTCCGGAAGTGTAGTTCTGTGAGATGTTACAGTCTCTTCTGGAGTTTCAGTTAGTTTGACAGCTGGGCTTTTGTCACTTGTAGACAGAGATTCCTGATTAATGGTTATGACCAGGAAGAATATTAACAAAGACTTTTTTTAACCTTATATCCAACAACAACTTAAAATTAATTTAAAAAAAAACACAAAACTTAAAAGTAAAAATGTTTCTCTACTTCAGATATCTTCCTACTTAGTGTGCTATGGGCAAACCTGCTACAATTAAGCCTAGGTTAGCACTTCAGTCCAGTACATAATTGGAGAGATCAGGGTGGGCTAAGTTAGTTCATATATTAAATCCTTGCCAGGACCCAAGCAGCCTTGGACCGTGAACCCAGAAAAATCCACTTGAAGATCTGTCCAGAAGGCAATAACTGACCGATGGACACCCTTCAGGGTGCACTTGGAGAGGGTTTGATTCGGGGGCCTGACAAGCCCAGCAGATTCCGAGTAGCAAGTCCGTGTTAATAACTTGAACGAGTTCTAGCTTTGCTCAATTATCACGTGCAGAAAGCCTACAGCTTGCAGGCGCCGCTTGTCAGCTGGGGCTGCTGGTGTCTGAGAACTAATCATTAAGCCTGCCACAGAGCAGAGAAGCCACCTCCCAGCAGCCCTGTGGCCTCCAGCATGGTGTATATTTTCCTATTTCACTTGGATTTGCTCCTAATGATTGAACTATAGATTATTAATGCTGTGAGCCTCCGGGAGCCCAGCGTGACTGTGCTGGGCTCTATTCTGCCCTCAGAGCCTTCGGCACGGATCGTGGCCGCACAGACAGTGCTCAGGCAGCTGTCAGAGCCGCTGGGGCCAAGAGAGTACCGTGGGATCCAAATGGTGGTTCCTATTAGCAGCTGCGGGGGGGTCGTTGGTGGCATTTGGTGCTCTCTTCTCCCCAAATTACCAGCTCGAGTGAATAATAAGTCACAAAACATAGTTCAGAGTTTGCTAGGTGGGTGACAAAAAGTGTCTTTAGAGAGGGGAAAGTGGCTGAGGCCATGCTGGGGCTATGCCATCTGTCACTCTGCAAAGTTATCCTGAGTGGGTGCTGGGAACAACTGCAGAGCATACACAAAGCCGGGTTCGGGGATGTGCAGGGCCTGTGGCAGTGCGACCCTCCTGGAGAAGAAGTGTAGCACAGCGACGATTTGTGGAACAGTTCCTCCAGGATAGGCTCTAAGCCGAACATTTCCTGTATATCATCTTGTTTAGTCCTCACAGCAATGCCAGGAAGCAGTTATAAGCCCCCTTTTACAGATAAGAATAACGAAGCTTTGAGCAATGAAGTGACCTGCCTAAGACCACACCGGGTCTTAGGGGAGGTCTGAAGGACCGCTGGGTGTGTTTTCTGAGGTATGCACTCTCCTTTCCACACGTTATCACCATCGAGTGAGAACCAGGGGAGACCCTTTATGCCCTGACAAGGAAGTGAGGCTGGTATAATGTCAGAAGCAGGGGTTGAACTAGGAATAGCTGATATGGAGGTTATTCCCAAGTTGGCTAAATGGGAGTGCCCAGGGAGTACCACACGCCTTGGACAGCACAGCCAGCAGCTGTTGGAAGCAGCAAAAATACCCTTGGTCTTGCTGCATGGCAGCCTAGTGAATTGAAGGACAAAGCAACATCAAACTTGGGGTACAAATCTGTCTTAGCTCAGGCTGTCATAACAACAGATTGGGTGACTTAAACAACAGAAATTTATTTCTCACAGTTCTAGAGGCTGGAAGTCTAAGATAAGGGTTCCATAATGGTCAGTTTTTGGTGAGGACTCTTCCTGGCCTGTAGATGGCTACCTTCTCATTGTATCCTTACATGAAATCTCTCTTCCTCTTCTTAAAGGGCTACAGCCCTACCATATTAGTGTCCCACCTTTATGACCTCATTTAACCTTAATTAACTCCTGAAGACCATATCTCTAGATAGTCACATTGGGAATTAGGGCTTCAAAATATGAATTCTGGGGGACAAAATTCAGTCCATAGCACTGAGGTCACAGTGAGGTTAAGAGATAGGAGAAAGTAAACCAACAGAGAAATAAAACAGGGCAATGGGATGGAGAACGACTCAGAGATGTTAATTAGGAGTGTGTAGGGTGGTTTATGTAATATGGGGGATGTTATGCCATTTATTAGTCTAGAGATGTTCTATAATATATAATAAATGTGTTCTAATTTTTTTTTTAATTTCAGTCCTTTATAGATGTTGTTCCACCGATTTTCACTTGCATTGTTTCTGAGAAATCTGTTGTCATTCTTTTCTTTATTCCTCCAAAAACAATCTATTTTCTCTTGTTGCTGTTTAGATTTTCTCTTTATCACTGGTTTTGAGCAGTTTATGATATACCTTAGTATATAATTTTATTCATATAGTTCCTACATGAGATTCATTGAGCTTCTCAGGTTTATAGTTTTTATCAAATTTGGAAAACATTTGGTCATTATTTCTTTAGGCCATTTCAAGTTTTCCCATAGCTCACTGATACTCTGCTCATTGTTTTAAATTCTTTTTTCTTACTGTGTCTCATTTTGGCAATTTCAATTGTTATGTCTTCAAGTTCACTAATCTTTTCTTCGGCAATGTCTAATCTTCCATTGATCCCATCAGTGTATTTTTCCATCTCAGACATTGTAGTTTTCATCTCTAGAAGTTCGATTTGAGTCTTTTATATACCTTTTACATTTCTACTTTACTTTTTGATCATGTGAAATACAGTTATAATAACTTTTAATATGCTTGTTTATTAATTTTAATATCTGTGTCAGTTCCGATTTGGTTTCAATCAACTGATTTCTCCTATTATGGGTCATATTTTCCTATTTCTTTGCATGCCTGGTTATTTTTCTTGCTACTTATTTTCCCACTACCCCACAAATTTGATGTTCTCCAGGCTGGCTGATGGGAACACAACCCATTCTCAGCCTTGTGTGAGCACCAGGCACTGTAACCTCTAATTCTTTTAAGTGGTTCTCTCCCACCCTTGGGCAGTTTCTTCACCTGCATGTGTTGGTCAGTACTTGATTGAATTCTCAAGTGGAACCTCTTGAAGATCTCCAAGGTTCTCTGTGAGCCCTCTCTTCTCTAGTACTCTGTTTTGAGAACTCTAGCTGCCCTGTCCTCCCCAGACTAGCAGCTCCACTGTTTAACTTCAGAGAGTCTGCAGGGCTCTGCCTGGGTTCCACTCCCTTTACTGTGGCCTGGAAATTCTCTCAAGGCAAAAAGCTAGATCAGTTTCAGGGTTCACTTTATTTGTTTCTAGACTCTTAGAGATCACTGTCTTTTATTGCCTTATATCCAATATCATTTTCAAAATTGTTTTTACATTTTGTACAGATTTTGAGTTGTTTCAGGTGAGAGGGTAAATTTACTTTCAAAAGAATTTGAAAAAAATTGAATGTCACCTCTGCTCCTAGGATTTTGGATAAGAATTTGTTGACCCATAATAATAGATGTAAATCAAAATTTCAAGTGGTCTTCTTGATACTTTTGTATTATTTTTTGCTAACTTCTAATCAAGTTTAATAGTTATAGGAGAAATTGCAGACTAGTTTAGCCAGCTGCATCCCAGACCCTTTGTAGCATGACTTACCCAAAATACCACAGGTAGGAAAGTGGAAGACTACATTTTCCATACTCACATATAGTGTGGGTTCTACATGAGACCAAACTTCTTCCAAAGAGACACCCTCATACAAGACTTGGAAGATGGACGTGAACACCATGAAGTAGAGATTCTGCTTCCACTATTTTTCCTGCTTTTGCTGGCAAGCCTGGTCATGGTAATGTTTGGTGTCAGCTGCAGCAGAATCACACAGGTGGCAAAGAGGCAGGACTTAGGGTACCTATTTTGCTAGTTTGGATTGTGGCAGAGAAGGTGTGGTTGTAGAGGCAGTTGTTTAGGCAGTTTTCCAACTCCTCAAAGTCCTCATTGTGGCAGAGGTCAGCCAAGTCTGCAGAATTGTTTTCTAGATTTTCTCTAGAAGGTGGACTAAAGCCTGTCCCTTCAGCTCATTCAAGAAATTTTATAAACCACTCATAAACTATTATTTTAGTTTTATGATAATAACCTTCAACCCACATATTGCCAGATGAGAAGGAGTAAGAAAATCTATAAAGGATTTTAACTCCTGCAGCAAAAGTTTGAAAAGAAAAGTGATATTACATAGTTGCTCAGAAAACAGAAGTCAGTTCTGAATATTCCAGTCAGATCTCCTGAATCCCAAATCAAGACCTGGGATCTGACAACGGGATAGGATGTTAGTAATCAAGATTGTTGTGCATAACTGGGGGGAAGTGGCAGGCTGTTGGGAGTTTGGCCAGCTGAGCTATACACAAGGCTAAATGGACAGGGAAGGACATACATGGTGACATGAAATATTTATTTCGGCCAGCAAAACCGAGTGTCCCTTGCCTCACCTATAGTGTGACAAAAGGCCCCAGAGAGCTTGCCTGCTCTACCCCTTGTCCCACGCCACCCTCCCTCCCTATCTGTTATTTTTGGCATGTGATCTGAGGAGAATGTTCTTTCTTTCTGGTTGACCCCACAAAAGAGAGCATAGAAGGAACTCATTTCCTCCTTCTACTCACTGGGCCTTCAGAGCACCCATGTGTTAGCTACTACATCTGCATGTCAGGGACTCAACCAAATGGGGCTGGTGATTAGCAGTTTAGGAAATGACGATCTATAGATGCCATGCCCAACCCTACTCTCTACAAATTCCACAAATGTGACTGGTCTACAGCAGCACTGTCTAACAGAACTTTCTGCAGTGATGGAAATATTCTTTTCTGTGCTGTTCAATGTGGCCAGTGTGACTGAACTTTTATTTTATTTAATCTTAGTTAAAATTTAAATACTCACATCTGGCAATTGGCTATCATATTGGACAATGCAGGTCTAAGATATTTGTAACTCTTAATGCATGAAACGATTTTCCAAAGCAATTTTTAAAACTGTGTTATTAGACTCTAGACATGCTTTGTAACTCGAATAGCTCATAATTTCAAATTTTAAATGATATTCAGAAGAACCTACTTGGTCGCTTTTGGTGTCCAGTGGTTTGAAATGAAATCATCTTTAAGTGTTGCTTATATAGAAATGTTTGATCCACTCCTTTACTATAATGTGCCCTGGGAGATACACTATCGACTTGAGTCTTCATACATTACTGACTCTGAATAAAGCACCTGATTTCACACTTACTTAATTCTTGATAATAACCTCTCCCTAAGTAATTTTTTCCTCAGAGCATGACCCTGAAAGAAGCACATGAAATTCATAGCTACCTCTAAAGAGACAATTTTTAAAATAAGATATAGTAAGCACATGCATTAACACAATTTTAAAACACTTCTCACTTGAATTTTTTAAGGGAGCACTGTATTTTACTAAATTTACACTAATCTGGGAGGGAGAAGGAATATTGCTAAAAGCCTGGAAGTGTCTGCCTCTCCATTAAAGGTTAATATAAACTTGTACTGAACATAAACACTTGAGTTAAAATAATTACAAAACCTTGCACTTGTATAGTAAATTATATCTTTTAAATACTTTCATACCATTGTCTACTTTTATCTTGCTTTGTGGGTAGATTTATCATAGATTATATCTCCACTTTATGGATGAGGGAATTGATAATCAATGAGGTTAAATGGCTTGCCGAAGTTCACAAAGCTACTAAGCAACTAGGCAGGAATTAACCCCCCTGACTAAACTTAATGTCTTTCCCACTCTAAGAAAAGAGAAGTAACAATTTGCCTTTATACACTGTTGGAGTTTCAACCCACATTCTCTTAGAATATACACCAAGAGTGCACAGGAACAAGCATGACAGTGACCAGAGTGGCAGCTGTGGAAATGGGATGGGGGGCGAAGCTCTAGATAACTTGCAGATAGCATTGTTTTTTATAAAGTTTGGTGAAAAGTTTGCATTTTTAAAATAATATTGTAGATACGATCCAACAGTCTTACACTTTACATGACTTGTCCCTGTGCAGTTCACACTCCAGCACAGTCTTCTGGGATTCAAGGCCATCCTGCAATGACACCATCTCCCCCAGGTATTAATATGTGATTTAAGCAAACACATTTCCTTTCAGATAATGGAATCACTGGTTTTCTCCTATCATAGGGAGACTCGTCAAGTTCCTTTGTTTTAGGGGGTAATAATGCTCACTGGGAAGGGGAGACTATAAAGGACCACAGGGGCTCACATCGAACAAGGTGAGCAGAAAAACACTGAAGAAGAGTAATCTGTCAATGACCCTGAGTGCCCAGCCCCACCTCCCACTTCAGGTGGACATTAATGGGTACCGAATTTCATTGTTTGGTCTTTACGCTCTCATTAATAAAAGCCTTTAACATTAAGAAAAAATCTTGGCTATGAGATGGGATACTCGTTTTTCCTTCATTCACTTACGGGCACTATTTTCAAGGCAAAGATTCTAACTAATATCAATAAGATTGAAGAGCTTGAAATAAGAATTTATACCTTCCTGATACCTCAAAACCATAAAAAAACTCAATCCACGTTTTTCTGATAAATGCTAAGATGATATGCCAAACTATATTTTCATGACAAATGAGGCAAATTATTGGAACATATTGGATAATGATATTTAAAAAAAAAAAGCTTCATACTTTATGTAGATTTCCATGTGTTCATTATGTTAAACATTCATTCCTGACTATGTGAATGGGTACATTTGTGTTTCTTTCACATTATAATCTTTGGCATAAATATCTGAAGGGATATGTGCTGGCTATAATTTCAGGATGGTTCAAAACAATCTCATCTTCCATTCCAGGAAAGGTTAATTCCACGCAAATGTCATGGTGGGAAGAAGGAGGTGACATATACCAGAAAAAAAGAGAAAAAACCCTAGCCTTTTAATCAGAGCAGTATTATAACAAAAAATATGTCAAATGGAATTGGCCCTGACATTGGTCTATACTTCCAGATCTAAGGTTGACCATTCAGTAATGAGAGATGTTCAAAAATGAGAGTTCAGTCTCACAGGCTATGTGATCATATGGAAACAGCACTAGGCAAGAAGCCGCCTGTTGGAGCCAGGAGGATGATTGGTGAGGAGCCCCCAGACGGAGTGTGCAAGCACGCCCAATTGAAATCACCTTTTACCAGGGCAGAGAAATAGACTATAATTAAATGACTGGGAGACAAAATGAAGAGAACAAATTTTGATTTTAGCAAATCATTTGAAGAAAGATTCCTTAAAAGGCTATCAAACAGAACTGGCATTATCTGAAATGAAACAGATGAGCAGGAACACCTTAATGAGTCTATAGAAAGGCAGGTGGGTGGAATAGTAAATGGCCAAAGGGAAATCTGCATCTTGGGAGAATACATATCCAACAACTTTTAAGTATGTAACAAAAATCTGACAAGTTGGAGTGGGCAGACATATTTGAAGAAACTTTTGATAAGTCTGTAAAAATGGGTGCCTAGAATTTAGTGTGTGATTTTCTACTGGAAACAGCACCAGGCCACTGACTACAGAGGAACAGAAAACATTTAAGCCATGATTAAATGACTCCAATTGGAGTCTAATAAATGAATTAGGAGACAGTGTGGGCTGGCAGCATACTGCTTTGCAGCTCCGAAGACATAGATAGCACAAGGCAGCTTTCCTAAGGGAGTAACTTCTGGAGCTTCATAGTTCAAAAGGTAATGGCAGCCTTTTAAAAGGCCTGCTCAAATCCCATTTCGAATATTGTGCACAGCAGCACTTACCCACTAAAAATAGGCCATTTGAGTGTTTGAAGAAGTGTGGGAGAGGATGGCAGTGCTCGCAGGAGGGCCGTATGAGGGCAGTCTTTGAGAGCTGATGTTAAGATGTGAAAAGAGGTGATTTAATCAAGGTTTATGAGTATCTGATGGGCTCACACAAAGAAGCTAGGGCAAGACCTATTCACAATGTGAGGATAAAGGATGCTACAGACTGTTAATTAAGGCTAAGGGTGGGGTGGGGGAGGAATTCAGTAGGCAAGACCTTTCTTTGCAGGGCCATCAATAAGTGAGGTAAATGAAGATGAGGTAAAGGTAAGAAAGCAGAGAAGGCACAGGACATGCCTTGTTAAAGCCCTCTGACAGGGATTTCTCAGAAAATTGCCTCTACCTCCCCTCTCCTCTCCATCCACAGTTCCCATTTTCCAACTTCACGGCTGTCTACTGAAGCTCCTTCTGTCCTCAGTGTCCTGATGGGGAGCAGTATCAGCAGGGTGAGAGGTGCTGCTTGTTCTAAATATCATCAAAGGACTTAGCAGGTGGGGATATTGCAAGGTTTGTGATAGGTGTGTGTATGTGTGCATGCAGTATACTGTAGGACACAAGTGCTCTTAAGGGGAAGATTGGGAAAAAAAGTTTTAGTACCATATCTTCAAATGTTTGTTGGCTCAAAAAATGAACAAATAATAAAAATAGGCTCCATTCTTTTTCCGAAGTGGTAGGCAAATCAATTGATCATTTCTCTCCTCACACTTAGGCATGCATACTCATGTACACATACACAGAGTCACCAGTAGTGAATTTGTTTTCTTATTGCCAATGGTTTGCACTAGCACTTTGAGATGAAAACAAAGAATACAATATAGATGGAATCCATGCCAGCCTGGGCCCCAGACCCTCAGCTGCACTGTTGTTCTGTGACAGCTGTCTGCCTGTATGTCATGGTGGCTGACTGCT
Source organism: Pteropus vampyrus (assembly GCF_000151845.1). Lineage (NCBI taxonomy): Eukaryota > Metazoa > Chordata > Mammalia > Chiroptera > Pteropodidae > Pteropus > Pteropus vampyrus. The sequence continues at coordinate 15,515,315 of NW_011888788.1, read as the reverse complement.
TGGCTGCCACCATGTATCTCCAAATGGCTCCAAGCAAGCCCCTCTGTAGGCAGCAGGAACCGCTACTCATGATGTCTTGACTCCCACAGCATCTGTCCCTGAAGCTGCCACAGTGTTCCCTGGTACCACCACTGCCTGCTCTGTTCTGGCCCTTGAGGGGGTGAGATTAGATTGGAGGAAGTGGAGAGAAAGGATCCAGAGGTTTCCTTTGAAGTTGGATTAGAACTTGGTCTTGAGATCATGCTTGACTTGCAGATGGCAGGGTGGCTGCTTAGCAGTCAGCCCTCCCAGTATGGAGGAAGGTGTCCCCAGATGCAGTAGATGGAAAATTGCCCAACTTCAAACAAGAGATGTTGCTGGTGTTGCTGAGGTCATGGAAACAATCCGTAATCATATCGTGGCCAAAGTCAGCTAAACCATTCACCTTGCCTGTTTGGAAAGAGCCTTGCCAGTCTGTCTGATGACAGACAGGACAGGCAGTACTGGGCCAAGAATTAGCACTGGGACCTGGCAGCATTTCGTGGCACTTGAAAAGGATGTGGCTGTAGCTGCATGTACATGTTAACACACATGTGGGAGTGACTAACGGGCATGTCGGTGCCTTCAGTATCTCACTTAAAAGTGATCAGTGGCCCCTCTGATGATCAGCTACCATTTTCCTGACTCCCTTACTTCATTCTTATAGATATCAATTGGCACGCCCTAATATCCAGTGTCATCCCGTTTGCTGTCCTAAATATTCACTCTTAGCAAATCAAATTACCTTTGAAAATTATTGCTATCATTAGTTAACAGTTGCACCCTGACTAGTGGTCCCAAGCTCACAAAGTCTGTCTGTTTCAATATCATCTTCTTGGGGGAAAAAAAAACCCAGCTAGGGCTTTTGAATTTGGTCAAATGTGAAAATATTATTTTTTCAGAAAAGACTCTTAACATATTCCTCCCCACCAGGTAAAAATTTTCTTTAACAAATGACTTATTCTCCTCTAACTCAAATACTTTGGGTAAGGTTGAGAGAGAACAACCATAAATAAAATCCAATGCACAACTGAGGAACAAATGAATTTATTTTCTAAATGTATTTTTCTTTACTTCAGATAAATATTGCAGTCAAGTCCACAAAGATTTGAGAGAAAGCTACGATTAAGGAATTTGATACTTTATCAAAATATAGTTTATAATTAAAAGCATTAGAAAAATATTCTCATATATAAAACGTTTCAAAAATTAAGTACTCTTTCTGGAAAAACAATTAAAATCCATGAATAATAAAAATGCTTAGCAAGCCAACAATAAAAAGAAACTTTAACCTAATAAAGGATGTCTACAAAAATATGTATGGCAAATGTCACACACTTAATATTGAACACATTTCCTTTAAGATTAAGAATGAAGCAAGGGTGCCATCCCTCAGTACTTCTCTTTTACCTTTCACTGCAAATCTTAGCCAATGCAGTGAGACAAGAAAAAGAAATAAAGTTACAAAGATTGGAAAAGAAGAAACAAAACTTTCATTATTTGCAGATGGTATAATTTTTCTATATGGAAAATTGAAAAGAATCTACAGGTGAATTATTTGGATGAATGAGTGTTTAGAAAATCAGCAGACTATAATACCACACAAAAAGTTAGAGTATTTTTATATGGCAACAATCAATAACAATATTTATAACAGCAATAAAAATATTAAGCACTTTGGATCATATTAAACAAAAATTATGCAAGCCATTTATGGAGAAAATTATAAATCTTTATTGAAAGATGTTAAAGAGACCTGAATAAATCAAGAGCTATACTATGCTATGATGTTGGACTTAATATCAAAGATGTCAGTTCTTATCTAATTGATCTAAGATTTGATACATTTCCTATCAGACCAATGGGGCTTTTTTCATAGAGCTTGATGAGTTTATATAAAACTACTGTAAGAGAAAAGGGACAAAAATATCCAAGACACCCCGAAGAAGACAAACAAATTACATTAAAATTAAGAATATCTTCTAATTGACACCATAAAATAAGTGAAAAGACAACCCCCCAAAAAACACGGACAAAGGTCATAAACAGGCATTTCACGGAAACTACCAGAAATGGCCCATGAACAAATGAAAAGGCACTAAACTGTGTCATTTATCAGGAAAGAGAAAATTAAAACTACAGGAAGATACCTTTTTGAACCACTAGAATGACCAAATTTTAAAGTCTAACAGCACCAAGGAAGTACTCTCATGCCCCGTTAGAGAAAGTTTAATAGATACAACTACTTTGGGGAACATTTCATCATCACCTAGTACACTCGAAAAAATTCTTGCAAATGAGGTCCGTCCACAGTGTTAGTAATGGCACCAAATTGGAAACCATTTAAATATCGATCAACAGGAAAATAGATGGATGAACTATGACACAGTTATGTCAGGGAATACTATACAGCAGGGAAAACAAATGAACTATAGCTACATACATCACCATAATGGGCCTTACAAACACAACGCTAAACCGTGTAGACATTCCCTAGTCAGCCACAGAATTGATCCAAAGGCGGCAAAACAAATTAATATATTATTTAGGAAATCATATATACATGGCACGTCTTCAAAACAAGGGTTAGCCTGCAGCTTTTTTGGTAAATAAAGTTTTATTGGGACACGACCCATTTGTTTGTATATCGCCTATAGCTATTTTCACACTACAATGGCAGAGTTGAGTCCTTGTGACAGAAGTTGTATGACCTGCAAAGTGAAAAATATTTACTATCTGGCCCTTTATAAAATTCGCGGAAGTAAGGAATTATTTCTTAATGTAGTGGTAGGCAAATAAATTTCTAGTACTATTATCCCTTAAAATGTATGTACATGTTTTATATACGTTTTTGTTTGTATAATGTAGTGTATAACTTAAAAACTTTTTAAGAGGGAAGAGAGATTGCTTTTGATCCTGGCAGTCACCCTCATGGGTATGACTTATGTCCTGCATCTATATGGCTCTGTCATCACCTTGTTTTGCGAAGAGAAAAATTCTTCTAACCTTTCTAAGTAGCTTTCTATTCTAAAATTCTAGCCTCCCTCGAGTTATAGGATAAAAGAATGTTTTAGAGTTTGACAGACCAAGATCCAGATCACCCAGTCAAACCAACCTGCAGTGTGGAATTCTCTTAAAAATACCTTAGACAAATGGTCACCCTTCCCTGCTTGAGCACAAGGCATGTGAAAGAAGACTGGGGTCGCAAACAGCCTGTCCAGGGTCGTGAAGTTCCCACCAGGACCAGGTACTTCCATACCCTGCTCCCAAAACTACCTTTTAAACTTCTGACCACTGCTCTTAGCAGCCCTGTGTCAAAGAGACTTGAAAATCATTTCCTCTGGGCCCATCTGTGTTGTGGAGGCCGTGCATGGACGCATCCGGGATCCAGGCCTGTGGGTGGCAATGGGAGCCATGTGTGGATATACCCAGAGTCCATGCACTTCCTCATGTGCCTCTCCACTTTCTAGACAATGCTAGTGGTCAGATATTCTTTACTAAGAATGAAATCTTTGCCACTCTAGTTTCTCCCATGGATTCCCGTTTTGCTATCTGGTGCATCACAAAACATACCCTTCATTCACAAGACACTACATATTGCATTTCCCCTTAGTAAAATGCCCTGTCCAACTTACCTGTAGAGATCTGTGATCAGCCGGTCCTCGTACCGAGCACACAGGTTGTTGAGGACTTGCTCATGCTGGCCAAACAACCGGATGTAGTTGGAGGTAGGGAAAGCCTCCTTAGAAAGGCATGTGATGGCTTCCACCATTTTATACTTGTTAATGTGTATTCGGAAGTAAGTCCCATTTTTTGCACTACCTGTTACTATTTCTGAGCCCTGGAGGGGAATGGATCAGAAAAACAATATTAGAAACATTTCTGAACATTGGGAACTTTATCATAGTCATTTCTTTTCCAAATATAGCAGACAGGTTGTATCTTATCGCTTGTTGCAAATAACAGTAATAGATATTTACTAAACTCAAGAGAAGATAACAGTGTGTCCAGAACCACATGCTTGGACTTAATGACTAAATGTTCCTCAGGATATTTTAAACTGTGATTGCATTGTTCCAGGTTTCTAAATTAGTTGCTAGGTTACAGCCGGTTCTCTATTATTCAATACCTGACACAGCTAAAACATGGAACTGAGTTTATTCTCTTCTGTGAGGTGTGTTAAGACTTAATTTTCTTAGTATTTCACAGAATCATTTTGAGAAAAACCTTCTAGTCAAAAGTGATCAGAAAGAATTTCAGTTTTTTTTAGTTTACTTAAACAAAGGAAACAAGTAAAAGGTGAACCCCTGACAGCTGGGTTTGGGAAGGATCAGCTCTTAGGAAAGGTCTGTTTTCAGGAAGAAGTTTCAAGTTTATGAAATACATACACACATTCTGCAGGCTACTTTTTAGTTTGTAAATTGTCAAGGCTTTATGTCCCCTAGAAATTGGCTAAAACTGCCATATAAACCCAGAGGACACTCTTCGCCATGTCACAACCACTTTTTCTATTTCAGCACCTAATGACTATTGATAAACCAACCAGACACATGCTGACCACAGGCTCAGGCAACCAAACTGGGAACCTGCAGCAGACAAACATGGGTTTTATTGGTGGTAGCTGAATCTGCACTTTACCCCTAGACTCTTTACTTAATCCATGGTAACACTCGATAAATCTTTCCCGAGTGCATATAGATTTAAGCTTTTGCTCTGGACTTGAATGTGGCATTTAGAAATCCAAGGCAAGTTGGACTACACTGATTCCAAACATTTACTTAGTCCTGGGCATCCCCTGGGGATTTTGTCTAAACAAGAACACACGGTTTAACTGGATTTTTAAATAAATTGAAGCAACTGGTAGGTGTTTGAATATCACATGGCAAAACCCTGAGGAGTCAGCTGATTATAAAGGCACAAGGTGAGGTATACAGGAGGGATGCCAGGTAAATCTTGGGCCAGCCCCAAGTATGTGTAAGAAACTGGGCATTTAGGGGTGAGAGAGAACACAAACAGCTTGGGAAAGAGGTTGTAGGATGGTAGCTCAAGGGAGGTACAAGTGGTCCATCATTCACAGAGATGGATAGATACAGAGAAGAAATCTACCCACATAGCAAAGGATTCAGAAAGAAATTCAGCAAGGTATTACCTAACAAACAATGGTAAATGCATGCAATGGGGGTAAACTATGTTCCGTAACAGGGAAATAAATATGTTCACAGTATATTTTATGCTATAGAAGAGGTTTAAAAATGTGCAGTTCATCCCTTTTTTAAATCAACATTTTAACAAAATGTTAATCGTCATTTTCTATGGTTGGGAGACTGGGTATTTTGTTGTTTCTCTTTCTGTTCATTTGATTATCTATAGTTTCTAAATTTTAAACAATGACTATCACTTCTAAAATGATAAAAAATAATTATTTTTAAATATTCTGGCTGTGCTATGGCAAGGAATCAGACTTTCAATGAGAAAATTGGGAGGGAGAGAAATGAAAAAGAAAGAAAAAAGCAAGGAGGAAAGGAGGAAGGAAGG